>NC_133388.1:136862217-137168389 GCF_047511655.1 Castor canadensis
AATATGACAATAAACATGAACAAATACAGTAAGAATTATTTCATTGTATCAGAGATGATTTCCTGGTGAATTTTCAGTCAGATTTGATAGGAAAGAACAGAATGGTCTGGTGCTAAGGACAGGGAGCTACTACAGAAGTTGGTGACAACTGAACCCATCTAGGAGACAACATGCACATTACTGTGCTTTTCACAGAAGAGAGTTTTAATCAGAAATGTGGAGACAGAGAGATGGACTTAGCATGATGCAAGGAAACCAAGAGATCACAATCAATGTAAGAAACAGTAAGATGTGCAGAGGTGTGGCTCAAGGTAGAGTACTTGCCTCCTCAGAAGGGCAAACCTCTAAGTTCAAACCCCAGTACCGCAAGAAAAAAAAAAGTAAGAAATTTATACCAATTCTTTTAAAATATATTTTTATCTTTAATTTGCACATAATAACTGCACATATTTATGGAGTACGGTGTGACGTTACAATATATGTACACAATGTGCAATGCTTAGATTAGGGTAATTGGAATATACATCACCTCATACAAGTATTATTTTTTGTGGTGGGAATATCCAAAATGCTCTCTATTTGAAAAAATATTCAGCTGTTTTCAACCATAGTTACCTTACTGTGTTAGAAAGGATATTAGAAGTTACTCCTTATAGCCAACTGTACCCCATCCTCTCTCTTCAATACCCCCTCCCCAACACTCTAGCCACTATTCTATCCTCTATACTTCTCTGAGATTAATTTTTTAGCTTCCACATATGTTTATATACCATATATATATATATATATATGGTATATATATATATGAATTTCATTTTTTTCTGGCTGAATAATATTCCATTGTGTATCTATACTAGCTTTTGTTTTGTTTTCTGGTGGTACTTATGGTAATTGTACCAGCCCTTTTGCGGTGGGCTTTTTTTTTTTTTTCAAACAATGTCTCACACTTTTTGCCTAAGGCAGCCTCAGACTTCAATCCTCCTACCTCTACCTCACAAGTAGCTGGGATTACAGGCATGCACTACTACCTCCTGCTTGTTTTTGAGATACAGTCTCACCAACATTTGCCTGGACTGACCTCAGATCATGATAATGCTATCTCTACCTCCCAAGAAGCTGGGGTTAGAGACATACACTCCCATTCCCAGTTTACACCACATTTTCTTTATCCATTCATCCATCAACGAACTCCCAAGTTGATTTCAAATCCTGGCGACTGTGAATAGTGTTGCAATAAATATGCAAGTGCAAACACCCCTTCAACATACTAATCTCAATTCCTTTGTTTACATTCTGAAGAATGGTACAGCTAGACAGTCTTTTGAGGAAACTCCATACTGTTTTCCACCAAGAGTGCATGAGAATTCCCCTTTCTCTGCATCCTTGGGCACTGTTACTGACATTTTGATAACAGTCATTTTTATTGGGGTCAGATAGTATGCCAGTGTGGTTTCGATTTGCATTTTTCTGATGACTAGCTGGTGAACAGAGCTGTGTTGAATGAAACTGAAATAACAAAGTATGACTAGAAAACTGCAAAAATGCAGATATGAGGGCATAAAGAGAGAGTGAGAGAAAAAAGAACAAATCTAGAGGAAATGAAGGAGGAAAGCTAGGAAGATCAACAACAATCTATTAATCCAACAGTTAAAATTTATGAAGTAGTTTCTATATGACAGGGGACTAGGCCAACGAAGAAAACACACATTATAGTGGGGGAGACAGTTAATGAGTAAATATGCAAAGTATCTAATATGTTAGAGAAACATGTAATAACTTTCAGGGAGGTGAGTTAGATGAGATAGAGTAAGACGGGGTGACCAAGTCAAGTGTCACTTCAAAAATGACTATATACAGACCTGAAATAAGTGAGGGAGCAAACTGTGCAGGCATCTGGGACAGCACGTTAGGCAGAGAGGACACCAAATACAAAGGTCCTGAGGCAGGACAGTGCCGCTTATGTTCAAGTAAGTCAAAGGAGGCCCATCTGGCTAGAGTTAAGGGAGTGAGGGAAGGAAAGCTAGGAGGTGAAAAGGGTCAGCCAGATTCCATAGGGCTTTCCCTAAAAATCATTGTAACAGTCTGGCTTTTACCCTGACTGAAATGACCAACCATTCCAAGCACAATACAAACATAATTTAACTTACATTTTATAAGAGTCACGCATTACCTTGAGGACAGGCTGTGGGGCAACAATGGTGGAAACAGGGATATCTAATAGGAGGCTCTGAGATAATACAGAAAAAGGTGACAGAGGGCTATACTAGGGTTTAATAATGGAAGTGAGAGAAGTCATTGGCTCTAGATGAATTTTGAAAGTTGAAATGGGTTTACCTAAGGACTGGCTATGGAATATGAGAAATGATTCAAGAATGACTCCAGGCTTATAGAACTCAGCAACTAGAAGACAGTGTCCATTTACTGACACTGAAGACTGCATACAAAAGTAATGAGTTTGCGGGGAATTGAGTATCAATAACTCTGTTTTAGAGATGCTAAATCATTAGACCTACTGGACATCCAAGTGGAGATGTCAAGTGGATACTGAGATTTATGTCACTGGACACAGAGGGCTCTTCTGTGGTAGAGATAAAACTTGAGAACCATCAACACAGAGGTGGTATTTAAAGCCATTAAAACAAGGAGAACTCTGTGGGAGGGAGTGATAAGAAGAAGGCCAGGTACTATGGAGTGAAAGCCAAACCAAAAAAAGGAGGAAGGAGGGATTGACTGTATCTAATGATACTCACGCGGCAAGTAAACTGATGACTGAGAAATCTGACCACTGAATCGAACAATTTAGCAAAACGAACAGGAGGATCAATTTGACAGAATGGTGGATTTACAACTGTAATGCTGAAAAGGTATGTTAAAAATCATTTCAGTGGTTTTCAAGCAAAAGGAAGTCCAAATGAGGTCCTAATCCCCCCTCCTTCACCTCCCCCTCAATGCTGGGGATCAAACCTTGGCACATGGTAGAAAAGCACTCTGACACTGAACTACATCTATAGTCATGTAGTTTATCCGAGATAAACTGAAGAGAACCCTAATGTAAGAATTCACTGGGCAGATGGGACTAATCAATGAAGGTTTACTGAAGGTGAAGGCCTAAAGAAGTAGATTGGTACTGAAGATGCAGAATAGTGGGGCAGTAATTGAAACCATGTCAGTGGATAAACACCTGGAAAGGGTAAGTGTAAAGGAACTAAAAAAGAGCCTAAGGCTGGGATCTGATTGATGCCTATGATCAAAGTGCAGGGGAAACAATAGATGTCAGTGAAAGAGATGAAAGAGGGTCAGAGTTAGAAAAGAAATTACAATATATTGTCAGGGAAAGGGATAATCAACAGTGTCAAGTGGAATGGAGAAATCCAGAGTATGAAAACAGAAAAATCTGCTGTGTTAGCTCTTAGAATCAATTCTCTTGGCCTACAGTTTTCTAGTAATTTGTTTTAAGATAAAGTGTTTTAAATGTGTTGTTATGTAAGTCATATGTTCTTATTTTTAATTAGGAAACATAAAAAAGTTAAAGCCAGAAAAAATGCATTACAGTAATGCTATTTTTAACATCCAAAGACTAAAAAGAATTAAAAACCACAATCTTCTTTGTTCTTCGATTGTACTGAAATGCACAATTCCCTATCACTAATTTTAGATCTTTAATGCAGAAACTTCCACAGACTAACATGAATAATGCAGATTATCTTCACTGCATTCCACAAAATTATTTTCCCACCTCCACAAAACTGAATGTGTATTTTAATTGGTTCTATAAAACTTGAAAACAGACAATTTGAAATCAGAAGTTTACTCCTGAACTGATGTTACAGAGTAAGCCTTCACCATAGAGCAAATGTTTACAATTAATTATAAACTTCTGAAAATAGAGGTCCACAACTGGAATGCTAGCAGACCTTTAACTACAGTAGAGGGAGTGGGCGCCACTATAATCACTAAGGCCTGCTGACAATTACAAATCTCATTTCGGTTTGCCACAGAGACAAACAAAATTTCTGTTCATTATAACTTTACTGGAATATGATGTCATAACACATAACCATACTGAAACAATCTGCTGATTTTCTGACCAAAATATTAATTGCACACTAAAGATCCCTTGGGGCCTCTTCCTTTTTGGTCATCAAGTATGGCTCTGCATATGTATATGTGCATGCATGTTGATATTTATGTATACATAAATTAAATCACATAAATATCAGATAAAAATTAAGTACATTTTATTTTTGACATAAAAAGTAAAATATTCTAGCACCAACAACAGGAAATACCAAGACCGGATGCCTGACTTGTTTCATTCCATGTTCACTTCATCCTCCCACTTAACAATGATTCTTAATAATATAGCCCACATGGTTTGAATACCTTACACATCTCATCTCACGACATCATGACAATTAAGATTAGCCAGAGCACTCTGATTAATGGCATCCAGACTGAATTACAGAGAGAGATGATGCAGAATGCTGTGTGTCAAAGTCCGTGCCTTTAAGTACTTATTTTCTTAGCTAAAAAAACACCCAAAATTTATTAACTTTAAAGGTTGGCATGCTCTATTTAATGTAGTTCCTTCTTTTATTTTTAATTATTTCAAATATGCAGCTCACTTTTGATAAAGTGCCTACTAACAATGCAATGGGCAATTACTTCAAACTCCACTCAAAGGAGAGCCCACATGCATTCCTTACAGCACAATGGTTAAGTCTTTATACTTCCTTCTCATTTAGTCCTCTGAAGCAGCTTTGTAAGGAAGAAGTCCCCAAGGTCACCTTGAGAAGTAACAAATTTTTCCAACAGAGTTGTCAGGAATTGAATTCAAGTCTGCCTAACTTCAGAGTTTCAGGAAACTCTTAAGGAATTCCCTAAAAATCTGCCTTAGTCTCTTCTATTTTTATTCATTTTTGTTTATTAAACTGGCTATCTTCTTAACAGGCCAGAGAGGCTAATGCAAGGGTTCTAAACAAAGGTCCACTAAAACATGTTAGACAAAGTTTCTTGAACGACTGCTGAAACAAAGAGAAGTCTACAATGAATTGTGTATTTCTACAGTACATCAAACCCACAACTGAATGATGCAGAGTGCAAAGTCAGAGTGATGGGCAGTAAGGACCACCCTGACTAACAGTCTAAATTTCACAAAGGCTGCTTAAAGGCCTTTTTTCCAAGCTTCATATTGCCCTCTATCTGCTGGAAGTCTTACAAAAAATAAACTGCTAAAACTGCAAATAAAATTAAAGCTTCCTTTTCTCTAGATATCCCCACAGTCTTAAGATTTGGCCTATCTAAAGATACACAAGACAACACAACAAAAAAGAAAGTATTTTTGTTTCCTTTGTTAATACTTTATATTCCTTATACTGTATTTTTTAAGTGAAGATTTAACACTCACTTACATGTTTCCTCCCTAACGGTACTTCATTTAATGCCTTCTTTCTAAACTCCTTTTGTATTATCTTTCTAAACAACTAAAATTTGTCCTTCCTATCATTCTGTGACTTATTCTCCAACATCTCCACTTTCCTAAATATCACTTTTACAAGGTGAGAAAGACATATTCCAAATAACATTAGGATTTTTCTAAATTGAAAAATAATTACATCATTTTATTTGATAGCATTACTCATAAATTTCAATACGGCTTAAACAGTCATTTCTCCTCTACAGGTTTATGTCCTAAAATATAAGAAAATGTTATCTTCTGATCTAACAGGGAGAGGCTTTGGATTCTATGTTTATTTCTAAAACTGACTAAAAACAGAAATGTCACTTAACCTTTCTATCTCAGTTTACTTATCTGTAAAATATTTTCAGAATCTATGGTTAAAAAATTTTAAAGGCCAAAGCTTAGAATTTAAGTGACATGTTGATTATTTTGACTCTTTGTACAGCTTTTGGCACTGCTAAGCCAAATTCTTTCTCTTGGAACAGAAAAATAACAAGTTTTATCATAAAGCTATAAAGTACTCCTGGCACCTTTTCAAACTTGTACATATATAAAGTGTCTAGAGAGATAGTTCTTTCTTCACATCTATAAAAACTGAAAATACATCTTTTACAGGATCCGAGTGTTAATTCTTGAAGAATTTCAAATATCAGGACAGAATTGAAAAGATTCACAGGTCTGCTGAAAATAAGTTTTAAAAGAGGTGTAAGGATATTCTGTTCTATCTGTAGAATTATCTTTACTTTGTTTTAACTGCCTAGGAGAAAATACAAAAAGACAGGCACTGAAACCTGGGATATGGTGCTCTGAAGGGATAGGCTTTAAACAACATTCTTTTCTTTCATAATTTCAAGTTTTTAAAAATAATTGGTCATGCTGAGTAAAAATAATAGAAAGTAACTAGCTAAAGAAAGCCTTGTCTCTGTCCAAACAAAGGCAAAGCTGTGGTCAAAATTCAATTTGATAATTATTGGAATGACTTACAGAATTTAGAATATGAGCCAAGAGAAGGAAGCATTTGCACTGTGTCACTGGCACTACTACCACAATCAGGACTATGGGAAGCAAAGCATGTTATCAAAGGGCTTCAGTACTATAAACACAAAACCACCACTCTTAATACCATGCTTGCATTCAACAAAAACCTGTCCTTGCCCCTTCCCTAAATGGGTATCTAGTAAATCACCATTATCGTAATTATGGCAAAAATATACAACGCCCTTGCTACGTGGCAGACAGTATGCAAGGCATTTCGATACTAATCCCATTCAGTCTCCAACACAACCCCAACTTTTACAGATTTGGATACTGAGATACAGAGATGCTAACTAACATTCCTAAGGCCACCCAACTTGAGCCACTGTTTGAACCCAGGCAATCTCATTCCAGCAAACATGTTCTTGAATGCTATGCTGTGCTGCCGGTGAATTAACTCCCTAAATGAGTACAATGAGCTACAGAAAGTGCTAACTATAAACCTGGAGAAGTCATGCTGGACGTGAAATATTAAGGCCACTTAAATCAAAGTAGATTTAAGAAATCTGGCAGATACAGAAGATCTCTGTAAGCTCAGTATTCAAGTGCCAGTGTAAGATGTTAATCACCAAAAGGAATACTGTAAACACTAACTCCAGGAGATTGAGCTGACTGCAAAGTCCCACTACTTCTCTGGTTCATTCTTTGTCTTCTTATCTTTCCTGACACCAGACCTAAAAGTTGTAATTTGTTCTATTTTCTTTCCACAATTTAATTTAACTAGTTGTGCAGGTCTACACCTCCAAAAGAATACTAAGTAGCAGTTAATCAAGGACATTCATGTCTTGTTTCTTTACTAGGAACACAGCTAGTATGTCCTCATTAAGTATAATGCTATTGGACTGGGAGAAAGGGAGAGGGAGTATGTGTTCGTGTATGCACAAATGTGTACCTATGTTGTATCTATTTTATACTTTACAATGTTATGGAAATATTCAATTACTTACAATATACTGAGTTTTCAAAGTAAAGAATGTGATTGTTAATATTTTCTCAACATCTGTGTAGACAGTATTGATTTTTAGCTTTCATCTATTAATAAGGTGAGGTTTATTAACCTAACTTCTAATAGCAAAACAACTTTATGTTCCTGGAATAAATCCCAGTTGGATATGGCTATTCTTCCTTCAGCATTTTGCTAATATTTTTAAGTAGGTTTTTCCTACTAATATTCTATATATAATATTGATCTGAAGTTTTATGCTCTTTATTTTTAAACTGGTATTGCTTAAATGGCCCAAAACAATGTTTCCTGTTTTACAAAGGCCCCCATTAAATTTCCCTGTGAAACCACCTGGGCCAGTTGCTTTTCTCAGCAGAAAGTTGCTGAAGGTCTATGGCCATACCACCCTGAATGCGCCTGATCTCATCTGAAAGTTGCTGAAGAAAGTGGGGAAAGTAGAGACGGCTCATTATTTGACTAATTATTCTGCTACTTCTAAGACAATTGAATCTTTGTTTTTCTTCAGAGGTCAGTATGGTAATTTACATTTTCCTACAAAATCAACCAGTTCATTCAGGTTTTGAAATTATTTTTTATCATGAGTTGAACAATGCAGTCCTTTTGAGAATTTTCACTTCCTATTTCACTTCCAAGGTAGCAGTTCATATTCTGCCTATTTGTGCTTATAACCCATACTTGCTTACCTTATTAGATTACAAATTTACATCTTCTACTGCGACTTCCTAAGAAAACTGGATTGCAAATATCTTTCCTATCATTCTTCCATGAAGCATTTCTGCATTTATCTTCCTTCCTCAAACTTAAAATTATTATTACTTTTCTAATTTCTTATGTTGGATACTCAATTTTTTTTCATGGTATCATTATTAATATAGATATAAGGTTTAAAATGTATTTTCTCATAGGCCTTCCATTGTCTGTACTGTAATGTCTTCAAGAAAGAAATATACTAGTGTATTCTAAGTATGTTTGGTAATGAAGCCCATTTTAATGAACCATCATATAGGTCTATGTCTATAAAACATACCTTCAAACATGCTACTACAGGTATTTTGCCTTAGGTAAAAAGTCTGTACTCTCTAGGGCACCTGTTTAATCTGCTAAAAGCATCTGTTTGTTTGTCTGTGGTAGTGCTGTGGTTTGAATTCAGGGCCTCACACCACAATCCTCTGGATCGCTACCTCCCGAACAGCTAGGATTATAAGCATAAACCACTGGCACTCAGCTAAAAGTTTTTATTTGGAATGTAACAAATAATTACTTCCTTAAGAAATATAATTGAGAAATGTTTATGAAATACTTTACTTTTTTACATTATTTATTTCATTTTTATAATACTGGGAATTGAACTAAAAGCTCTGCACTTGTTAAGCCGGCTGTCTACCACTTGAGTCAAACATTTTTGTGTTGGTTATTTTTGAAGTAGAGTCTCACTTCATGCTTGGGCCAGCCTGGACTGTGATCCTCCTATTTGTGTGTCCCCACACAGCTAGGATGCACAGCAAGTACCACTGTGCCCAGCCACTGGTTGAGAGAGGGTCTTAAAAACTTTTTGCACAGGCTCCCTTGAACCACAATCCTCCTGAGCAGCTAGGACTACAGATTTGAGCCACCACACCAGGCTTGAAATACTTTTTAAACACTTGGAGCAAATAAATACTAATAGAGAAAAGATTTTTAGATTTAGAGTAAGATCAACTGGATTTAAGTTACAATGACTAGATATAACTTTGGGCCAGAAACTTTATGTTCTCTAGTACTTATCAGTAATACGAATGATTTTGGCTATTTCAACATTCTCAACCGTACTCAAATGGCAAGCCAAGTAGAAATTATTGTATTTTTCATGAACCATCATAGCATAGCTGTGTTATACTACGGGACAATTTCCAAATATACATCTATGCACAAGTATTTTGTACTTCAAAACTTTTGTAAGATGTTTTAAAGAAATATAATTTTTAGCCCCTAATGTATATTTACTAAATACTGAAGCACAAAATCTAATAACGGATTCCTGTATGTTAAGAAACTAATGGAAAATATGGCCTATTTTTTGAGTTGTAAGACTATTCCTATAATTCAGTTCCATCTCTGGTTAAGGGTTCTCTGAAAATGTTCTTTGAAAAATCACTCATGTAGAAAAAATTTCAAGTCCTTTCCAGTAACAAAATGGTTCATGAAACAAGCTCTAGAAAATACTCGAAACATTTGAGTCCTCATTATTTTAGGCCCCAAAATGCATATTGTTGAAAAGTTTAAGCATAAAAAAGAACACAAGCATAAAAATCTACATGTATTACACTTTTAAAAGAGGTTTTACACCTTATCTTGGGTAAGTTCCTTTTGTGGTGTCCAGAATACAAGATTGAAATTGATAGCTATGTTTGCACTCAGAGCTCCAAAAACTGCTTTGTTACCATGTCCAACCCAGACAACTCCTGCAGTTGCTTTTGCTGATCAGAATTAGCTATCAACTTTGGATGCCTGCCCACTGCAAATACTCCCAAAAGTAACACAGAGACATTACATCAGCGGTATTGCAGAAAGATTAATGTGCTTTGTTTGGAGATGCAAACAGTTAATTACACTTACTGCATAGTTGTAGTATTCTGTCTCTTTCACTCACATCTAAGTAAATCTGTTATACATCTGCATACATTTTCATGATAACAATAACATGTAAGTTAAAAAATATTCATTGGAATATAAAAAATTAACTTGGCATTTTCCCAGCTAATTGTTTTTACAGCTTGATTTCACTTTGTGCATAAGCTACATACATTCATAAAAAAAAGTTTACATAAAGCAAGTATTTTCATGCTAAATCCCATTTTCTCACTATTACTCAGTATTAAATCTTGAGCTCGATTTCTATTTAAAAATGTTGACTCCAACACATCATAAAAATTATAATTAAAAATTTAAACATACATGCTAAGGATTAGGTACATTTAATCAATTATTTTATAAAACACATTTTACCCTCTCATCTGCAATAAAAATTAGTCTAATGGATAATCATTTTGTTTCATATTCTCACAATCATTAGAAGGAAATATATGTTTCAAATAACTATAGGGCTTTACAAGTAACTTTATAGAAGCTAAAAATAAAAATACAGTTCATTAGCTGGAATTACTTCATGAATGAGATATGCTGTCAGACTTCAGGCAATACAAGTAGTCTCAGATTACTGACAATAATCACTCAGGAGCCTTAGAAATTTCTTCTTCTATTGGTAGTACACTTTTGGGTTTTCACTGCAATCCATGCTGATTTATTGGAACTACACAGATCCTTTGATGCCAATTCTGTTGTCTGACTCAAGGACTTCTTTTCAAAGAAATAGGAAAAAGAACTTGCTCAACTACCTGAATCCTTTCATACTATAAGAAATACAAAAGAAACTCTTGCTTTAAAAGTAGCAGAAAGGAGAGTACCTAGAAGCTTTAGAAAATTCTACTTGTAACTTAAAGTACTTTGACTTATGTTAATTTATAACTTTCAATCATTTTAAATTAATGTTTTTCTAGAATATGGTCAATGTACTATATATACTTGTATGAAAACAGAACAATGGGACTTATCAAAATTGTTTTATAAAGAGGGGGGTGGGGGGTGGGAGAAGGATGGGGGCATAAATCTAAACAAAGTTCATTGAAAGCATGTATGGAAATGTCACAATAAAATCCGTATGTACAACTAATATATGCTGATAAAAATGTTAAAATAAATTTAAAAAAATAAAATCTACCATATAATCTAAGATCATTTTTTCTACACCAATCCTCTGGCAGGATACTGTATGGATTGCAATTATCTACTTTCCTCTTTTCTTGTGTTGCTGCAGGTAATCAAGGTTATGTTTTTATATCAATAAGTCAGTGTGGACTGGGTCTTCTATACAAAGATGGTGCACTAAGCTGAGAATCATGAAATCCTCTTTATTTCTGCCATGTGTCCTGAGACAAAAACATGGCAACAAGTGAGACAGTTTTAGTAAAGACTTATTGATATCCAGTCTGACTACTGCACACCCAAGAGGTTGAACACTTAAGAGACCTGAAAGGCTAATGGTTCTGATCTCTGATTATGAGTTTATTCCTATTCCTAATACAGTCTATCACACTAAAAATTCTTTTGTTGTTGTTGTTGTTTTGTTTTTAAAACAAGATCTCCCTATATAACCCAGGCTGCCCTAGAACTGTTATGTAACCCAAGCTGGCCTCAAACTTGCAATCATCCTCCTGCCTCTGCCTCCAAAGTGCTGGGAATACAAGTGTGAGCCACCACACCTGGCCCTGTAACTGCTTATCTATGGACAAAATAGTTTTTGAAGATATTCTGAAATAAGTGTCATGATATCTTAATAGTTCCAAAGAGCAGATGTTTACATAAGTTAGCATGGTGCAGGAAAAACAAACAAACAAAAAAACATTAGTTTGGTTGAAGGTCAAGTTCAGCCCTTTACTAGCTGTACAAGCCTGGGCAAGTTACAGATGGTACCAGACCCAGAAAACTCAGGAAATCACAGTGGCTTGCTTTCCTTCTTAGCAACTAACCCACTAGCCTTCTTATAGATTCCACGTCTCTGTGATGCCTCATCACCTCTCATGCTTTTTACAACTTCCTATAAAGAATGACCTTAGCCACCAGCTCCTCAATGAACGCAAAGACCATACCACTATCTCCACACTGTTAGTTTGCTTGAGGGAGGTCCAGGAAAGGGCTTGAGTCACGTGGGCAGAACTCTAACCTTTCATTTCACACACTCAGTGATGCCCCTTAACAGTTCTCATACCATAGCCGGGAGAATACAGCTTCCTACCTCCCCAGGAAACCTGACATTAGCTCATGGGTCATTCAAGGATGCCAATGTACTTTAAAATACCAGGCAGTGGGCAGAAGATACACTGATAAGTTCGGGTATTATTTAAAAACTAAAAAATTGTAAACACTAACTAAATCGATGTGTAGGCAAATTTAATGTAAAATAATTAATAGTGCTGTGACAATTTAAAAAATTCTGTCTTACATCTTAAAGGAAATTTGTTTACATGTTTGGAGTTATGTTCCATACAGACTTTTCCATGACCTATCAGACAATCACAATATAGAAGTCTAGGAACTCATTTATCTTTAAAGAAGTGCATCTTACCAGAGAACATGAGACTGCCAACAAGTCATAAGAAATAAAGAAAGCAAGTGGGTCAAGGTCTTGGTAACTGAAGCCAACAGAACGTCTGGGAAATTAATGAATAATAAGCTCCCAAGAAATGCAAACTGAGAAAAGCAGTAAGCTACAATGAGAATGCTACCTGAGATGATTAAATATATAATCCAAATATCACTTCCTGAGAACCTGAATCTTATCCAGAAGTAAAAGAGAATAGTCAAACAGCTGAAGCTGCTTATGTTCATCTCAATGAAAGATGGAGGAATAAGGGAGAGAGAGAAAAAGAATACAAGAGAGCAAAAAAATAATTGATTGCAGGTATGTCATTAAGATTATTTTACTATGTTACACGAGAAATGCAGACTACTGAAAGCTAACATGAAGGATTTAGATTTGGGAAAGATCAGAACAGATAATCTTATTCTTGATTAAAATGAAGTATGTAGATAGTAAGTTCAAATACAAAAAAAAAATGTCTTCTGTCTTCATTGATTTAAACAAAGCCTTCCATATGTTCTTAAAAAGACAGATGTTGAGCAAAATCAATGAGTCATTCAAACCTAGTATGTATAAGGTTCCTTAAGTAGTTGAGGAAATAATATGGGGAATTCTGAAAACCTGAGAACCACATGAGAGTAAAGAAAGAATGTATCTTAAACAAATTTTATTATTCTTTTTGTTACCTTCTTCAACAATCACTTAAGAGAACAAAAGAAAGGCTTATAAATGAGACTGTACAATTCTATTTTTAGAGGAGAATATTTCTTACGAGATTTGGAGAGAAATCTGCAATACAATTTGAGATTTAAGACTCTGAGAACTCCAAAGCAGGGGGTGATGGAGATTGACAAGAGCATGACCACAGTGATCTCTCAGGAAGCTAACTCACTTCAGTTATGCACAAGAAATCCTGGCCAAAAAAATGAGCACTTCAGAGTTGCTGAACTCATGATGAAGTCAAGTAGATGAAGAGCTAAACTTATAATCTTATTTGTCACTAGTCTATTGATTTATCAAAATGTAATTCTAATAAAATCAAAATAAGCATATCCTTTTACTTCTCAAATTCAACCAGGCCAGCACTCCCTTGCAAACGCCTGAGAACCCTCTGTGAAGCCAAGTAATTCTTCAACAAAGGGAAAAGTTTATAGTAAATGATTCGTGTGCTATTCCAGGGGGTGTTTTTAGGAAGGCTGAAAAGAAGACTGATTTCTGCTCACACCTAGGGAAATGGGGATTCTCACTCACTGCATGCCCAGTGTCTGCTATCCAACATGAGGTCTTGCACTTAAAAGGAGTCGTACATTAAATGAGGAAGTAATCAGCCAACACTAAGCCGTTCACTACATGCCAGCATTGAGCATTCAGTAGTTCATCGAATCCTCACAATGGTCCTCTGTAGTAAATACTAGTACTATTTCTGTTTTACAGTCTACCTTCTTAATCTCCTCTCAACCACAATACTACTACTACGCTACTATCTTCCTCTCAAGGTGAGTGAATGACCACCAGGGACAAAACCAGACCAGCAAAGGCAAGACTCTCAGCCACATTAAAGTAAAGCAAATCAGGCCTTATAGACGGGCAAGTTCAAAGCAAAAGAAGCATGGGGAAACTGACTGAAGAAGGACAGGGAATGAATTCACTTAGTTCTGACAGTGAGCTCCAAGTCCTTCTAAACAATGGACATGATCAGAACGTAAGACAGCAGCTTTCAACCTTCCTAATATAATGCAGGCATATGAGAAGCTGGGAACCAGTGGTTCACATCTGTAATCCTACCTACTTGGGAGAATGAGGTTAAGAAAATCATGGTTCAAGGCTAGAGCAGGCAAATAGTTCACAACACCCCATCTTCAAAATAACCAGAGCAAAATTGACTGGAGGTGTGGCTCAAGTGGGAGAGCATCTACTTTGTAAGTGCAAAGCCCTGAAGTTCAAACCCCAGTCCCATTTATAAAAAAAAAAAAAAAAAAAAATCCTGACTGCAAATCAGTATGAAAATTAACAGAAAAATAAGCAAAGATTATAAACACACAGATCACAGAAAAGGAACTATAAATGACTTTACATATATGATAAAATGCTCACCTCATTTACAACCAAAGAAACACAAATCAAAATGACAGAGGTATCATTTTCACCTAATTATATTGGCAAAAAAAGAAAAGACTATCAGACATTCAAAAAGTCTCATGTCTAATAGTCTAGAGTAGGGTAGTAACTCCTAACCATTCTCTTAGTCACCAAAGTAGTCCTTTCAGAATTTAAGTCAGGTCATATCACTGTTTTACTCAAAACCTACCATGGTTCTCACTGACCTCAGAGGCAAGGTCAAAGTCCTTATAAGGGCCAACAAGGCCTTCCCTAAGTCTGGCTACTAGTCACATCTCTGACTGAACTCTATCTAAAATTATAATTCCATCCCATTACTCTGCTATACTTTTCTATTTGTCCATAGCATGTTTCACTTTTTAATCTACTCTAAAACATTCTTGTTATATTTATTTTCTTACTGACTAGAACGCAACTCTACAAGGGTAGGAATGTCCGTTTTATTTATTACCCAAGTACCTATAAGAATATTTCACATGGCTAAAATGAATGTATGATGATATATACTGCAAGGTGTTACAGCAAAAGATTTGAAACAACTGAATGTACACAATATAAGATTGTTAAATAAATTATGGAGCAATCACACAGTGGAATGCTAAATAATTCTTAAATAAATGAAGCAGAAATTCTGTTTCTGGTATGGCCAAGTAAGCTCTGATTGAACCAATTCTCTTACAAGACACTATATACTCTGAACAAAGTATAAGAGATAATCATCTGGAGGCTCTGGAGAGTGAACAAAACAGACAGATATTGGAGGAGAGTTAACATCTAGGAAAAGGGAACAACACAATAATGTCTTTGAGAGAGAGAGAGAGAGAGAGAGAGAGAGAAGGAAAAGAAAAAATGGGGAAGGAAAAGGAAAGGAAGGGGAAAGGGAAAAGGAAAGGAAAACAGTGTGGATTTGAAGGCAGGCCCCAGTCTGTTGCATGTGAGGCAAATGAAATGCCTCTAGGAAACATGTAGTTTTACTGGCTTGAAGACCAGGAATGAGAACTCAGGGTAACCATAACCACCAAAATATTAACCAGGGTGGGATGGGGGAGACTCAGAAATAAGGGATATAGAGATCTGACCTATGAATTACCCATGCATGGGACAGACCCAAAGAAACTCAGCTAAGATACTGAAATATGAATTGCCACCCAGTGTAGAAAAAAGTTCAGCTGATAGACTGCAAATAACTGCCTACTAAAAAAAATTACTACATTTCAGAGACATAAGAGAATCAAGTTCTACAAATACAACCCAAAATTACTCAATAAAGGAAGAAGTAGAAAAAAATGATCCATTCTCAAGAGAAAAGACAATCAAGAGACCAACACCAATGTGACCCAGCTGTCAGAACTAGCAGACAAGTTTGTATTATGCTCAAAGACATAAAAGTATGCTTTTAATTAATAAATGTGTGGAAAATCTCAGCCAAGAACAGTAACTATTTTTTTAAAAGCCAAAAGGAAATTACACAGTATGACATTCAAATTTAAAATTTACTAAGTAGGTGTAAGGGCAGAAAGGAGATGACATACTTAATGGAGAAAAACTGAAAACATTTCCCCTAAAACCAGGAATGAGACAAGAGTGCCCACTCTCACCACTCCTATTCAACACAGTCCTGGAATTCCTAGCTAGAGCAATAAGAAACTGTCAAAGTATCCCTATTTGCAGATGACATGATCCTATACCTCAAAGACCCCAAAAACTCTTAGACACCATAAACAGCTACACCAAGGTGGCAGGATACAAAATCAACTTACAAAAATCAGTAGCCTTTTGATACACCAACAACGAACAAATTGAGAAAGAATATAGGGAAACAATTCCATTTACAATAGCCTCAAAAAAAAAAATCAAATACCTAGAAGTATTCTCTACAAGGAGAACTACTAACCTCTGAGGAAAGAGACTGAGGAGACTATAGAAGGTGGAGAGATCTCCCATGCTCATGGACTGGTAGAATCAACATAGTAAAAATGGCTATTCTACCAAAAGCAATCTACATGTTTAATGCAATTCCCATCAAAATCCCAATGACATTCATTAAAGAGATTGAAAAATCTACCTTAAAGTTCATTTCAAAACACAAGAGAACACGAATAGCCAAGGCAATACTCAACAAAATGAGCAATGCTGGAAGTATCACAATACCCAACTTCAAATATTACAGAGCCAAAGTTAAAAAAAAAAAAAAAAAACAGCATGATACTGGCACAAAACAGATATGAAGACCAGTGGAACAGAATAGAAGACCCGGATATGAATCCACACAGCTATGCCCACCTTATTTTTAACAAAGGTGCCAGAAACATACGATGGAGAACAGATGGCCTCTTCAACAAATGTTGCTAGGAAAAGCGGCTATCTGCCTGCAGAAAACTGAAACGAGATCCATGCCTATCACTCTGAACTAGTATCAACTCAAAATGGACTAAGGACCTTAATATCAGACCCAAAACTCTGAAGTTAGTACAGGAAAGAACAGGGAATACTCTGGAAGCAATAGGTATAGGCAAAGAATTCCTCAGTAGAACTCCAGCAGCCCAGCAACTAAGAGAAAGGATGGAAGAAATGGGATTACATGAAATTAAAATGCTCTGAACAACAAAAGAAATGGTTTCTAAACAGAAGAGACCACCCACAGAGTGGAAAAAAATATTTGTTGGCTATACATCAGACAAAGGACTGATAACCAGAATATAAAGGGAGCTCAAAAAAATAAACTCCCCCCAATCAATGAACCAATAAACAAATGGGCAACTGAACTAAACAGAACTTCTTCAAAGGAAGAAGTCCAAATGGCTTAAAAAGAAAAAAAAAAGAAACCACACATGAAAAAATGCTCACTGTCCCTGGCTATAAAGGAAAAGCAAATCAAAACCACACTAAGATTTCACCTCACTCTTGTTAGAATAGCTATCATCAAGAACATTAACAATAAATGTTGGCAAGGATGCAGGGAGTGGGGGGGTTGGGGGAAGGAACCCTCATACACTGCTGGTGGGAATGTAAACTAGTACAACCACTCTGAAAAACAATATGGGGGCTTCTTAAAAAACTAAACATAGATCTGCCATATGATCCAGCAATACCACTCCTAGGGATATACCCAAAGGAATGTGACTCAGGTCATTCCAAAGGCACCTGCACACCCATGTTTATTGCAGCACTATTCACAACAGCCAAGTTATGGAAACAGCCAAGATGCCCCACTACCAATGAAAGAATTAAGAAAATGTGTTATTTATGCACAATGGAATTTTACTCAGCCACAAAGAAGAATAAAATTTTGTCATTCACAAGTAAATGGATGGAACTGGAGAACATCATCTTAAGCGAAGGGGGCAGAGATGGCCCAAACAATGTATACACATATGAATAAATATGTAAACAATTAAAAAAAGAACAGTATCACTGAGTAAACCAAAAAAAGAACAAAGAAAGAAAGTAGATGACAGAGGAGTCAAACTTAACCAAGAGAATTTATACAGTCTAGAGACCAGAAAAAAGAAAAAGATTGAAAAAAATGAAATGAGCCTTAGGTATCTGTGATGCAACAGTAAAAGGTCTCACTTAAAGGGGAGGGGGGAACATTGAAAGACATAAGAACATAAAACATTTTTTGGTTAAAAATAAAAACATATTTCAGGAAGTTCAGTGAGGGCTGGTGACATGACTTAAGCGGTAGAGCGCCAGCCTAGCAAGCGTGAAGCCCTGAGTTCAAGCCCCAGTACCCCCCAACACACACACACAAAAGCAGCTCAGTAAAATAGATTAACATAAAGAAAACCACACAAGATACATTATAGCTGAATTACTAAAAAACTAGAATGGCATATTGCATACAAAGAACAAGAAATCAAATGATGGTTGAATTCTCATGAGAAAAATTTGAGGCCTGAAGACAGTGGAATAATATCTTTAAAGTGCTGAAAGCAAAAAACCTATCAACTCACAATTCTATATTCAGGGGAAAAGACCCTGCAAAAATGAAGGCAAAATAAAGACATTTTCAACTAATGGAAATTAAGAGAATTCACTGCCAACATATTTGCACAAGAATTGTTACAAGAAGGGCTAGGGGCATGGCTTAAGTAGTAGAGCACCTGCATAGCAAGTGCAAGGCCCTGAGCTCTACCTCAGCACCACAAAAAAAAAGAAAGAAAGAAAGAAATGTTACAAGAAGTTCAAGCTGATAAGGAAAGGGTATAATAGGGTAATATGGTAGAAATAGTATGTACTCATATACAAAAATGGAAAAATGAGACCAGTTTAGACTATTCGAAGAAGAGGGAAAGGGAGGATAAAAGAGAATGATTGGGGGGGGGGTAGATTTAAATAAGATATATTATAAGCCCCTTTGTAAATGTCACAATGTACACCCAGTACAATAATAATATGATAATAAAAAAAGTTTAAGTAAATAAAAAAAGAAATTGTTCAGGCTGAAGGGATATGAAATCAAATAGGAACCTGGGTATTTACAAAGAAATGAACAGAATGAGAAATGGTAAATATGTGGACACGTGATTAAAACAAGACTATTATTTCTCTTTATTTAGGATAGACTATTTAAAGCAAAAACTATAACACTACAGTTTATACTTTATTCAGATGTAACACAAATAACTACAATAAAAAAAGATGATAAAACATAACTATGTGGTTCTGTAACAATAAAGAAAAATGATACAGTTTCTAATACACTAATATGAATCACCTTTAAAGTATACTTCAAAAAAATTAAAAAGATTCAGGACATTGTTACAGAATGATACATTCTTAAAGAAAACATATGCGTAGAAACCACAGATTATTCTGAAGAGATACATATGAAACAGGCAGGGGGACAAGGGCAATAACTACACTGGAATGCAGTGCTTGGATGTTTAACTTATATTCAAATTTTTTAGTTTTTATACTGTACAAAATAAAAAAAAAATAAACAAGCATTTAAAAGTAAGGTGTCTGAGATGACCCATAATAAAAACGATTTATACTTTCCTTGATTCAGCTTTTCCTAAACCTATATGACTAGAATGCCACAGTTCATTCAAATGTTTGAAATTTCAAAGCATTTCAGATTTTGGACTTTGAAATTATGGATGTTCAACCTGGAATAGCTATTTGTATCTCAGGAATGAATAGTATTGCCTGGAATATGTCAAAAAACACTGATTTAAAAAAGAAAACTCATTTTCTGATTAATTGGACCAACTAAATCCAGTAAGTATACTACTTGGGTCTTTTGAAATACTCTTTGAGTCCATCAGAAACTGCCAATTTTACTGAAAGTTTAAACAAAACTGTACACTAAAATTCTAGACTTGGAAAATATTTTTATCTCCCCCAAACCACAGAATTTATGAAAAGAAATTGAATCCTCAAAACTATTCAAAATTTGGAATAAAAAATTAACCAATCATCTAAGAAATCAACAAAAGCACTACCTATCAAGTAGAATCTGTAATATGCTTAAAATTACATGAAATTAACTGATAGTACCATTTAAATAAAAAACATAAAGTATCCTAAGAATATTCCAGTTGTGTTAGGAAAAAATAAAATGAAAATTCACTGAGCCAATTAAATCCAATAAGAATATTGCCATGCTAGTAACATGATTATTTAAAGTAATTATTTTTAGAAAAGTACTTAACCTATCAAAATCAACTTGAAATATAAGTTTTCCCCATAAATCAAGCATTTGTGGGAAAATCACAAAATTATTCAAAACTTCTGTTTATTACCCAAAGAAATATTTCCTTTCTTATTAGCAAAAACTAATTGTACAAAGGGGTTTCACTGTGAAGTTTCCATAGTGTACATCATGTACTTTGGTCAAATTCACCCTCTCTTTTATGCTTCCTAAGTCCTCTTCCCCTTCCCCTTCCTTTATTTCTTAAACCCAAGTGCTTCCTAGCATAACATATGACATCTCATACTGTTTCCTGATCAAACAGGAAGAAGGAAGAAAATAAAACTAAAACAAAACATCTATCATCTACCAAAAAAATAAAGAACATAAGTGTCAAGAACAAATACATGGAAATTATTAGAAGATGATGATTTGAAAATTGGTAGACCCTTGGGATAAATAGGTCTGTGGTTCCAAGGAGACCACCACTGAGGAAAAACCACAAATGCTCAGAATGCACAGAGTTCCGTACAGTATGGCAGATACTTGATTCCATTTTTTTGGCAATGCTGGTGTTTGAACTCAGTACGTACACCTTGAGCCATTCTACCAGCCCTTTTGTGTGATGGGTTTTTGTTCCTTTTTTTTTTTTTTTTTTTTTTTTTTGCGATAGGGTCTCACGAACTATTTGTCTGGGCTGGCTTCAAACCATGATCCTCCTGATCTCTACCTCTGAGTAGCTAGGATTACAAGCATGAGCCACCAGTGCACGGATGGCTTGATTCATTTTTCCATACATAACACACTAAACTTCTGCTTAAAGATAAGCCTTCTTTCAAAAAATCTAAAACTTTCATTTTCTTATACAAACTAAGCACATTAACTTTACCTTGCTTTCGGGGCATCTTTTAATTTTGGGGAAGCGGATGTTCATAAAATGAAAGGCAGGGAGACATTCACTAGATCACATAATTTAAACACAACTGATGATAAGGAGGGAGCAATTGTCTGAGAGCTACTCCACATCATCTGAACTGTGTAATGCCCATAGAGGAATTAATGTTTTTATTTTTGAAATTTCTTCTGGTTTTATTATCTTTTTATATCACGCTTGGTCAAGACCACCTGTAATAAATCTGCAAATAAGACAGACTTGGTGTACATAAAACATAGCTCTCTATAGTTCATAAACTTATCAAATTACTCCCTGAACTCTATTTCTCATTAATATAAACTAGGGGTCATCAAACTTTGTGAAAAGAGACAGACAATAAATAATAGCTTTGCAGGAAAAATGATTTCTAACATATTTCTTCAACACTGCTGTAGTGTTGTAGTATAAACACAGTCATAAATGATACATACGACAATGAGTGTGACCGTGCTCCAATTAGACTTTATTAATGGACACTGCTATCTAAATACCATGTAATTTTCAAACATCAAAACATTTTCTTCTGTTTTTTCAATGAGTTTTCTTTTTCTTTTTTTTGTTGTACCGGGGCTTGAACTCAGGGCCTCACAGTTTCTAGGCAGACGCTTTTACCGCTTGAGGTACTCTACCAGCCCTTTTTCAATGCGTAATCATAAATCATAAAGGTGATACAAAACACAAGCAACCTTGGTTTTGGCCTGTGAGCCGAAGTTGCCAACCCCCAATTTAGAAACACACAAAAAAATGGTTACTAGAAATACTTCCCAAAGTCTTTTTTTCTTTTTTTAAATTGTTGTGCTGGTTGGGAGTACATTGTGGCATTTTACAAAGGTTCTTACAATATATTAAATATTTCATACTTGAATTCACCCCCTCCACCATTCTCCTTCATCTCCCCCCCATTCCTAGAAGAGTTGCAACAGGTATTATTTTTCCATTTACATACACGTGTATACATTGTATGTACTATATTCACTCTCCTTCATCATTTCCCCACCTTCTCCCCCTTCCCACTGGTACCACCTGCCCCACCCCTGGCATGACCTGTTCTGCCCTCCTGTTCTTCAATTTTGTAGAAGGAAAAAAAATGACATTGTTACTTGTTTAAGATAGCTACACAGAAAACTTTTTTAAATGATCTTATGTACTTAAAAAAAAAAAAAAGCTACACAGGGAGTTTCCTTGTGGCACTTTCATGTGTATATGCCCAATTTGGTTCACTGTCTGTGTTTTTCTTCTTTCTACCTTAGTCACTTTCTTATGGTTGCTAAACACTCTTTTCAATAACAGATTGTAAATAATATTGCATTTTTACTACACCATTATTTTTTCATATAAGTTCACCATTATCTGCCAAAATAATGACTGAACCAAAGCTAAGAGAGTTGAAATGAAGTATTCCTGAATAAGTCTGGGCAGTACTAGGTAAAAACCAATAGATTTTTTTAGTGCAAGACTTCTCAGAACTTATGAGCTTATGTACATTACATATCTTCTAGAAATGTATGTATGTATTGTAGTTCTCAGACTCAATAGGCCATGGATCCTGTTATGTTAATGAATCATTACTGGATATACAGCAGACTTTAGAAAATACTGGCCTGCATGATATTTCAAAGTCATGAAAAAGAGGCAATAAAACGAACGAAAAGTGTTATTTCATTACACATTCCCTAGGTCATAAATTTCACATCAAATTAAATCTAACCCTGTAATATTTGCTCAATGAGCTATATGAAGTTATTACTTATATTTATGCCAAATTTAGTACTTATAAACCCCCAGTGTAATAAGGTATTAAAATGTGGCCACAAGAATCTCATCATCTTCATAGTTAATGCTGCTCCATATGGTAATACTAAAATGTCTCAGAAAAATCAAAGCACAGAATCATGAAAACTATGCTCTAGCTGTAGCTTACCTTTATTCTAACTAGTTGTTAAGATCTTGAACAATCATGCAGGCCAGTATTTTCTAGTCTGTTGTATATCCAGTAATGGTTCATTAACATAACAGGACCCATGGCCTATTGAGTCTGAGAACTACAATACATATATACATTTCTAGAAGATATGTAATGCACATAAGTTCATAAATTCCGAGAAGTCCTGCACTGAAAAAATCCATTGGTTTTACCTAGTACTGCCCAGACTTATTCAACTACTTTCTTTGGTGCAGCACTTATTAACATTCCAAAAAACTAAAATTCCTGAAAACATACTTTGAACAACTTTCTAATCTCTAATATAGACATTCCTTCAGGGATATAAGGAAAGTTTTTGTAACCTCTCAGAGATTAGATAAACACTCTGTCAGAGAAACAGAATTGTGCCCTACACCTCTTGGTTTCTTCAACACAGTACCTGGATCATCAAATGTTTTTGCTTTTATTTGTCTTCCATCACAAAAAGCTCCTACTATTGATCTGCCCATGACCACATGTGCCCTTCTCCTATTGTTTAAGTAGGTTTCCTCCTACTTAAAAATGTTTATCCCCTACTACTCTAAAGAGGATTCTTTAATTTTGTAAAGTAGCCCTGGAGGATCTAATCTCTTCCTCACCTCTCTGGCTTTATCTCATTATTACTGCTCCTCTTTGCTTTATCTGCTTTAGCCACACAAGGCTAGCAGAGGTAATAAGTGATATAGCAAGAAAAGGCAGGGAAAAGGACTGAGTTTTTCTGGGTGGGGTAAGGTGGAGTGCAATTTTAACTGGGATGGCCATCAAAGGTAAGACTGAAAAGCTTACATTAGATCATGGTGAGTAAGAAGGAAAAGAAAATAAATACCTCTAAAATGGAAGTATGTCTGACTTTTTGGGAAAATATGGCCAATGTGGCTAAAGTGATATGGTAGAGAGCAGTAGATGAGGTCAAAAGTAACCAAATATGGAAGAGTAGGGCCTTGTACAGTACTGAACTTCTAGTCAGTTCCCATATTTACCTCTCTAATGTAGATCTCCCCTGAGAAATGTATATCAAACTTCCTGGATGTCTTATAAGGATGTCTTCACTGTATTCAAACCTGTTTATCTTTTACTCTACCTCAGTAGACAATAGTAATCTTTACCCATTGCCAAAAGCCTGAAACCTGGAAGCTTTTCACACTAAATTTAGAATAGACATAAAATTCCAATTGAATATTCTCCATAATAGGCAGCTACATCACTTGATCACTGTAGCAATATGGTGAACATATATTTTACTCTTCTCAGCATTAAAGACCATGTATATACTACACACATACAGGAAGGAAATCACTTGCATCTGATTCCCATATGAGGGAATTAACATTCCTGTGGATCACATAAAAAGGGAAGATGAGTTTGGGAGTCTTCTGAAATGCCAAATGTTTATCTACAACAAACCTATGGTTTAACCCTGAGAGAAGCTTCAAGCTAAGAAATAGCAATCATGAAAGAAAAGGTTCGTATGTCCATTGAAAACATGTCTAAAAGTGGGAGGTCTGATGAGGCCTACCAAGCAATATTAATGTCTCAAGTTGCTATGGTTTTATATTCAATATTAAAAGATGAAAAGCAGGGTGGTACATGTCTATAATCCCAGCACTCAAATTAATTAATTTAAAAAATCATACAGAGTGTATTCTCTGGCCACAATGGAGTCAGAGTAAACAATAACAAAGGTAATAGGAAAAATCTCCAAGTACTTACAAAATTATATACACTTCTAATATAATCCATTGGCCAAAGACAAAGTATCAAGGGAAATTTCAAAACTACACTGAACTAAATGAAAATGAAATACAAGTCAAAATTTATGAGATGCAAATAAAACAGTGTAGAAAGAGTAATATACAGCATTAAGTATGTGCATAAGGAGGAAAAGTCTCAACTCAATAATCTAGGCTCCCACCTCAACAACAAAGGACAAGCAGAGGAAAATCCAAACCAAGCAGAAGGAAATAAATCTAAGAATACAAATTAATAAAACTGGAAAGAAAAAACTATAGAGAAAAGCAACAAAACAAAATCCTCATTCTTTGAAGAGATCAATAAAACTGACAAGCAACTAGTGAGACTGACAAAGTTAAAAAGAAAGAAGATACAAGTTACCACTATCAGGAAAGAAAAGGGGCTATCATTATAGACCTGTGAACATAAGATGAACAAGAAGAGAATAATGAAAGCAATTCCACACATGAATTTGACAACGTAGACAAAATGGACCAAACCCTCAAAAGGTTCAAACTATCACAACTTACACAACATGAAACAGATGATTTGCATAGCCCTATAAGTATTTTAGGGCTGAATTCACAAATTTAAAATTCCTTTAAAAAAAAAAACTCCTGACCCAGATGATTAGAGAATTCAAACTTTTAAAAAATTAACATCGACTCTGCATAATCTCTTCCAGAAAACAGAAACAAGAACACCTTCTAATTCTTTTTCAAGCGTTTACTATCCTAATACCAAAATGAGAAAAAAGTTTCAAAGAAAATAAGTAAGTAAAAGAAAACTAGAGATAAATATCCTTCATGACTATAAAAGCAAAACTCCTTAACAGGGTATTAGCAAGCAGAATTCAGAAACAGATTCTTAGACCACGACCAAGTGATATTTATTGCAAGCAAGCAAGGCTGGTTCAATATTCAAACAATAATCAGTACAATCTATCATATTAAGAGGTTTAAAAAAGTATTTATTACATGATCAGAGCACTTGGTACAAGTAAAACTATTTACAAAATTGTATACCCATTCAAAACAAAACTCCTCAAAAATAGGAATAAGGAGGACTTTAATGGTCAAAGACTGAATAGTTTCTCCCCCAAGAGCAGGAATAAGGGCAAGGGGCTATGGATATAGCTCAAGTGGTAGAGCGTATGCCACTCGAGTTCAATACCCAGTATTGCTAAGGTCCTGAGTTCAACCCCAGAACAAGGTCCTGAGTTCTTCCCCTGGTACTGCCCAAAGGGAAAAAAAAAAAACAAAAAGGAATAGCACTAAAAGAACTAGCCAATGTAATAAAATAAAACTACCTATTTGAAGATCTCATGATTACCTGTGTAGAAAACACTGAGAAACTTGGTTTTTTTCTTCTTCCCCCAACAAACACATTTTAAATTATCTAATAAGTGATTTCAGCAAGGTCACAGGATACAAGATCAAAATACAAAAATCAATTCTATTTCTAGACAGGTGCTTTACCATTTAAGCAATGTCTCCGGCCCTTAATTGTACTTCTAAACACAAGCAATGAACACATGGAAATTGAAAGTAAAAATATGAGATTTATTCTAAAATGTATACAGAAAAGACATAGGACACTTCAATATTGAAAAATTAGAATAAAATGTGAGGAATAAGACTATTTTCATACTTGCTATATAACTTCAGTAATCAAAACTGTGCAAAACCAGCAAACAGATAGACACGGAGGATAAAGAAAATACTTAGTGAAGTCAAAATGACCCACACTAGTAAGGGCAACTGATTTTTTTCTCAAAAGTGCAAAAGCAACTCAATGGGAAAGGGATAACCTATTCAACAAACGATTTAGAAAAAAAAAAAAACTTTGACCTAAAGATGACAGCTAGTAAAAAGAAATTACTCGAAATACAGAATTAAATATAAATCATAAAGCCTTTCATATAAAACTTAAGAGAATACCTTTGTGGACCCAAGGACTGGTGAAGAGATTTAGATGTGACACCAAAATCACAAAAGAAAAAAAATTAGTAAATTGGAAATCATCAAAATTAAAAACTTTTGCTCTGTGAAAGACCTCATTAACAAGATGAGGGCTGGGGACAGGGCTCAGTAATACAGCCCTTGCCTAGCATACATGAGGCCCTGGGTTTGATCCCAAGCACCACCACAAAAGAAATGTGCAAATGACACAAAAGGTATTTTACCACAGGACAGAGATAGCGAAAGAAAACAAAACAACCACAAATACACGTTTAAAAGATGTCTTCTATCCCTAGCCATTAGGGAAATAAAAACTAATACCATGATGATATAACCACAAAGACGGCATGGCTCAAGTGGTAGAGCACCTGCCTAGAAAGCCACAAGGCCCTGAGTTAAAAAGTACCACCCAAAAAAATTCTTTTTAAATCTTATTTTAAAAAGAATTTTAAAACAAAAACAAAATTTGCTATAGCAAAAACTTTTTTTTATTATTATTCATATGTGCATACAATGCTTGGGTCATTTCTCCCCCCTGCCCCCACCCCCTCCCTTACCACCCACTCCGCCCTCTCCTTCTCCTCCCCACCCCCTCAATACCCAGCAGAAACTATTTTGCCCTTATCTCTAACTTTGTTGAAGAGAGAGTATAAGCCATAATAGGAAGGAACAAGGGTTTTTGCTAGTTGAGATAAGGATAGCTATACAGGGAGTTGACTCACATTAATTTCCTGTGTATGTGTGTTACCTTCTAGGTTAATTCTTCTTGATCTAACCTTTTCTCTGGTTCCTGGTCCCCTTCTCCTATTGGCCTCAGTTGCTTTTAAGGTATCTGCTTTAGTTTCTCTGCGTTGAGGGCAACAAATGCTAGCTAATTTTTTAGGTGTCTTACCTATCCTCATATCCCCCTTGTGTGCTCTCACTTTTATCTTGTGATCAAAGTTCAATCCCCTTGTTGTGTTTGCCCTTGATCTAATGTCCGCATATGAGGAAGAACATAAGATTTTTGGTCTTTTGGGTCAGGCTAACCTCACTCAGAATGATGTTCTCCAATTCCATCCATTTACCAGCGAATGATAACATTTCGTTCTTCTTCATGGCTGCATAAAATTCCATTGTGTATAGATACCACATTTTCTTGATCCATTTGTCAGTGGTGGGGCATCTTGGCTGTTTCCATAACTTGGCTATTGTGAATAGCGCTGTAATAAACATGGGTGTGCAGGTGCCTCTGGAGTAACCTGTGTCACAGTCTTTTGGGTATATCCCCAAGAGTGGTATTAGCAAAAACTTTTAAACAATACTCTATGCCAGATGCTGGTTCCTCCATCTTAATCCTAGCTACTTGGGGGGCTGAGATAAAGAGAAATGCTGTTTGAGAGCAGCACAGGCAAATAATTTGCAAGGCTCCATCTCCAAAATAACCAGAGCAAAATGTATTGGAGTGTGGCTCAAGTGATAGAAGTGCCCTCTTAGCAACTCTGAAGCCCTGAGTCGAAACCCCAATACCACAAAAAATTAAAACTATGATTTTGGGAGTACATCATTCAAAAATACTCTTCTAAACTTTTTAACTTTTTATTTTGGAATAAATATATGTATACTTAGATAATTTATTTGGGGGATAACTTACAAATGTATATATGTATTTGTGAATAATATATACAATATACTACATATGTACCACATATATATATTATACATAGACAGTACAGGGTGCCCTTACATCATTCATCTGGCTTTGCCTAATGTTAGCAACTGACATAACCACAGTACATTAGTCAAAACTAGAAATTGAACTTTTGTACAAAAATATTAACTAAGTCACAGGTTGTGTTTAGAGTCTTTTTTCTTTTTTATCATTCTGTTTTCTCTCCTACACTTTTTATTTAGTCAGTCAGTTACTTCTTTTTGTTTGGAACAGGGTCTTGTTACATAGCCAAAATGGCCTCAAACTTGGGATTCTTCTGCCTCTACTTCCCAAGTGCTGGGATTACAGGTACACATCACCACAGTGGCTTTTTCTTATTTTTTTAGCTATTAATGATTGTGGACATCCAGATGACTTGAGAAAATTCCTATTATTATTCCTGATTTAACTTCAATTCCAGCTTTGATTGTCTGTAAGTTACACAGAATCTTGGTGCTGAAAGACACCTTAGAAGTCATTTAAATTAGTATTTTTCAAAGTATAAAATAGACCAACTACCAGTCATAAAATAAACTCAATAAATTACTACTGTAACTTTCATTGGAACTAAATACAAAATATGAGAGTATGATATGCAAGTTAATAATATTAGTGCTTCATAAACAGATACATATGCAAATACATAAATATATATGTATATTCTAATTTATACTGTTAAAAATATATTCCTTACCATGGGTCACAGTCAAAAAAGTTCTAAAAGTCATTCATCTATACCAAACCAAAGAAAGAAACCTCTATTTAAAATCCCTGGAGGGACGGGGTAGCTCAGTGGTAGAACACTTGCCTAGCATGCAAGAAGCCCTGGATTCAAGCCCCAGCACAGAGCCAGGGAGACAGGGGACTGGCAAAACAAAACCCACTTCTACTTAAACATTATTGAAAGTAGGAAACTTAGGAAATTTTTTACATGGACCCAACATTTATCTCTGTTGACTTTTAATCCACAACTCAAAAAAAGAGGAAGGAGTTTGCTTCAAAAGAAAAATACCCTGCAGTGCTCTTTTCTTTCTTTCTCTTTGCTTCTTTAGCAGAGGTTGTTACACCTAGAAATCATAAATTTACAAAGTAAAGTTGCCCTTTCAGTTTCCAAGCGAGGAGAAAAAAAAAAGTGTATAAGGACTGTAAATGGAGTAAGAAAAACAAGGTCAACAAACACCTTAGAGATGACATGAATATAATTATCAAATCTCGGCAGACAGTTTCATAAAATGTGTTACTTATTAGTAAATTTCTCATTTTAGACAGTAAGCTTTATTTTTTTCCCCAACATCCCACACAAAGAGGAAGAACATCTTTCCACTTGAAAGAAAAAAAATCTGCCCAAATAAACTCTGTCTCCTTTAACATACAAGAAAGTCATTTTCTGAATTTTATTAAAGCAACTCTTATTTCTGCCTAATCCAAACATAAGTGTTTCATGTCATTATATATGTATATAACATGGAATATTATATATGTATTTATTATATAGATGGATACACACACACACATATACACGTACCCCCATGGAACCCATATTTGGCTATCTGCCAGCTGAATTTACTCAGAATGCACATCTTTAGCAAAACTAAGAAAAGAAAAATAAATTCTGAAGTAAAAATAATCCACAAATGAGTTTTGTGCTCCACACTTACAGAAACCCCATTCAGCCTCATCAAAGCCTGCTATTCTTAGTCTGTCCCCAATTCTCACTACAATATAAGTTTCCAACTTTAACCTTAAGTTACAGAATGAGCAACTGCTGCTATGCAGAGGTCCATGGGCACAAACAAGAGGACAGAAGAGGACAATCTGCCTCCTGAGGGTGATTTCGAAAGTGACTAAAGGCATTAGAACATTGTGGCACATATATATGTGCCACAAGGCTTACAATAATCCTCATTACTTATAAAGCTTACAGAGTCAGTACACAGGATTAATTATGCTCACTGTGGCATTTTCTGTTAAAGGACATGAAAAATGTATGCCTATAACTTTTAGAAGAAAATTCAATTCAAAACCACTTAAATAAGCAGTTTCCAAAAAGGAGTGACTCTTCAGCAATTTGGGAAACCTAGCTATCCAGAAGAACTGACATCCTGAGCACTGCAGTTAGCTAATCTTTAGGAATCAGTGCAAAATCTTAGGAGGGATTATGTATGATAAATTTCCCAAATTTACTCTCAAATCTCTATTTCATGTAGCAATTTATACTGACAAGTAATTCTTAAACTCCAAATCAAGGTAAGTACTAAGGTTAGAATCAAATTACATAAAACTTTATAAAAGCTCTAATGTGCTTAGGGACAGGAAAGATAAAAGAAGAAAGTTAAGAATTTATTTATATTTTGCTATCACAAATTTTATTAAAAATTTCAAATGAAAGTTTTTAATTTTAGCTAAAAACTTTCAATTTATTCAAACGAAGTAGATATTAAGGTCGAAATTCAAAACCATTTAAACACTGTGAAGGTTAATTCCAAAGACAAATTCATGCTGCCCTCTAATGGCTCAACATAAATAGTTTTACCTGTATTACACAAGAAAGGTGATGATAAACACAATTTCTTAATTTTATAAATGAAAGAATTATATTAAATACCAGAGAAGAAAAACTAAAAAATCTCAATTTTGGGTGTACCTGAACTCAAAATTAACTATGACTGCAATATTCATAATCAATAAAATTGATTATAAAATCTTTTTCAAACTATAATACTTGCCTAGGCATGTGTAAGCCATGACAATATACACTTCTATGTATTCTGTAACAGTCTTCTGTAATTTAGCTTCTTTTCAAGTAAGTCTATGACAACAGTATTCAAATCTAACTGTTCACACACCACTAAATAATTTAGAAAATTACATATAGTTTTGCATGTTTATTATATTCTAAAATGTAAAGAGCATCTAAAAATTTAATCGGCATCTGAAATTTTTTATTAGAAGCTTAAATAATTGCTTCCACAAATAGAAAGAATGTAGTTTCTGGTTTATTGTAAATATTGACATTTCAAAAGAAAACTGTATGCCACTCCTTTAAACATAACCAAAGAAATCTAAATGCTATAGCAAGATCATATATATCCTCATTGACTTAAAAAATACATAAGCCCTATGGAATATATATCAAGAATTCTACATCATTCTTTTTTATCTTCTTGAATTTACATTCTAATCCACTGTCTCCATAGAATTTTAACCTGTAATATTTTATGGCTATAAATCTTTTATTGCTCATTTCATTTTAATTCTATATATTATAAAATTTATACTCTACTGGGGGTTTTGTTGTTTTGTTTTTGCAGTGTTGGTGATCAAGCCAAGGGCAGTGTGCTTCCACAAAGCCACAACCCCAGCACTGTGCAAGTTTGTATTTTCTGTGATCAGAAGTAAGTTAAGGTGGGTTTCCAAGATGGTGGCTAGAGGGAGAAAGCAGAAAGCGAGCCTCCTATAGTGACATCTTGGAGAAACGCTGGAGACACACAATGCAGGCAAGGCCACTGAAAAGAGGCAAAACTTTGACCCCTCCACACCTCTAGCCTGTGCAGAGAATCTCCACTTCACATTGGACAGAGAAACCAGGAGAGCCCCAGGGCCGCCAGAAGTATGCACAAACACAGCTTGGGAAGATGCAGACCACAAGGTGAGCTAAGTGCTACGTCGTACTTCCACAGACATCCCTGGGCCAGATTAGCATAGTGACATGGACAGACTGACACCCACCCAGGAAAAAAAGAGAAACTGAGTAATAAGCAGTAAGAACAATGAAGACACATAGCAAAGAGGGTGGGGTACCCTGAACACCGAAGAGGGGAATCCCTCCCGGAACTGTAAATAAACAAGCCCCAGGAGAGGAGAGGGTGTGAGCTGGGGGGGGGGGTGGAGGGAGCAATCAGGAGCGGGAAAGCTTAAAAAACTGGCGGTGGAAGAAAACAACACAGGAGAGGGGGGAAGACCCACTTCCCACATCAACTGTAAATAAACACGCAGGCCTGAGAAAGCGGGTGCAGTGTCACCTCCCCCAGTGTGCTTAGAAAGGGGAAAGCTTGTAGCAGCAGCTCGTGCACAGAACTCTGAGTAAACAAAGCCTGGGGGCCAGTTATGTGTTAAGGTCACTCCAGAGACCTGTGTAAATAACACCTCCAGCAACAGCAGGCTGACAGCAGTATGGCAGGCAAGCCACAGCCACAGATAGCCATTCACAGAACTGTCTCCAGACTTTTTTTTTTCTCTCTCCCTACCTGTGATGAGAAAACAATTGAACTACACCTGCATGCTGAAAAACCTACTGAAACTGTATTGCATTTGAACTTGGGACACTTTGTGGGGTTTTTTTTTCTTGTTTTGTGCAGTTCTGTTCTATTTTATGTTACCCCTTTGATGACACAACTACAGAACAACATCTGAGGCACCATCTCCAGGATTGGAGGCTGAGAGAAGAACACCAAAATTATTAAGACTGAAACTTCATTGCATTTCAACTCGGAGGGCTTTTTTGGTTTCTTTAATTTTATTTTTTTAGTTTTTATCTGATATTTTATTTTATTTTATTTATATATACATACATTTTTTCTTTCATTTATTATTTGTACTTTTATTCTTATCTTTATTCTTTTTACTTTTTATTTTCAATACTCTGTCTCTCTAACCTCTTTTCAGATTACAGTTGATTAGTACACTGTCTCTCCTTACTTATATCTTTGAAACTTCCTTTGTTTCTTTGTTTTGCATTTTTTCTACTTGATTATTTGTTTTCCATTTTCCTTGAACTTCTTTGCTTTCCATCCCCTCTCACCCTTCCATTCTAAATATCACTAGTGCTATTATTACACCCAGAAAATACTTTATTGCACACAGTACAAGGAGAATAACAACACCAAGGGTAATGACAGGAAGACAGAAAAAACAGGGAAACCAGTTTCCCCACAGCAAAAAATTAGTACAGGAAAGAGACAGAAATGAAAAAAACAGATACTCAGATCCACACTCCAACAAAATGAAGATAAACTATGCCAAAGAACCCAATGAAACCCACGAGAATAATTTAAAAGAAGACATACTAGAGGTACTCAATGATAATTTTATAGAGATGATAGTGGATATGGTCAACCAAAATGTACAGGAGACACTGAAGAAATTCCAAGAAAACAAAAATAGAGAATTTGAAAAAGCAAAAGAAGAAATAAAGGAAACAACAAAAGCACTATATAAACACGAAAGTGAAACAGAGAACACGATTAATAAAGAGATAAATGAACTCAGGACAAAAGTAGACAACATGAAAGAGGAAATGACCCAGGATATGGAAAACTTCACAAAAAGAATGAAACAGAATTGCAAAACAAAACAGAAGGCCAATCCAGCAGAATACTACAAACAGAACACAGAATCTCAGAACTTGAAGATGAAATGGTAATTAAAGGAAAAACTGAAGAACTATTAATTAAACAACTCAAGACCTGAGAAAAGAAAATGCAAGAACTCACCGACTCCATCAAAAGACGAAAGTTGAGAATCATGGGCATCGAAGAAGGAGAAGAGGTGCAAGCGAAGGGAATGCGTAATATATTGAACAAAATAATAACAGAATATTTCCCAAATCTAGAGAAAGATATTCCCATACAGATGCAAGAGGCCTCCAGAACACCAAACAGACCAGATCGAAATAGAACTACCCCATGACATATCATATTAAAACAACAAGTTCAGAAACCAGGGAAAGAATATTGAAGGCTGTAAGAGAGAAAAAACAAGTAACATACACAGGTAAACCCATCAAAATCACAGCAGACTTCTCAACAGAAACATTAAAAGCAAGAAGAGCGTGAGGTAAGATCTTCCGGGCACTGAATGAAAATAACTTCAACCCCAGCATACTCTACCCAGCAAAACTATCATTCAAAATAGATGCAGTAATAAAAGTTTCCCATGATAAGCAGAAACTAAAACACTATGTGACCACAAAGCCACCACTACAAAAGATTCTTTAAGGGATTCTACGCACAGAAAGTGAAACCCAACATAACCATGAAAGGACAGGGAGTGCCAAACCACAGGAAAAGAAAAAGCAAGAAAGTAGAGAGTAACCTCACCTTAGTTATACACAACCAAACTTAAAACAAGTAAGACAACTAAATGACAGAAAGCACCACATACATATCAGTACTAACACTTAATGTTAATGGACTTAATTCACCCATCAAAAGGCACCGTTTGACAAAATGAATTAAAAAGGAAGATCCAACAATTTGTGCTTACAGGAGACCCATCTCACTGCCAGAAATAAGCATAGGCTTAGGATGAAAGGCTGGAAGAAGATATACCAAGCCAATGGCCCCCGAAAACAGGCAGGAGTAGCAATACTTATCTCTGACAAAGTAGACTTCAAACCTACATTGATCAAACAAGATAAAGGACATTCCATACTAATAAAAGGGGAAATAGACCAAAAGGAAATAACAATTATCAACCTATATGCACCCAATATCAATGCACTCAATTTCATCAAACATACTCTGAAAGACCTAAAAGCATATATTAACTCCAACACAGTGGTTGTGGGAGACTTTGACACCCCATTATCATCAATAGATAGGTCATCCAAACAAAAAATCAATAAAGAAAACATAGATCGAAAATATACCATAGATCAAATGGACCTAGTTGATGTCTACAACATTTCATCCAACATCTACACAATATACATTCTTCTCAGCAGCCCAGGGAACCTTCTCCAAAATAGATCATATCCTAGGACACAAAGCAAGCCTCAGCAAATATAAGAAAATAGAAATTATACTGTGCATACTATCTGATCACAGTGCAATAAAACTAGAACTCAACAACAAAAGTAAAGACAAAAAACATGCAAACAGCTGGAAACTGAGTAACTCATTACTTAATGAACAATGGGTCACTGATGAAATAAAAGAGGATATTAAAAAGTTCCGGCAAGTCAATGGAAATGAAAACACAACCTACCGGAAATGGGACACAGTAAAGGCAGTCCTGAAAGGAAAGTTTATAGCCATGAGTGTAAATATTAAAAAGACTGAAAGACCCCAAATCAATGACCTAATGATACATCTCAAACTCCTAGAAAAACAAGAACAAGCAAATCCAAAAACAAATAGAAGGAGAGAAATAATAAAAATAAGAGCTGAAATCAACGAAATAGAAACCAAAGAAACCATACAAAGAATTAATAAAACAAAAAGTTGGTTCTTTGAAAAAATAAACAAGATCGACAGACCCCTGGCAAACCCGACTAAAATGAGGAGAGAAAAAAACCTAAATTAGTAGAATCAGGAATGCAAAAGGGGAGATAACAACAAACACCAAGAAGTCCAGGAAATCATCAGACACTACTTCGAGAACCTATATTCAAATAAATTTGAAAATCTTAAAGAAATGGACAGATTTCTAGATACATATGATCATCCAAAACTGAACCAAGAGGAAATTAATCACCTGAATAGATCTATAACACAAAATGAAATTGAAGCAGCAATCAAGAGTCTCCCCAAAAAGAAAAGTCCAGGACCTGATGGATTCTCTGCTGAATTCTATCAGACCTTTATAGAAGAACTGATATTAACCCTCCTTAAACTGTTCCACGAAATAGAAAGGGAAAGAAAACTGCCTTACACATTTTATGAAGCCAGTATTACACTTATCCCAAAACCAGGCAAAGACACCTCCAAAAAAGGAGAACTATAGGCCAATCTCCTTAATGAACATTGACGCAAAAATCCTCAACAAAATAATGGCAAACCGAATTCAACAACACATCAAAAAGATTATTCACCACGACCAAGTAGGCTTCATCCCAGGGATGCAGGGGTGGTTCAACAGATGCAAATCTATAAATGTAATACACCACATTAACAGAAGCAGAGACAAAAACCACTTGATCATCTCAATTGATGTAGAAAAAGCCTTTGATAAGATCCAACACAATTTCATGATAAAAGCTCTAAGAAAACTAGAAATAAAAGGAAAGTACCTCAACATTATAAAAACTATATATGACAAACCTACAGCCAGCATTATACTTAACGGAGAAAAACTGAAACCATTCCCTCTAAAATCAGGAACAAGACAAGGATGCCCACTATCTCCACTCCTGTTCAACATAGTACTGGAATTCCTAGCCAGAGCAATTAGGCAAGAAGAAGGAATAAAAGGAATACAAATAGGTAAAGAAATTGTCAAAATATCCCTATTTACAGATGACATGATCCTATACCTTAAAGACCCAAAAAATTCTACTCAGAAGCTCCTAGACACCATCAATAGCTACAGCAAGGTAGCAGGATATAAAATCAACATAGAAAAATCATTAGCATTTCTATATACTAAAAATGAACAAACTGAAAAAGAATGTACGAAAACAATTCCATTTACAATAGCCTCAAAAAAAAATCAAATACCTAGGTGTAAACCTCACAAAAGATGTGAATGACCTCTACAAGGAAAACTATAAACTTCTGAAGAAAGAGATTGAGGAAGACTATAGAAAGTGGAGAGATCTCCCATGCTCATGGATTGGTAGAATCAACATAGTAAAAATGTCTATACTCCCAAAAGTAATCTACACGTTTAATGCAATTCCCATCAAAATTCCAATGACATTCATTAAAGAGATTGAAAAATCTACTGTTAAATTTATATGGAAACACAATAAGCCACGAATAGCCAAGGCAATACTCAGTCAAAAGAACAATGCAGGAGGTATCACGATACCTGACTTCAAACTATATTACAAAGCAATAACAATAAAAACAGCATGGTACTGGCACAAAAACAGACATGAAGACCAGTGGAACAGAACAGAAGACCCAGATATGAAGCCACACAACTATAACCAACTTGTCTTTGACAAAGGAGCTAAAAATATACGATGGAGAAATAGCAGCCTCTTCAACAAAAACTGCTGGGAAAACTGGTTAGCAGTCTGCAAAAAACTGAAACTAGATCCATGTCTATCACCCTATATCAAGATTAACTCAAAATGGATCAAGGATCTTAATATCAGACCACAAACTCTTAAGTTGATACAGGAAAGAGTAGGAAATACTCTGGAGTTAGTAGGTATAGGTAAGAACTTTCTCAATGAAACCCCAGCAGCACAGCAACTAAGAGATAGCATAGATAAATGGGACCTCATAAAGCTAAAAAGCTTCTGTGCATCAAAAGAAATGGTCTCTAAACTAAAGAGAACACCCACAGAGTGGGAGAAAATATTTACCAACTATACATCAGACAAAGGACTAATAACCAGAATATATAGGGAACTTAAAAAACTAAATTCTCCCAAAACTAATGAACCAATAAAGAAATGGGCAAGTGAACTAAACAGAACTTTCTCAAAAGAAGAAATTCAAATGGTCAAAAAACACATGAAAAAATGCTCACCATCTCTAGCAATAAAGGAAATGCAAATTAAAACCACACTAAGATTCCACCTCACCCCTGTTAGAACAGGCATCACAGCAACACCACCAACAGATGTTGGCGAGGATGCGGGGAAAAAGGAACCCTCTTACACTGTTGGTGGGAATGCAGACTAGTACAACCACTCTGGAAAAAAATTTGGAGGCTACTTAAAAAGCTAGACATCGATCTACCATTTGATCCAGCAATACCACTCTTGGGGATATACCCAAAAGACTGTGATACAGGTTACTCCAGAGGCACCTGCACACCCATGTTTATTCCGGCACTATTCACAATAGCCAAGTTATGGAAAAAGCCAAGATGCCCCAGCACTGACGAATGGATTAAGAAAATGTGGTATCTATACACAATGGAATTTTATGCAGCCATGAAGAAGAACGAAATGTTATCATTCGCTGGTAGACGCATGGAATTGGAGAACATCATTCTGAGTGAGGTTAGCCTGGCCCAAAAGACCAAAAATCGTATGTTCTCCCTCATATGTGGACATTAGATCAAGGGCAAACACAACAAGGGGATTGGACTTTGAGCACATGATAAAAGCGAGAGCACACAAGGAAGATATGAGTATAGGTAAGACACCTAAAAAATTAGCTAGCATTTGTTGCTGTTAACACAGAGAAACTAAAGCAGATACCTTAAAAGCAACTGAGGCCAAGAGGAAAAGGGGACAAGGAACTAAAGAAAAGGTTAGATCAAAAAGAACTAACCTAGAAGGTAACACACATGCACAGGAAATTGTGGGTCAACTCCCTATATAGCTATACTTATCTCAACCAGCAAAAACCCTTGTTCCTTCCTATTACTGCTTATACTCTCTCTTCAACAAAATTAGAAATAAGGGCAAAATAGTTTCTGCTGGGTATCGAGGGGGTGGGGGGGAGAGGGAGGAGTGGGTGGTAAGGGAGGGGGTGGGGGCAGGGGGGAGAAATGGCTCAAGCCTTGTATGCACATATGAATAATAAAACAATAAAAATTTTTTTAAAAAGTAAGTTAAGGTATAATTGTGCAATAAGTTATCTGTGCAATTATTATTAGCAGGTAATGGGTCATAAATATTATAAATTTTGATAAATAATGTTTAGACAAAAAGTAAAATTGTAGGGACATGAAACTCAATGAGAGGTATAGGTGTTCTTTTTTTAATTTATATTGACGTATCCAAGAAGGAATATTTCCGGGTAAAATAAGATAGGTCTCAGTTATATTTTATTTCTGTTTTCCAAGGTATAATCACTGAGAAACATTCACGCTAAGAAGCAAATCACTCAGTTGGATGCATGGTTCAAGTTGCAAAGCACTTGCCTACCAAGCAGGAAACCCTGAGTTCAAACTCCAATACTGGGAGAAAAAAGTAACTCTTGAGTTTCATTACAGCAATATCACTCAATTTTTCTATGTCAAAACTTACACTGTGATCTACCGTCACAATTCTATTTTATTTTTCATACAGGATCTTACTATGTAGCCCAGGCTGGCATTGAATTCTTGATCCTCTTACCTCAGCCTCTACAGTAGTGGGATTACAGGATGTGCCACCATGCTCAGGAAAAATTATTTTAAATGGTGTGGCAACTGATGATTGATTAGGTCTTCTTTCCATTTGTTGAAAGCAAAGACCCAGAAACTACCTGATTTGCAGTAAGATGTGTTATGTATTTACTGTTAATATTTACTTTCTCAATTTCTAAATAAAAACATTTTGGAACTATTCCAAAATGTTAGCATTCAGATTTTTCAAGTGACTAGAAATTACACCTTTTATTCTTTCACTTGCCAATTGGGTATGTTCAGAAATGGTAGAGAATAAACAAAAATACTGTTTATTTCAATACCGTTCTGCTGAGACAATATTTCTTTTATAAAATGTTTCTATCTTATCATGCACTCCAAATCTATTTTCACCAAAACTTTAAAACAGAAGTCTTGGCTTACTTAACTTATGGTAAACACCCACTGTGGACTAATTGCCAAATCAGGCTATCAAAAAAATGTCTGCCTGTGTTTTCAAGTCAAATATGTTTTAGACTTAAAATATTTTAATTTGTCTCCTAAAGCAGGACCTATAATTTGTCTCCTATAAGCCATGTACATGAGACATACCACAACAGAGAAAGGCTAAAAATAAAAGAACCAAAGGTATACTAGGCAGATGGAAACAAAAGAAGCAATTTTTATCCCAATATCAGACCAATTAGAATTCAAGATAAAAGGTATTAATGACTGGATATTTTTAATACTAAAACGTACAATTCTGAGATGACATACAGAAATTATGAATATCTATTTACCAAATGATGCCACAAACACTTTCATGAAGCAAAAATTACAGGAGATGCAAGGAGATGTGGATAGAAGCACACAGATACTAGGACATTTTAACACACCACTCAGTACAAGACAGATAGGACAAACAGAAAAAGTAAAGACACAGAAGAGCAAAGCAACAAAATCTTACAGAAGATCATATGTATTTATCAAACTTTATATCCTTTAGACTTCCCAAATGCATATGCAATATCTATATGGAGTCTACATTACATCACAAAGAAAAAAAGAATAGAAATACTACAAACAACACTCTTGGATCAAAATACAACAAATAAGAAATGAACAAATTTTAAAAGCAAAAGGTTCTTCTATTTAGACATTAAACTTTTTATTAAACAATTTTTACATGAAAGGGAAAATTCAGACAGGAAAAAATAAAAATACTACATATTCAAATCTATGTTACACACACAGAACAATGATCAGAGGAAAATTCAAAGCCTTCAACAGTTATTTCAATAAAAACCAGACCAGGCAAGGTGGCCCACACCTATAATCCTGGCTACTCCAGAAACAGAGATCAGGAAGATCACAGTTGGATGCCAACCTGAGCAAAAAGTTTGCAAGACCCTAACTCAATCGATAAAAGGCTGGGTGTGGTAGCTAACACCTGTCATCCCAGCTAGGCGGGAAGTATAAACAGGAGGATCAATGTCCAAGCAAAAACATGAGATCCTACCTAAAAAATAACTAAACAAAAAGGGCTGGGGCATGGCTTAAGTGACAGAGTATCTGCCTAGCAAGACTGAAGCCCTATTTCAACCAAAAAAATAATAATAATAATAAAAAGGAAGGCATTCAAATGAATTTTTTAAAATGTTATATATTATTATTAACTTGGTATTAAATTCTAACCATGTTTTGCTTTTTCTTATACATTTATATTTACTTAGATTGCAATTTCCTCTTCTATACTGTTTTTACCAGACTTAGGTATCAATTTTAAACTTGTTTTGTAAACAGATTCAGAAATTCCCCTGCATCATTTATTTTTTTTCTATTCTATATAATGTAGAATTCTCCTGTGAAACCATGAGGGCCTGATGCTTTTTTTTGTGAGATGATTCCTTATTTAATTATACCATTTAGGTTTTCAAATTTATTTGCATAGAGGCCTGCAAAGTAATCACTAAGATTTTTTCTCAGATTGGCAAAGTGGCTCAAGTGGTAGAACACCTACCTAGTAAGCCCGAGGCCCTGAGTTAAAACCCTAGTACCATCAAAAAAAGAGAAAAAAAAATTTTTTTCTCTGTTTCAGTGACCAATGCCTTAACAGTTCTCATTTGTGTTTTTCCCATTTTGTTTGACAGCTAGTAGTCTATTCTGTAAATTTTAAAAATTAAGATTTTATCAATTAGATGTTTACTGTTCTGTATTTCATTTCTGCTTTAATCTTCATTATTTTATTTTCTGTACTTTCACTTAGTTTATTTTTTGTTTGGCTGGTTTTGGCTGTGTTTTGTATTATTGTTCTGTGGGGGGTTGGAGAGATTTCTTGGTATACTGGAATTCAAACTCAGGGCCTCACACTTGCTAGGCGAGTGCTCTTTCACCTGAGACACACCTCCAGCCCTTTCACCTTTATTATTTTCAGATAGTGTCTCACTTTTGCCCTTCTGGCATCAGACCTCAACCCTTCTACCTTTCCCTCCCAGGTAGTTTGGATTACAGGTGTTTACCTCCATGCACAGTTTGAGATTCAGTCTAATTTTTATCTGAGCTGGCCTTAAACTGTGATCCTCCTATCTCCACCTCCCAAGTAGTTGGGATTACAGCTGTATACCACTGTGCAGGCCTCTGATTTTTGTTTTTTGAGATAAATTTTCAATATGTACCACAAGCTGACTTTGAACTCACAATACTCTTGATTCAGCCTCCTGAGTGCTGGGATTATAGGCATGAACCACCTTGCCTTGGTCCTAGTTTATTTTTTTTTCACTAGTAACAACAAAATATTGGAGTATACATTTGTTGGAGTATACCTGTATGCCTTTCACAAGTACTGTAAAGCTTTCATTATGTACTCATGCATATTTCTTGGTAAGTTTCTCCCTCAGTGTGGTCTTTCTTGGTATTATAAATGGAGTTTCTCTATTATTATATACTTTATCTGATTTTTGACTATGTGTTTGTTTGTTTGTTTGTCAGTGGTGCCGGGGATTGAACCCAGGGGTCCACGCACACTACGCAAGTGTTCTCCCACTGAGCTACATATGCAGTCCTTGAACTGTGTATTTGAAGACTACTGGTTCTAGACGTCAATTTTATATCATCTTACCTTCCAGAATTTTTATATTGTTTGAATTATTCTCTAAATGGGAACCCCCCCATAATCCACAAGGCACAAGTTCCAAGACTCCCAGTGAATGAATGAAACCTCAGAAATTATCAAAATCCTATATGTACATATACATCTATGATAAAGTTAATTTATTAATCAGAAATAAGAGATTAGCAATCACAATAAAATACAATCATACCGTGCTCGCTTCGGCAGCACATATACTAAAATTGGAATGATACAGAGAAGATTAGCATGGCCCCTGCGCAAGGATGACACGCAAATTCGTGAAGCATTCCATATAAAAAGAAAAATACAATCATACCAATACACTATAATAATAAAAATTATGTAGATGTGGTCTCCTCCCTCCCTTCAAAATATTACACCTTTTTCACTTAAATGAAGAGTTTCATAGCTGGCTTCTTTTTGGCATCTCCAAATTGCTGGTGCTACTACTCCTACACCGTAGGGCCATTATTGAATAAAATAAGGGTTACTTGAAAACAAGGACAAGAAGACTGGGCAATGGAGCTGGTAACCAAGATGACTAGTAAGTAGGGTAGCATATACAGTGTGGATACTCTGTACAAAGGAATGACTCACATGCAGAGCTGGATGGAGAGAAATTTTATGATGCTCTCACAATAGCACTCAATTTTAAACTTATGAACTGTTTACTTCTGGAATGTTCCATTTTATAGCTTTGGACCATGGCTGGCTGACAATAAAAACACCCACTAAGTGGGGACTACTCATGCTTATAATATAAACAGATCTCTCACTCTTAACTGCATCAGACAATACCTCTAGAACAATGCTGAATGCTTTGGAAGACAATTTGCCTTATACCTTACCTTGGTGTTAAATTAATTAACCCTCTAGGCACTTCCAAGTGTCTGTAGTAACTGCCAATATGCCATTCATCATTCTGAGTAATAATCATCTATCCTCCCCCTCTAGGCTATGAACTTAAGAGTAAGGATAGTATCTTATGCATCTTCGTGTTCACCAGAATCTCAGTTCTCAAGAAATGTTGGTGATTTGACATTCACATAGTAAATCAAACTATAAATAAATATACTAGCAGTGTCAATAAACTGACACTAGCTACTGTGTGCCCCTACACACAGCTAGAACCTAGAACTAAGAGGCAGTACTACAATTGGTGGGACCACTTCACACCTATTAGGACAGATATTATTCAGAAAAGAAAAGATGAATTTGGAGGATCTAGATTGTATTTGTAGAGCAGAAAATTCCTTATAAGATGTAGGAATTATGATAGTGTGTCTTCTCCACTCCTTCACACCTTGGAGTTACACCAAACTAACATAAAATTCTGTACACTTGCTATCCAGCATGTCTTACCCTTTTCACTTCTACCTTCAGTTGTCTGCATACTGCTTTTACATATGGCTATTTGGCCTACTCATAAGTCTTTACACCCTTTTTTCTAAACCATGCCCAACACTTAAGGCACCCATGCCTCAGTTAGCTAATTAACCTCACTCCAATAAATAATCTGAAACTAAAGCTGCACAGGGGGATGTCATCTCTCTCTATCACCTCTGATGTTATCTGGAGCCTTCTTTTCTTCTCTGCTCCTGTTATTGCTAGAGCTCCAAGAGCTCACTCCTACTGACCAGGTGGCACTGGGAGGAAAATGTTCCTTGGAAGATAAAGTTAAAACTATTACAGGGCACACTATTCATAGTCAGTAAAATGGGTTTTTGTGGGATATTATGGGAACCTTGCCACCAGTTATCACTCATTTCTATGAGAAAATGTATTCTAAGTTTCCAGTAACCAACAGAAAACAAACTCTGGAACATGGCCTATTTTGATGATCATCCAAAATCTTACCCAGAACTATGAAACACAATCCTACATTTCCGAGAAATCCTATTACTGCAAAAACTTCTATAAACATGCAACATAAACTCTCATTATTAATTGTCACAAGCACTTGCTTTAAAAAACATACTTAAATTTTTCTAAATCCAATTGCCATTTTAAAAAAAACTTCACAAAACCTTCCTTATGAATCAACAGTTGAAAAACTGTGATTAAGTATTAAGGAGAAACACCTGGTGGTCAACATAGTTTTGGATTCAGAAAAGAACCCTCAAAAACAAAGAGGATAAAAGCTTCAAAATTTTTCAAGTTTTTCACAGCCATGACTATCAATCTATATATATTTTTCTCTGAACTATGAAAACTGAAAACTCACTTTCATATGTCACATACCACATTAAAAAGAGCATCGTAATTTGAACAGCCATTTTGTGCACCTTTAGAAAAACTCATTGCTATAGCAAGATTTTGCTCAAAGAAAAAGACAAAGGCATTTGCAAGACAGCATTGCTTAAACACAAATAAAGTGAGCCAAGTATTGTGTTTGTTTTTCAGAGCTTGAACAACAGATTAATAAAATTAGCCTCAATGGGAGAGACGATGGGGGCAATGTAACTAATACAAAATATAAGTCTAATTGGAATTGTCACTATGAATCCACCCCCCCCCGTATATCAATATATCCTAATAAAAAAAATTATTAAAAAAAAGAAACAGCCTCAGTGAAGAGACAATGCTGTTTATTTCCCCTAATGTAGACAAAAACTGTTGAAAATTTTTTAACAACTTTAGGATTTAAAAAGATAAATTCCTTTCTGTTAAAAAAATAAGTTTAACATTTATCAGACTTAAGGAGTGGCTACATTTTATCTAAGAGGTATAACCTGATTCTTCAGCTAGGAAAAATTAACTCCTTAACAGTAACAATGTATTAGTTGCAACCTTCCTTATATTCACATTCATGGGGAACAATGCTTAAACTTTTAGCATAAATCAGTCAAAAAAGGATCTCAATAGCGTTTTTTTTTTAAGTAGTCAAATAAAAATCAGACTAAGATCATTCCAAAATTATCATTTTTTTTTTAATTTAAGAACTGGATTTACCTTTGCCTTTGCTTTTATAGAAGGAACATATGTGACAAAGTTCTTAAATTAATAAACAGATAACAATCTCTAATCCATAACTAAGTGGCAGCCTGGGGCCTGCCTGGTCACTTCCAAGAGCAGAACAAGTGTGGAGCCCTGAATTTCTTTCATGGGAAACTTACTTCCAAAATCATTAGTGCTGAATACTAACTCTGTGGCAAGAAACACGAACTAGTTATTCTTTGGGAATGGAAGCATGAAAGTTGAAAGACTAAAGATTAAAAAGAAGTTTGTGTACAAAATACTGCATACAATTACATAAAGGCTCCCGATTTTCCAAAGCTCATGTTTAAACCCCAAATTAACAATTCCTGTTGTGCACAGTTTCAAAGGGAAGTAATTCTCTGGGCTACAATGGCAGTCTTATTGAAAGGTCAACTGAAGTCCAAAAATATCCACACTTGCAATATAGACTTAGTCACTTCTCTATACCCAGAATGTTAAGAGAATCACAGTCTAAACTTCTTAATTGGGCAGAAGTAAATTTTTTAAAATGTCAAAATAACAGTATCTAGCAAAAATATACTAGTATTTAGATTCTTTTAAGGAATAAAAAAAAACACTATGGTAACGTAGTGTAATGAGCTATGTGTGGTTCATGAATTACTTTATTAAATCCTAAAAACAAAAACTTACAGGTGAGTTGACTGAGAATTAGAAGATTTGAGTAGCCTATTCAAATTTACATGGCTATGATTCTAACTGCAGCATCTAAACTTGTAACGAGATTATACCATTTACAATATAATAGAGGATAACAATTACTGTGCAAAGGCAAAAACTATGCAACCTACAGGCAATCATTGTGTCCTCATAGATCCCTATGAAATAAATTTTATGTTAGCCCCTACTAAGACATTTACAATGCTTTTGACAAAATACATGGCAAAAATATGTTTCTTCAAAACATCTTTTGCTTCAAATAAAATGGAGTACTATAAAATATATTTTTAAGTCAACTTTTTTAGGTAAAATTTATATATAATGAAATATGACTATTTTAAGCTCAAAGTTTGATGGAATCTGACATGTGTCACATTAACAATCACCAAAATCAAGATACAGAGTACTTCTACCACCCCAAAAGTCTCCTAGGAAATCCCTAGCTCTAAATACAGCCAATGAACTTTTTTCTTTCAATGAACTTCTCTTTCTGTCACTATGGAACAGTTTTGCCATTTGTTTTCACAAAAGCAAGAATTTCATGGTACATACATTATATATCATTATATATCATGCTTTTCCCCTCAGCACAGTGTTTTTGAGATTCACACAAAATCTTTGCATGAATCAGGAATTTTACTGCTGAATAGTATTCCAAGTTATATAACAATTTCTTTAATCATTTACCTGGTAATAGGTATCTGGGTTGTCTCCAACTCAGATCAACTATAAAGAAAAATATTACAAACATGCATGTACAAATCTCTAAATACCTGTATATTTTTATTTCTTTTAGATATAGACCAGGAGTGCAATTGCTGGGTGGTATGTATTGTAAGTACATGTTTCAATTTACAAGAAAGTGACAAATTCTGACAAAGTGATTGTTGCATTTTACATTCCCAGCATAAAGAACTAGAGAGTTCTATTGGCCCCCACCCTGACACTTGGTGTTGTCCATTCTTTTTAGATTTTTTGGCTATGGTTTTAATGTTCATGTCCCTGATGAATAATCATTTTTAGCATACTTTCATGAGCATGTAAATCATTCTTATGTCCTTTGTAGTGAGGGTCTACTCAAGTATTTTGCACAACTTTTTTGACATCTTGCTATTGGGTTGTATATACTTATATATTGTGAAAAACGTGTTATTTTTCAAATACATGTGTTGTAAATGTTTCCTTTCAAGATATGCTTTCCTTCTGGAAATTTTATAGGTTTAACCTTGGTCTATGATCCACTTCCAATTGACTTTTGTCTATGGTGTGAGGTAAACCTTGAGGTTCTTTTTCTGTTTGTTTCCTTCTGTAAGGATATCCAGTTGGATATTCAACTGTCAGAAAGAGTATACTTTCTCCACTAGCATCTTTATTGAAATTAATTTTTAAATAATTAAATTAACCATACACTGATAGATCTATTCCTTGTTTTCATATTCCAGAGATCAGCAAACTTCTATAAAGGGCCAGATAGCAAATATTTTGAGCTTTGCAGGACATATAATTCCTGTTATTGCTACTCAACTCTGCTATAGCAGTACATAGCAGGTACACACAATTCCTAAATGAGTAACTGTGGCTATGTCTCAATAAAACAAACACATGCTAACATTTGAATTTTACCTAAATTTCATGTGTTATATAATATCATTCTTCTCTTCATACTTTTCCAGCCAATTATAATTGTAAATATCATGCCAGGCATGGTGATGCTTGACTGTGATTCCAGCACTCTGGAGGCTGAGGCAGGAAGATTGAGAGTTCAAGGCCAGTCTGGACTACATATCAAGACCCTGTCTCAAAGAAAACAAAATGCAAAAAACATTCCTAGCTTGCAGGCCACAAAAAACAGGAAGGACACATTTGGCTCATAGGCTGAGGCACACCAACCTCTGTTCTTTTCTATTCCACGGACCTGTCCTCCAATATGCTAATATTCCATTGTGTTGGTTACTGTAGTTTTTTGCAAATCTTGAAGTCAGGTTTGTATGAGCCCTCTAATTCTTTTTTTTTTTTTTTCCAATTCAGGGCTTCACACTTGCTAGGCAGGCACTTAGCACTTGAATCATGCTCCAACCCTTTTTGCTCGTTATTTTTGAAGTTAAGGTCACTTTATGTTTGTTTGATTTTTGCTCAGGCTGGCCTGAACCACAATCCTCCAATTTAATGCTTCCCGCTGTTGCTGGAATGATAGGCACACTCCACCACATCCAGTTTCTTTCTGTTGAGATGGGGTCATCCAAACTTTTTTTTGCCTATGTTGGCCTGAAACTGAGATCCTCCTAATCTCAGCTTCCCCTATAGTTTGGGATAGCAGGTACGCACCACCACAACCAGCTACTGGTTGGAATGGGGTCTTGTGAACTTTTTGCCTGGGCTGGCCTTGAACCATGATCCTCCTGATCTTAGCCTCCCAAGTGGCTAGGATTACAGATGTGAGCCTCTAGCATCCACTTCTGTTCTTTCTTTTCAAAACTATTTTGGCTACTGCAAGTCCTTTGCATCTCTACACAAATGCCAGCATTACCTTATAAATTTCATACCATAAATAGTGTTTTGATTGTGAATGTATTGCATCTTCATGTTAACTTTGGGAGAATTGTTATCTTAATAGTACTGAGTCTTACTTAATGTGACCAATTAGATTACAGCTTTCAGGTAACAGGCTGTACATGTTTTGTTCAATTTTTTCCCTAAATATAGCATATTTTATGCCACTATAATTTTCCAGTTGCTCCTTACTATTAGGTAGAAATAGCACTGACTTTTCTACACGCTGACACTGTATACTGTGACTTTGCTAAGCTCAATTATTCTAGGAGTTTTCTGGTTTTGATTTCTAGAATTTTCTACATACAGGATCATAGTGTCTTCAAATAAAGACAGCTTTACTTCTTCTTTTCCAATATTTCTCCCCATTTACTTCTTCTTATTGTACAACTCAAGTGTAACAGAACTTGAAGTGACAACAGTACATGTCACTGTCTTGTTCCAGATCTTACAAGGAATGTAGGCGGTCTGTTAACATAAAGAATAATGCCATATAGAGGTTTAGAAAACCTAATCAGGGTTTGGAAGATCTCTTTTATTCCTAGTGTACTGGAGCTACATCATGAATGAGTGCTAACTTGCCAAATGCTTTTTCTGCATCTAATGAGACGCTTATATGGTTTTCCTCCTTCAACCTGCTAATATACTTAATTATTTAATTTCATCATGGTGTATTATATTATTTAAATTTTGGTGAGCTTAATTTGCTAATATTTTGTTAAGTATTTGTATATCTGTGATCATGAAGGATATTGATCTTAAGTTCACTCTTCCTCATTCTTGCTTTGGTAACCTGTTCAAATTCTCTTCTCTGGCTTTTGAGTGTTTTTTAAAGGCAATATATTTTAATGTGTCTCTGTTAAGGTCTTAGACTTATTTCCCCCAAATGAAAAACATCCTTAATTTCCTATGTAAAAATATGGGAAAATATTTAAAATTTTATCTTGCAGCCTATCGCTCAGTTCTACATCTATTCTATAATGTGACAGCCTCATAAAAGAAGCATCATTTTTTAAAGTTCTTACATACATTCCATGTGTAAAGCATGTGATAAAAGAGAAATGAATTATTTCCCAAACCAAGGGATATAGTATATGAAGTTATTTGTAACTGTTAGAACAAATTCCTACTTTTTACCACTTCCTGCTTATTTCATTTATCCAAGAGATTTCAAGTTATGTAGTTGGCTGACTTTTTCCTATTAGGTTGAGCCATTTGAAAATGACATACATGCATATATATATACACACACACACACATATATATATTTATATATATTATATATAATATATATTATATATATTTATATATATTATATATAATATATATTATATATATTTTATATATAATAAAATATATATTCTATATAATTACATATAATAATTTATATATTTTTTATATATGTGTGTATATATATTTTGATATATATATATCAAAAAGAAAGGTCAAATATTGGTAATTTCATATGGTTTAACCTCTCATTTGTAAGTTAGTCACTGACTTTAGACTAGTAACCAAAGTGAACTTGACTAGCCTATATGCTTTATCAATACACAAGCACCATCTGGTGGCAGAAACCAAAATTATAGGTTTATCCCTATTTATATCACTGCTGACACAAATATACTCAATGCTTCTCAACTTTTGTACTTTCTGATGTTTTTTAAAAGGGTTCTACAAACAGTAAAAAACCCTTACCTTGATGGTTTGAACAATCTCAAAATAAATGGCAACCCAACAACACAACTCTTAGCAACTTTTCAGCCTATATAAACTGTGATATACAGGTGGAGTATCCCTAACCTAAAAACCCAAAATCTGAAATACTCCTAGATAAAAACATTTTGAGCACTGACATATGCCACAGTCTGATGGCTCAATGTATACAAACTTTTATACACACAATCATTTAAATTAATGCATTATATAAAATCACATTCAGGTCATGTGTATAAAGAATATATGTAACACAAATGAATTTCCTATTTAGACTTGCATTTCATCCCCAAGATATCTCATTATGTATGCACAAATATTCTGAAATCCTCCCCCCAAAAATTAAAAATCTGAAGTACTTCTGGTCCCAAGCATTCCAATAAAGGATATTCAACCTAATATACAAACTATTTTCATAAACCAAAATCTTGATTATTTCTAACTTCACTAATAACAAAATGAAACAAAGCCAGTTTGGATGCTTCAAGAGAACTTTCACCCTATCAAATTTCCACTGGCAGACACAGCTATCTGTAAAATGCTTTCAAAGTCTCATGTTCCCAGAGCTATATAGGGAGAATTTCAAGATGATGCCTTGGGAACAAGTAACTTTTAAGGTAAAATAGTCTAAACTCTTTCCTTATTGTTTAACTTGCTATTACTCAACAAATGCTAATCAAAGTAATTTTACTATCACAGTATCTTACACGTGATTACACCAGGAATTGGATACATTAGCCAAAGGCAACCAATTTTGGGGGGGGGGAGGGAGGAGGCAGGGAATGCGAGACTGGCGTTTGAACTCAGGGCTTCACATTTGCAAAGCAGACACTCTATCACTTGAGCTACACCTCCATTTTGCTCTGGTTATTTTGGTGATGGAGTCTCTTGAACTATTTGCCCAGGCTGTCCTCAAACCACAATCCTCCCAGTCTCAGCCTCCCACCAAGTATCTTCTTGACACAAAATGTACTAACCACATCTAATGACTGAGGTGTTTGGCACAGGTGAACACCATGAAACTGTTCCAAAGTGAGTGATGACAAATAAACTTAAGAATCCTTTGGGGAACAGTGTACAAATCCTAGATGAACAAAGAACAGATGAATCACTCAGACTCAGGTTAAATTTTAAACAATTCCATTTTCTAAAGCTATATCGTACATTCCTGTTCTGGAAGCAATGAACCCCAAACTATCTCTCCTCTTGTGTTCTTCCAATAAATCCTCAAAGTCAAAAACAATCTTTGTATGTCTTCCATTCAAGCCTTAAAGAGTAATAAAATGACTACTCCTAAACATCTCATATTCCATTTAAGCTCAGCATAGTCAAATTTAAATTTGTCATCTTTCCAAAACACCTGCTCCAATTCCTCCCATGACAAACAGTATTACTAGTCCCCCAGTCTATCTGCAAATTGTCCTTAATATCCCACCCTTACAGTCCCCAGGTGCTTTCAAGTCTGCCTTCTAAGTGTCTAGACACCATCCCATCTTCTCTGTTCACATTAAGTCGGAATTACAATATCCTTGTAATTCATCTTTCTCCCTTGAAGTTTAAGATGGTTCAACCTATTTTGCACATACTGCCAAAGCAGTATTTGTAAGACATTTACCCAGTTATTTTATCACTCAATTTAAAATCCGTAAATGGCTCCCACACCTGCAAGCATTATTCTTGAGAACAACCAGATTAGGGCCCTGCCTAAACTTTAGTTTTTTCATTTCAGACATACCAAACTGCTTGCAAGTCCATGAAAACTAAACTTCTTGGGATCCTTAGCCTTTGATGCCAAAATCTGTATTTTTTTTTTTTTTACCTTCCTCACCTGGCTAACTCCTAGTTAACCTTAAAGATTCAGTTCAAGGGCCAACAACTCCTCAAAAGCTTCTTTGACATCCCAATCTGGGTGAGGGGCCCATTGCCATTTTTCCATAGTACCACAGAGTAACAGCTACCACTGGTATGATTTTCATTGACTTCCTCTCCTACTAGACTCAGAGTCTACTAGCCTGTCTGCCTCAAACTCACTATTTGAACACAACATGTGACAATGAGCAGGCTTGAAATAAATATTTGCTGGATTAGTAAAACCCCACAAAAGTCCTTTCATGTGCTATTACTATTGCTAACAAATGAGGAAACAAAGGGAGGTTCAGTACCTTGCCCAAGATCACAAACCAAATGTATCAGAGCTAGGATGCGAATGAAATGCTCTGACTGTGATGGAAATGATCCTGCCTCACAATCTTTGCCTTTGGGGAACCATTCTACAAAATAATTGTGTTCACCAGACATCGTGGAACATGCCTGTAATCCCAGCAATCATGAGGCTGAAGCAGGAAAATCATGAGAGACTGAGGTCAGCCTGGGCTACACAGTGGGACCTTAGCTTAAAAAATAAATAAGTAAATAAAGAAAGTAATTACATTCTGCACAATAGTTAATGGAGCCAAGTCCCATTTCTCTAGGTCGACCACATAATTCAGGCTTAGCCAATTAAAGTATTCTCCCACCCCAAACCCAGTTTGAATATGAATTCTGGGATAAACAGTCTACTCAAAGTATTTCTTGGGACTTTTCTAAGAACTATCAAAAAACAAATCCTTACCCCTTCTCTAGTACAAGTCTACTCTACAGACTATGTAACGTACGAGGTACAATAAATGGGAATGAGTTTTGAAAATAAACTCAAGCAAAGGAAAAGCTTGACAAAAACAGGGAAGATTAATGAAAAATAAAGAACACTAAAGCCTTGTATCCATCAATGCCTGAAGATCTCCCTAAGAGACCTCCTAGTTACATAGGCCTAAAATTTGCATTTTCACATCATGTAGTCTGAGTTGTGGACTTTCAAAATCTGTGTAAGCAGAACAAGGGTTTTCTGGCCGTTTACAACAATACTTTTTCATCTATGAATACACAAACTTGATAAACTGTTAATAAGAGGCTCGATTTCAGCCATTCTATTCCTTTACTTAATTTTTTATAACAAAGATGGGAGAAGGAAAGTATTGTTATAGTTTAGATAAGTGTTCTCCAAAAGTGGTGGTACATTTAGGACGTGGGGCCTTGTTGGAAGTTGTCTGATCATAAGGAGGTGTGTCCCTGAAAAGGCTATAGAGACCCTGGCTACTCTTCTTTTTCTCTTTTTGCTCCTGGGTGCCATGAAGTAAGTCGCTTCCTCTGCCACACACTCCAACCATGATGTACTGCTCTACTACAAGCCAAAAGGTAATAAGTCAACAGACAGTAAGCCCATCCCCTTTTTTTAATTATCTCATGTATTTTGTTATAGTAATGGAAAGCTGACTAACATAAGCATAAAAGGTTCTTCAATCTTTACTTTATACTTTACCATATGAATTTTAAATGCTCTCTGCTTTATAATATAAATGTTAGTGAACAGTGCCTCAAATGAGAAAGAAAAAAAATGCAACAGGATGTACTCATTGTCAAGCATCTTTAACAAAAGGAGAGAGGTACTACAGAATCCACATTGCACCTGCAGTTTGCCCGTGGATAAATTGTTTTTCTCCACCTATCAAAAAACAGAAGAGAGGAAAAATTTTTAAAAACTGGTTCTCTTGAGGTCTTTTAATGAGTTCAAATAGTGAAACCTCATCAGCAAAGAACACAGAAAAAAAGAAAACCAGCATGGAAAACATCTCATTGCTATTTAATATCATTTTAAGAAAAAAAAATGAGAGGACCTTTTCAAAACTTCCTCTAAATAACATGTTTCTTGGGCTTGGAGGTATAGCTCAAGTGGTACAATGACTGCTTTGCAAGTTTCTTAAGACTTAAGTTTTCATTCCCTATCTTAAGAAGCCACTGATTAATTTGGAGTATGACAAAGAAAAGAGGGTTTCCTCTAATCTTTGGCTCCAAATTTCCTGTAATACATTCAGGTGTTGTCATCTGCAAATTAAGGTTATGTGTGATGTCATAATTTTAACAGCCTACTGAGTAACGGTTGGGTCTGCCCTTTTGTAAGCAGAGATTTTAAATTGAAACATGGCTTAATAACCTAATAGGAGTCCCTATTTTCTTCTTCCCCTTTTTGTCATCTGCAGAAAATTATGAAGAGTCCAAAATTCTGAAGAGAAATTCCACTTTATCCACTAGTGGGAATGGCCCTTTGAAAAAAATCATAAAATAAAATTCCTGTACCTCACATGACAAACACAAAATCAGATCTTGGAACTAGATAATGCCAACAAGGGAAAAATGTAAACATTTTAGCAAAAAAACCTAGAAAAGAAAAAAAATGAGACTGAACCACCTGACTCTAGTTGCCACTCCCTTCTCCCCATTTCATGTACCAACTTCTCTCCCTCTTGATGCAATCTGTTCCAGACACAGTGGCCTCCTGGTTAAGGCCTCCACACGCCAGGCACACTCCTGCTTCAGAGGCTTTGTACTTGTACTTTCTTGTGCCAAAAAAAAGGACAAAACTAAGATGTAAGCATCATAAATGAATCTCAAAACAAAAAACAAACAAAATAAGAAAACTATCATAGAAAGTAAAAGAATCTAGACACAACCTAGCAAGCACAATGTCCTGTGTTCAAACACAAGTACCACCATCAAAAAAGAAGCTAGACACAGTAACTGCTGTGGTTACTTCTGAGAAGAAGATGTGTCATGTAGTAGATGATGAGAATTTTTCTTTTTCTTAGTTTTTTGTTTTTTTTTTTTTTTTTGCAAAGCATGAATCATGCCTCCAATCCATTTTTCCCTGGTTATTTTGGAGATGGAGTCTTGTAAACTATATGCCTGGGCTGGCTTCAAACCATGAACCTCCCAATCTCAGCCTCCAAGTAGCTTAGATTACAGGCATGAGCCGCCAGCTACGATGGGAACTTTCTGTACTTTGATCTGAATGTTGATCACATAACAATATACATGCGTAAAAAGCCATCAAATAAAGTACAAACACTTTGCATATAAAGCCATCAAGTATATAAAGCCATCAAGATATATACTTCAGATTTGAGTGTTTTAAGTACATATATTAAACCTAAATAGATTACTATAGTGATTATATATTAAAAAAACAACTTCAATTTGGTTAAACACAATTACATATAAAGAAAAAAAGAATGTGGAGGTACATCAAACTACTAAGGGCAGGTAGTTCTGGAATTGCAAATTATTTATATTTCTTTACCTTTTTGATTTTCCACATTCTCTACAAATGAGCTTTAGATAACTTTTATGATGGGGGTGGAGTTGGGGAGAACCTAAGTTTTCTTTTGAAACTTCTGACATGACTATAAAAGAAAATTCTATTATACTTGTAACTATCCTAAAGTTATGCAATACACAAAGTCTTAGTAAATTCGTCCTCCCTCCAATAAACTTCTATAAATTGCAAACACACAATTCCATTAAAGTATTCAGACAAATCAACAAAAACCCTGAGCTTTGCTTGGTGAAGGAACAAGAAAATCCACTGAGGAGTCAGCACTACAAATTTTAGGCTGACATTAAAAACTTGGTCTTGCCTGCAATAAATACAGGGCTCTCATGAATCAATAAAAACTAATTCCTAAAAACCGTAGGGTTTTTTAATTTATTACTTTAAATAACATTTGTGAAATTGATTTACCTAAATTCAATGCAAAATTCCCTGTGTTTAAATGAAAACACTCTCGGAGTTTCAGAAACTTTTACAATACACATAAAATAATAAGTAAGAACAAAACCAAAGAAGACATACAAACCTCTGATTGTACATGCCCCGAAAGTTGTAATTAGCTCTATAATTTGGGAATGGCTTTGGATCTAATGGCCTGTAGATGGCAGGCTCTCCCCTTTTCATAGCAAGCCCATTCAGTTCCACAGTTGGAGTTATACTGCCTGTTTAAAAAAATATTAAAGGCATACAAGTGAAATATTTCCACAATAAATCATTCAAGCTATACTTTTACTACATTTCATTACCATGGAAGAAGGTGAGAGCAGATGGTCCTTTAATAAAGTATAGGCAAATATAAAAGAAAATAGTCTCTAATGAAATCTCTGAAGTTTCTGCAACATTTTCAGTAAATTAATGAACAAAAACTCATACTATTTAAGTTAAACAAATTCTTACACTGCTTAGTTTAGGCATTATTTTTTAAAGTATTTAACTTCAACATTACTTACCACAGACAGCTTGCATCCATTTAATCATTAAAAATATTACCTGCGAATATTTTTATTTATACTTTGGTAATCAAGTAACTAAACATTAGCAATGAATACAGGGTTATCAGCAATTCCTCTACGTATGTGATGAAAACCATTTATTGAGCTTTTTAATAACCAACAACACAAAGTAAATGTAAGCAATGCTCTGTGTGTATATTTATTGTATTCTAAGGAAATACAAGAAGATATGCACAAGTAGTGCTATCAATTAGCACAAGACTGGAAACAACCTAAAAAACAATCAGTATGGCACCAGTTATATGAATATCACAGCAAAAACACTACACAACTATAAAAAAGAGTAAGACTAATACACACCTTGCTTTTCCTTCTTTTTTTTTTAACAATATACCTTGGAAGTTATTCTTAAGCAAGACAGGAAATATTATTAAGTGAAAATGAGCAAGGTACCAAATAGTATCTATTTGATATCTTTTTATGTACAAAAGATGAAAATATAAAATATATTTGCTATTTTTTGGCTTTATTCCTAAAACTGAAAGAGAAAAAAAATAGGTACTTATAGAAAGAAAGCACAGAGGAGGAGAGGAATGGAAACTATATTTCTTTCTTTTTTTTTTTTTTTATTATTCATATGTGCATACAAAGCTTGGGTCATTTTATACTTCTTTCAATTGCAGTGTTTTATAGATTTTATTTTCAAAATGTGAAATTTTATAAAATTATACAAAATTTTCCATTAAAATTGGGGAGAGGCAATCCCTAAAAACAAAAAAAATGAAACTGGATCTGTGAATTGAGTTGGTGACTTAAATAGAGAAAAAATTTTTATGACTTTCAATACTATAAACTAACCATACTGAGATTTATCCTAACAAAAAAAGAAAAGCAAACAAAGAAATCTCAAACTGTTTTCAGAAATCCTATTTCTAGTAACATGATTTTTAACTAGCAATATATTTTTGTTTAATTCAAGCAAAATTAAATCAAAATGGAGACAAAAAAAATCTCTAAAAAGAAGACAATGCAATTAAGCTACCAATAAATCAAATCAGTGGCTTTAATAGTACAAACAGTAATTACTTCAAATGACTTTAAAGGACAGTAAAATACTCATATGGCCTAAAGTAAAAGAAACTGTAAACATTTTTCACTAATTATGCTGTTATTAATATTGGCATTGTTATTATGAAAATTTTATGTATTTACAAATAGGTATAAAGTAGATTAAAAATAAATAATGTCAGAAAACAAGATTTTTATCATAAGAGAGATGGAAACATAAAATCAAATACATTAAGTAAAACCCGATAGTCTTACACCTGAGTTGAAAACATCAGTATAAATTCATGATGTTTTCTCTTAAAAAAAAAAAAAATTAGGGGATTTCCTAGCTTTGCCCATTTTTTTAAAAGGCCTGAAAAACAATCCATTAGCAATGAAGACAGTCAGCACCCAGGTCTGGTTTATACCTATCATTCCTCCATTTAAAAACAAAAAGATTCTTTGGAGAAATGGTTGATTTCAGATAATGTACATGATACTGATAAAGGCAAAAAAAAAAAAAAAAAAACACATACACAATCACTTATCTTCTTATCTTGCCTGTCTTAAAAAACACTTCGCTCAGTTCAGACAGGTGATAAAGGAAAAGCTATTCACCTAATTAGCTAGAAAAATTCATGCAGAAGAATGACACCCAAAAATCACCAGTTTGTTAACTACTGATTTAAAAAAACAAATGGATATTCTAAACAGTGAGCATCAGCATTAGCGCAAATGTTGGTGGGGAACTTGATAATGGAAGGACCAGGCTAACAATATCAGAACCAACTGATCAATCTTAAGACCACAAAGCAAAAAATAGTAAGAAATTAAATGTCTTCAGATGTGGTGCAACAAGAAGTAGACAAAACTACCGATAAAGCAATCTCACCAAAGACATCAAGCCTGAACATGTACAGCCTCTAGGTTATCAGCTGGCAGAAATTACAGAGGCAAACAGGTGGTCTAATACCACAGGGATGCAATCAGCAAAAGAACATGAAAAACTCTGAAGGAATAATGACCTGGTTTCTGCAACAAATAATCTATATGGAAAAATAAAAATGGAGAAGAATTCTATATCTTAAAAAGGACCAAAGGCACCTTACAGACCAAATACAATAAATGGAACTCGTTTCGATCTTCATTAAAATAAACCAACTATGAAAAAACAATGAGACTATAAGGGAAATCTGAACTCTGGACATTTTTTAATATTAGGGAATTATTGTTTCGTTTCTTTCTGGTTAGTTTTTTAAGAGTCCTCATGTTAAAAAGTGTTTACGTAAAGTATTGTATCTGAGCTCTGCTTCAAAATATTCCAGAGTTAGGCATGGTGGCTGGCACCTATAATTCCAGCACACAGGCGATTGCAAGTTCAAGGCTAGCCTGGGCTACATAGTGAGTTCCAGGCCAACTTGAGCTACCTACTGAGTTCTATGTCACCCTGTGCTAAATAGCAAGACCCTATCTCAAATTACCCTTCCCTGCAAAAATAATAATACTAGTAATACTAATTATGTATGTATTTTTTTTTTCTTGTGAGGAGATAGATGAGAAACAAGACTGGCTGCCAGACACTGATAATTGCTGAAGCCAATGATAGGTGCAGGAGACATTCAGTATCTAATTCTAGCTAATTTTGTAAAAGTTTCTTAAATTCTTTAAAAAAAAAACAAAAATCACAATGTAATATTAAGTCAAGCTACTTTAAGTACCAAAACAGGTTATTAGTAAAATATGTGTGTTTATGTTCCAACAAATCAAGTAAGTTAAATGTAAAGCCTTTACATTAAGTAAAATTTCATATAAAGTCTATGTTATTTCATTTAAATTACACCTTTTAGGGCTTACATTAAGCAGAGGAATTGGGGATGGCAGAGGCTTACACAAATGCACAATTAACATTTAGTTCATAAGCAATCAATCAACAAGAAACTGCCATCTCATTTCTAAGGAATTAATATGAAACCAGTTAAGCAAAGGAACTAAATCAAGGATAAGAAGAAAAAAAGAAAAAAAAAAAAAAGAGAAGAGGAGAAGGAAAGAAAAAGAAAGGGGGAGGGGGAGGTTAACAGACTGAATAGTAAATCCAGTTAGTGTAAATTCCTAATTTACTACACATACTATGAAGAAAAAGTCAAGCATAAAGAGATTCTCTTTCATTTCTTCCCCTCTCTCTTCCCTCACCTTCTAATGTCATTTTATTGAGGAATAAGTAAAATGCACAAACCTTGACTAAGTGCTAGGCTCAATGAATGATTAGATGGAAAGACTCATATGACTAACGTTCAGAACAAGAACATTTCCATTTCCCAGGAAGTTCCTCCAGTCTCTTTCCAGCTGACACTCACCTCCCTGGGTAACTCATTTGACTTCTGTCACTACAGATTTGTTACTCTATTCTTCATATCTAAATAACTACAATTTTCTGTTTTGTTTCTTTCACTCAATAATTGTTTTCCATGCATCAGTATTTTAAACTTTTTTTAAAAATCACTGAATAACATTCCACTAAATGAAAATACCACAATTTGTTTATTCTACTATTGATGGAACATTTGATTTGTTTCTAGTTTGAGACTATAATGTATATGTTTTGAAAAAGTCTTTTTCAGTAGATATATACTCAGTTCTCATGCATACCGATCTGGCAGTGGAATTGCTGGGTCACTGAGCAAGGTTTATGTTTAACTTTATTAGAAACTGTCTAACCATTTTCCAAAGACTTTAAAATCAAACAGTAGTCTACACCTTTAAAACTTCACATTTTAAATTTCATAAGGATTTCAGTCTAATAATTAACATGTTTGTCATAATCCAAGATATAAAATCCAACTTTAAGATGGGGTGTCACTGTGTTGCCCAGGCTGGCCTCAAACTCCTTCTTTTTGGCAACATGGTCTTGCTGTGTAGCCCTCACTGGCCTTGCACTCATGATCCTCACACCTCAGCCCCTGAGCACAGGCATGTACCATCACACCAACAAAATTTATGTCACTTTGAATTCTATTTTGTAAGTCATTCCGTCACAAATACCATCAAATTTAAATAGAAAAAAAAGTTTGAAAGACCCCATACTTTAAGTGAGGCAATAAACAAGAATCTAATGTATCTGAGAAGGAAATAAAATCAACAGTGAAGTAATCTGGACACACTGGTGGGATACACTACACCCGCCACCCATATTATAAATTGGAATTTAAAACAGACTACAGCACATTTTCTTCACAGCAATGTTAGAAACTGCTCTTTCTGAAGAAAAAGTCAAAAAGAAGCAGAAAGCAAAATGCATGCTAAAAAAGCTTCACCTCTCAGAATAAAGCCTCTCTGTCGTTTCACACAAAAGCACTGCCCCCGAACCTGCACACCATGTTTACTGCCATAAGAACACTTTCACAGAACACACTTACAGAGCCGCTTCCTTCCAGCTAAGAGATTCCTCCAGGAATGCCAAGCAGCTCACTTCAGTATGCATAAAGATACTCATCACATAGGGTTCCTTGGGTATTATAAGGTAAAGAGTTGACACTTGCAAACATATAATCAATTTTCAGTGGTTCTCAGATATTTTTAACTGACACATAAAAGCTATACATACTTTGGGTATCATGTTATATTTTTAGGAGTAACTGCTATTTTGTTTGTTTTGCTTTTTTGGAAATACCGGGGGCTTGAACTCAGGGCCTGTGATTGCTAGACTGGTGCTCTACCACTTGAGCCACACTTTCAGCCCTAAGTAAATCCTTTTTTTTCCTTTTCACTTATAGGAGTCATGTTATATTTTTATATGGTTCTTAGATATATTAAAGGGGATTTCTACATTTATCAGTACTAAATACAAAAAGGCTAAATAATTAGATTTGCAATTACACCTAACAATTTTGGATTTCCCTATGTAACAAGTGAAAGAAAAATACCACAACTAGTTTTTAAGGAACAACGCATTACTATACTTGAATAGCTTTGTAGAAAGTTTGAAAATTCCTGGAACACAATAGTCACTCAATAATATTTGTTGAAAAGAATGAACTGATTAACTAATCAGGACCCTTTGGAGAAATGAATAGCTATATGACTGAGACAAGGAAAATACAAGATGACCAAGGAATACCTTATTATGCCAGAAAGAAAGAAGTGCCCAAAGAATGATGGAAGAAATATCAGGACACAGAAGACAGCTCAGAGGAGCCATCCCAATGGTGAAAAATGAGAGAATTTTAGCCATCAAAATAAGTAATAATAATCCAGATACATTAGAGTACAGCTGTAGTCCTACCTATTCTAGAGGCTGAGAGGAGATCACTTGAGCCTAGGAGTTTGTGCCTGTCTGGACAACACAGCAAGACCCATGTAGTTGTCAGTGGGGGGAAATGGGAACTTCAGGGGTTGGGTATAGCTCAAACAGTACAGCAAGAACACGCTTAGCATGCATGAGGCTCTAGGTTTGATTGCCAGCACAAAAAATAAATTAAGACTATAAATATGTAAGGAATCCAGGAGTCTACAGTGATATAAATTTTTTTTTTTAATGAGAGAAAAGAGAAACTTCTCATGGGTCCGATGGCAACTAATATATCTAAAAAGAATATTGGAATTTTTTTAAAGTCACTGTTTGGCAACCTTCAGGATCATAACTGATTCAGACAAGAATTATCAATGGATGCTAAATCTAGTAGGTGAAAGAAAATTTGATGAGAAACAGAATAATTATACATATATACATCCAGTCTCAAAATATCATCTCAGGGCAACACTTACTTGCTTACTACTTCTTAGCAAAAAACACTTATCAACTAACTTTATAGCAGAGAAGCCTAGCAGGCAGACTCTTCATTACACAGCAAAAGTCATCACTAATGGCACTCAATACTGAGTGCCTGCCAGTGGGAACCACTAAGGTGAGCCCAGATCACTTCTGTGGCACTCATGCTAAAAATGCAGAAATCATGAGGAAACTCAACTGAGAAACAGTCTTATCAATCATGGTTTCCATACTCATCACAAATGTCAAGGTCATGAAAAATCAGAAAGACTTAGGAATTGTTCCCTACTAAAGTAGAATGAAGAAAAACACTAAGTACATTAATCATGTGATCTTGATTAGATCCTAGATCTGTAAAGGACATTACTGGGACAATCAGTAAAATTTTAGTGGAGTCTGTGGAGTAAATGCTAATTTCAATCAAGTTAACTTCATGATGGGAGACTGTCAGTACACTTAGAAAATACACACTGAAGTACTAAAGGGTCATGAAACTAATTCTCAAATGGTTCAGAAATTTAACAATGGAGTGAACAGTACTTTGGAGCTCTATGTACTATCTCTACAAATTTTATATAAATATGAAATTATTTTCAAGGTTAAAAATAAAAGGAATGAGAAAGTAAAATAGTTCTATAATATAATCCTAATTAACTGGCAGGTCAGCCACGCTGTGAATGAATTTAACTCCTCTCTGGACTACAAGTAAGACTCATCTAGTCACTGCTGTCAGGACTGGATCTCTCTTGCTCCAAAGACTCCTCCATGCTGAGTTACAGTCACCTGGTTTACAATAAAGGTGGCTCTAAAGTGCAGAGGTGAATGTCTTCAATAAACATTACTGGGTTAAATGAACATATACTATAAAGAAGAACAAAAATCTCAAACTCTATCCAAAATCATAATAAAATTTAATTCCTAACAGACTGTGGATCTCAATTAAAAAGACAAAATAATAAAGCTTCTAAAAATAATGCAAGGTTATCTTCATAACCTTGTAAGAGATAAAATATATTAAATAGTATACAAAAAAAGCATTAACCATAAATAAAAGACAATGAATTAGTCTTCATTGAAGTAAAAAATGTCTACTCATCAAAATGCACTATTAGGAATACAGAAAGATAACTGCAATACATATATCTAATTGGGAAAAAATTCCAACTAGCACTTTCCAACAGAGGCTACCTTAATGTCAACAAGCATATGACCTTCAACAAGCACAAAATGTTTCATCGGCCACCTTCATGAGTTATTAGAAAAATGAAAATTAAGACCATAATGAATTACTATTAAACCCCCAGCATAATAGCTAAAATTTTGAAAGCTGACAATATCAAATATTAACAAGAATGTAGCAAGCTCTCATATATTGCTAGTGGGAAGTAAACTGATAGTGTTTGACAGTATGTATAAATACTGAACACATGCATAACCTATGACTAACACTTCCCATCCTAAATACATTCCCAACAAAAATGTATATGGACAAGAATGTTCACAGAGGTATTATTGTGAACAGCTCCCCCAAACTGGAAATAATCTAAATATCTACCAAGAGCATAAAGAAAGAAGTGGAATTTACTATAAGTGACTTACAGCATTTTCATGCAAAAGAATATTACATAATAATGAAATACAATACTTTTAAACATAATGCAGATAAAACTCACAAACAAAAACATGAAAAATAAGCTATCACTAAAGAGTATAATGTATGATTCCAACAAGTAAGCACAACTAATGTGACAGAAATCAGAACAGTAGAGAGGTGACAAGAAAGCATAAAAAGAGGTTAATATGATTAAAGTACATTATATGCATGTATGAAAATGTCACAATAAAACCCATTAAAAAAAGAAATCAGAAGAAGGGTTTCCTTTGGAGTTGTTCAACTGAAAGAAGCTTGAAGGAGGCTTCTGAAGCACTAGTGAAGAGTGCAGCAGTGTTCCTGGTGAAAAACCTCATCAAGTTCTACAACTGTAATGTGTGCACTTCCCAATACATCATATTACACTCCTGCTTTTTTGCTCTTACTCTTGCTGGGTTATTTTCTGCTATAATCCTGTACATGTAGACTTGACCCAGAACTCAGTCCACAATTGCTGCTGTTGTACATTATATCCCTTGGAGAGCATGCTCTGTTCTGCTCCAAACACCACTCCCAAAACTCTGGCAGAATGGGAAGCATATAGTTCTCTATTCACATGAATTTCTTTTTTCTTTCTTCACTCATAAACGATGGCAATGATTTCCTAGTCAATCATCATGTTTTTAAGTATCTTCCACCTTCCATACATGTGTCAAACTAGACATCCTAAAATGCTCTTTTAAGGTCATTGTCCATTTGCTCATAAATATTAATTGCCCCAAACTACAGAAAAAAAGTCAATCCTGTGGGCTGTAAAGGCATAACTCAAGCAGAAGAAGACCTGCCTACTGTGACAGCCCTGAGTTCAAATCCCAGTACCACCAAAAAAAAGAATCTTATAAATAAAGCTGGTGTGAGGCCATTACAATCCACTCCCTATCCACATCTCATCTTGTTTCCCACTAGCCACTTGCCTGCTGTAAGTAAAAATGACCTACAAAAACAACTATTTTACAAAACCCATTGTCCAGATTCCTGTTCCAATACCTTTCCTGCTCACAGTATTCCCTCAGTCTAGAATATTTTATTCTCTTCTATACCTGGCTACTATTCATTCAAGGCCCCTATCTTACTTCAGTTCATGTTTATTATCACCTATAATATTGACATCTGTTACTATTCACCTGGTACTAATGTTCACCACCAAATTACATGTGTATGGATGACACTATAAGATTCTCACAGAAAAGAACAATGTGTACCTCACAGATACAAAAACCAAGTGGTGGCAGTATGGTACTAATGATCAACCAGTGACATGAAGAAGTTTGTAAAAAATTACAAAAGTGGCAAGGTTTGTGGTGCTCACATGTAATCCCAGCACGTGGGAAGGTGAGGTAAGAGAATCATGAGTTCAAGGCCAGTCTAGGCTATACAGTGAGACCAGGCCTCAAAATGAGAAAATTACAACAAACCATCTCTTATCAGCTTCAAACTAAACAGATTGGGTTTTTTCATTTTAGGATTTTTTGTTTTTATTGTTGTGCTGGGTGGGAGTTCCTTGTGGCATTTACTGAAGTTCTTACAATATATCAAATACATAATAGTTGAATTTACCCTGCCATCATTCTCCTTTATCCCTCCTTCAAGTTTCTTCTTTATTGTAATAATATTTTAGCTTATTTAAATTTGCTTGATGAATACTGCAATTAGTTGAACAGAAAAACTATAGAGCCCTGGATAGAGAGTCCTTGAAAGAACAGACTGTGTCTACCAAGCACTGGCCACATAAGAAAGAAGCAAGTATCTATATGACTGGAGTATAAGTACAAACATGGGGACTACAATAAAACAGATTATGGAATCACTACTAGCAGGCACAAAGTTTTTTTTAATTCCATTACAGAAATGCCTAATGTCATACTAATATTAATAAGAAGGCAACTTATTCATAAGTTAACAAAATGAATTAATAGATATATGACTGGTCCTGAACTTAAAGGAACTTTATTAACATGATGTTAGCAATAATGTAGGTTTGTCTTTCCCAAAAGATAACTGGACATAAAATGCTGTTGGTACTGTATGCAATCAACACAATTTTTTACAATTCTTAGGAGCTTAAAATTAGCATAATCATTTACTTAAACATTTTGTAGATTGATGAGTTTTTTGTTTTTGTTTTTTGATGGTATAAGGGTTTGAACTCAGGCACTTTACTGATTGAGCCATGCCTTTAGCTTGGTGAGTTTCTTAATACTTAATAAACTTCATATAAATGTTCTAAATTGAGTATCTAAAATTTTACACTAATGAGCAAAGTATTTAATAAGATATCTAGGGAAAAATTTTATAATTTTGTATTAAACTAAAATAAAAAATAACTATTAAAACTGTGCACTATCTACTTAAAAAGAGACACTGATCATTTCTGTATTTACTTTAGAAGAAAAATTCACATTTTCTGTTCTTTGTATCAATATGTACTTTTTCCAACAGTTCAAAAGTAAATAATGCTCCTTTATAAATCCACTAGAGCAAACTTTAAAAAAAATTTACTTGGCTTATTCCTTCCCCTCAAGCTATTCAACTGCCTTGTGTGTGTGTGTGGTGCACTAATCACACGCATGACTGTGTGACTATGCAGTGAACATGCAGAGAGAATCTCACCCAGCTCACACTATAACAGAAGGAAACAAGTCAACGCCATACCTGGATTATTATTAACATTGCTTTTGGGTGGCTTCTGAACAGGTTTAGGAAGCGTAGACTCAGTCAAAGCTTTATTAGCAACAGCTTGTTGGGCCTTCTTTATGCTGCTGCCTTCGGATTCCCATGACTGCTCACCAAGACTCAGCTGCACTGAGAACATCTTAGAAAAACATAAGCAAAGAAAACATGAACATTTTTTTTCAGGAAATAAAGTGGACAGTCTGAGAGAAAAACAACATACCACGGAATCAAAATCTTAGAAGTGACCTTACAGGTTATTTACAATAAAAATCACATTCTACCTAGTGAAGCAATTTTAAGAGACTATACCAAATTGTTCAATCCCATACAAAGGATTAACAGCAAGTCTAAGTATACATTTTAAGTAGAATAAATCAAGAACAAATCTCTTCCTTAAATAGAATCACAATGCTAGTGTCACTCAAATAGTCCTCAGAAGAATAGTAAAGTACAAAGAAGTACAAAGAGAAGCTGTAAGAAAAGCAAAAAGTTCCCACCACAGTAACACTTTTATAAAATCTAATGCCTTAAATGTCATAGTTAGGAAAATGTAGTTAATCACTCAGGCAATCCTATTAAATATTAATCACCAAGAAACTTAATCCCCACAATGAACATTTAATCAGTCAGCAAATTCTGTTCATTTTAACCTCATAAATATTTCTCAGTCTTCCTCCTCTTTCTGTAAATGACATTACAGACCCAAATTTGTATCAGCAGCAGCATGGACATAATAATCTCCCAAATGATTGCTGCTAAAATTTTCTAAAATTCAAACCCAATTGCATCACCCTAACCATCATCAGGTTAAAAACCTACAACTGTTACGATTTTAGCAAGGCAAAAAAGTTCTTCCTGTACATTCTCACTTCACACACACCTTTCCCCTTACATACTCCATATTCCACCCATACCATATCTTCATATGGGCCCAAAACCTATTTTTTACCTGTAAAATTCAGGTTACAAAATATGGAGACAATCAGTTACTTCTTTTTACTTTCCAGTATAAACATAAAAGAATTTATTAATTGCAAAAAAGAGAGACAAATAAAAAGAGAGAAAGGGAGAAGCAATTCACTAGATGTATGAGATCCTCTATAAGACTGATGGCAAATTTCTCATCAGAAACCACAGAAGCTAGAAACCAGGGGGACAATATATTTAAAAAGCTGAAAGGAAAAATTATCAATCAAGAATTTTGTATCTGTACTGGTTGACAGTGATTCAAGTTGAAACTGCAGCTACTTGGGAAGCTGAGATCAGGAGGATTGTAGTTCCAGGTCAGCCAGAGCAAAAACATTTGTGAGACCCCATCTCAATGGGGGAAAAACACTGAGCATGGTGGTGCAACCTGTCACCCAGCTATGGCAGGAAACATAAACTAGGAGGATCATGGTCCAGGACAGACCCTATCTCTAAAATAACCGGAGTAAAAAAGGGCCGAGGCAGGTGCTCTACCACTTGAACTACACAAGTCATTACTTCCCCTCAAGATGATGAGAAGGGCCTGGGATGTAGCTCAGTGGTAGAATACCTGCCTAGCAAGCCCAAGGCCGAGTTCAAACCCCAATACCACCAAAAAAAAAAAAAAATTTCAAGATGGTGAGAAGAGTATTCTATAGCACTCTGAAGACATTAAAATTTCAATGGATTCCTAAAGAATCAGAGGCAAATCAGAATTCTCCTTTCCTCCAGAATCTTCCCTGGTAGCCTGGCCTTCATTTACCAAACATGGGGGCAGGGAGGATTCACTACCAGAGTAATTGAGCTCTTTCCTCCTAGAGTAACACCAACAATGTTCAAAAGTAAAACCTAATATTTATAAGCTTCAGGAGGCACAGACCTAATTATAATTAGCCTAGCTAAAATACCAAGGTCAGGAAGAACCTGACCACACTGTTTCTACTCTTGCTAAACTAAACTTGCTTCAGCGATACAGTGCTCCTCAGATGAAATGCTGAGTTTATGGAGCTCTGAGAATTGGAGTCATTCAATGAATGCTTAGAGAACACTCATTCTCTGGACTGTAACTTGAGAGTTAGGCCAAGATCTTAAAGGCAAACATGAAACAATGACTAGTTATTTCAAAGGAAAATTATTGATTTATTCTTTTAATGAACATGCCAAATTCTTCTAACATGTCCTATTTTACAGATTTCTCTTTGGACGTGAGCACACAAAAATTATTCTTTCCACTTCACAGTGTTTTCACTTTTAACCTACAGAGCAATGTAAAGAAACTTTAAAAGAATTATTTTAAAATAACAAAAATCCCACTGCCAAAATAGCAATCACAAAGTCTTAAAATACTTAATCAATAATAACAATAACTTCATTAGCCCAGCATGGTGGGGCACTCATGTAAACTCAAAACTCATGAGACTAAGACACGAGAATTATGAGTTTCAGGCCATATTGCAAGACTGGATTTCAAAAATCTAAACAATAAACAAACCAACCAATAGTTTGATGTACCCAAAGTATTACTAAAGCAGAATAACTAAAGTGGCATCCCCAAATAAAGTGATTAATGACACATACTACGTCAAAAAAATGCATATTTTGAAAATACAAAAAGACCAACTATAAAATTATCTAATACTTTTCCTTCTTAAACCCATCTTTCATTAATAGACTTAGAACAATGGGGGGGAAAAAGACTTTGAAAAGCAGAGTTGTTTCAAATAAAAATTTTCCTTGTCCAGTGTATTCTTGTTTTCTTTCTGCTGCGGTGCTGGGGATGGAACCAGAGTCTTACAAAAGCTAGTCAAGCGCTCTGCCACTGAACTAAACCCCTAGTCCATTTGTTAAAGGGATTTTTAAAATCTCTTTAATGAAGAAATTTCACTCTGTTTTCCTAGGCATTATTTTAGTATTTGCACCCTCCTTTCAAATTTACAGCAAAAAAAAAGGCCCTTTTTCTTTGTGTTTTTCAGAAAAGCTCACTCACTGATACCTTCACAAAGAGTTAACTCAATTTTTCATTTATTTATTCATTCATTCATTCAACAAGTACTTCATTTATTCATTCAACAAGTACTTGTTGAGTGCCTCCTCTGTGCACCATTCCAGGCCCTGAGAATACAGCAGTAAGCAAATAAAAATAAAGTCCTGCCCTCACAGAGTTGAAATTATAATTGGGGAGGAGGGGGAAACGAAACAAAAAAATAGTTAAGTGCTACTGAGAAATATAAAGGAAAGGCATATGACAGAGATCAGGAATCCAGTCTTAGATGTATGAGTTTGAGAGATCTACTAGACATTCAAGCATAGATGATTAATAGACAAATTATATATACAGTTCTAGAGTACAGGGGGCTCTGAGCTAGAGACAAATTTGGATGTTGACAGCATGTGGATATTATTTAAAGCTATGAGACTGTATGAGATCACTAAGGAAATAAAGTCAAAGAATGAGAAAAGGTCCAAAGTCTGAAACCTTGAAGATGAGGAAAAAAATGTCTGGGAGATTAGGGGGAAAAAAAATCAAGGGAAACATTAAAAATGTGGCCAATGAGGACTTTGAGCACATGATAAAAGCGAAAACACACAAGGAAGGGGTGAGGATAGGTAAGACACCTAAAAAACTAGCTAGCATTTGTTGCCCTTAACGCAGAGAAACTAAAGCAGATACCTTAAAGCAACTGAGGCCAATAGGAAAAGGGGAACAGGAACTAGAGAAAAGGTTAGATCAAAAAGAATTAACCTAGAAGGTTAATTCCACGCACAGGAAATCAATGTGAGTCAATGCCCTGTATAGCTATCCTTATCTCAACCAGCAAAAACCCTTGTTCCTTCCTATTATTGCTTATACTCTCTCTACAACAAAATTAGAAATAAGGGCAAAATAGTTTCTGCTGGGTATTGGGGGGGGGGAGAGGGAGGGGGCGGTGAACCAAGCCTTGTATGCACATATGAATAATAAAAGAAAAGAAAAAAAAAAGGAGTTGAATACATTTTGCCTCTATCAAACACAGCCAACAGATCAAGTAACAAATAGTACTGACACCTGTGATGTTTAACAATGAAGCTGCTGTGACCTTCATTAGACCCGTTCTGAATGGTACGAGTAGTGGGAACAAAATCCTGACTAGAGGGCAATGGCAAACAGCTAGCACAGACAACTCTTTTAAGGAGTTTTGTTATAAAGGAGAGGAGAAATGAAGTTTTCAACTGGAGGAAGTGCGGCCAGATTTTTTAAGATATGGAAGTTAATAAAATGTCTGTATGTTCATGGGAATGATCCACTGGAAAGGGAAACTGCTGACAGAGAAGCAAAGTGGTGGGAAGGACAAAGGCACAAGGGAAGGGAAGCTGGAGGAATGGTGCATGGAGTTGTGACCTAGCATATAAATAGAAAGATTGGCCTCTACAGGCAATTCTTCCATAATTCAGAAGAGAAAGAGGAGTTCATATTTGGGGTTGGGATTTTGCCAAGCAATTATCTATAACCAAGAAAGGTAAGAGAGCTGAGGGTGCATACAAACAAATCATACAGAGTTTAAACTGAACAACGAGCTTTTTAAAAGTAAGGGAGGCGGGAGTCAATGGATTTGTATAATGGAAGGACCGTCGAAGTCAAACTACTAGACAAAACGATATAGACAAGAGAAGAGAGAGATAAGAGCTTCAAATAAAGATTATGGAGGGTATTTCAGATAATAGTAGTGATAAGGTCAAGAATGCAGTTACAGGAATGAAAGAGAACAGAAACAAGGTAATTGTAGATGATCAAGGAACTAATGGGTCAGCATGTGGGGACAATAATCTATTTAGATATTAAAATCACCAAAAATCAAAATGGAGACTGGAGGTGTGGCAAGTTGTAGAGCACCTGCTTTGCAAGTTCAAAGCCCCAAGTTCAAACCTATAATGGGACAATACTGAATGAAGGCGCACCATGAAAAATGTGATGGAACCACCCATAGGTCAATACATGATTATCATGAGATATGGGGAGTTAGTCTGGTAACATGAAATTCAAAGCTGGGGGACTAGCCCAAGAAAGAATACCTGGAACTGGCAATGAGGAGCAAAGAAGGACTTATGCCAAGGGAAAAGTAGTAGAGTGAAAAATACCTCTAACTAAAATCAGTGTGATGTAAAAGTAATGAACAACATATATCATAATACAACCCAGCAACATATATCATAATACAACCCAGGACTGCACCTGAGAGCATTAGGTCCTGCTGGGGGCCCAATAAAGGATCAGAGAAGGTTTTGCCAAGTTATGGAAGATGTGTTGTGTTCAAAAACAAGTAAAGACAGAAAGACATGTTAGCAGAAAGATACGATAACTCAGGCAAATGCAGGGAAATGTGAAAATAACAAAATATTCTAAGACAGCAAACAGCTGTAAGGGCAAAATGAGTAAGAAAGTCAGGAAATATGGCTACACAGATACAGCAAGGCCACAACTAGTTTCTCTGCTAATATAAGAGCAAGAGATAGCATGAATGAATTAAACAGTTGTCCATAACACCTTCATAAAAGCCTCCAATAAGGAACAAATGCCAGATTTTACTTTCAACTCATTTTCCTTACTTTGAGGGAAGTGATAAAACAATTAAATAACTCAGTATAGCCAATTTGCCTAAGAAGATTAACCAGCTCTTACAGGATCAATAAACTGCTTCCCATTGCATATAAAAATTTATGATTATTAACATAATAGCCAATATTTTAAATGTGTCAAGAAAAATTATGCACAACTGAGATTTTTTTTAAACAAATATAGTTAAATGTACTAGCTGTAGATTTCATTACAGGTATATCTATATAAACATGTATATAGCTAAATATAAATATAAACTGACTTTCCATTTAAAAGAACAATCTTGTAGGTAAAGGTATACATAATACTACTGCTATACACAATTTTCACAAATGGTGAGTTTGGAATTAAGCATCGCATTGGAAAAGATGTACTGACAGTTAACTATTGCAGTATTTGCTCCGTGGCCATTTTACTTTAGCAGCTGTGATTTAATGGAAAGAGCACTGTGCGCCTAGAACCCAAGCAACATATTCAAGTGCTGGTACCCACAGTTATTAAACTTTTTTATGCCCAAGATTCTTTGTCTACAAAACAAAAATTTAAAAATCCACATCTCAAGAATTTAAGACTTTTGCAAGGTTTGTATCTGAAAGAGCTTCATAAAACATAATAACCTACAAAATTATTTACAGACTTCAAAACATTATTAATATAGAATTAAAAGTCTTTAGGTCTTTAGGTCATCCACCACCCCCACTTCAAAAACATAAAGTACAATTAACACCTGACAAGTCTGATAGTTTGATAAGAATGTCTCACCGCCTCTCACCATAACCTTACCTTCGAATGAGCAGGCCCGCTTTCATTCAGAAGTTTATACTGGGGTTGGATGCTATTGAAGCGGGCTAACTCATTTACCAGACACACTGGAGTTTTCTCTTTAGGGTTTGCCATTTTATCTTGGAGAGAAGCTGTAAATAAAAAGGCTGTAAAGTTTTTGTCAAGAATAATTTTACAAAATGGAAGAAAAAGTCGTTTTGACGTTTTAGACTGAAGTTAGATTGTATATATGAATTATTTTCATGAATTTTATATTTCAAAAAATCGAGTCATATAATGTCTTCTGCTTTATGCAACAGAAGTATGTATGACATTTTAAACAACTAAAGGTACCTTTTTTCTTAGGGTATCTCTTCTCTCAAGTATCTGTGTTGCTCTCTATATATACATAACAGTATACTTAAAGGTTTTTTAAAAGATTATAATAACTAATAATTTATCATAAATGTTTCTGTTCTTTCAAGAAATTTTACCATAAACAGATTAGGTCTTTTTTTTTTTAATGGTACTGGGGTTTTGAACTCTGGGCCTCATGCTTGCTAGGCAGGCACTCTACCAGTTGAGCCACTCCACCAGCTCAATTTTTACTACTATAAAAATAAGTTTTCTCTACCTTTTTATGCCTCCATCTTTTTTTTTTCTGCCAATTTTGAAGCAGAATGTTGTAAGTTCTAGACTTGGGAATGAAATCCTAAGAATAAGCACTAGCTCTTCCAGCTATGTCTGGTAGTTGGTAATTAACCTTAAGCAAATTAAACTTGCTTTTTTTTAAAAAAAAAAGGAAATTTTGAAAGTAGAAAAATTAGCAGCCACCCATATGGTGGTACACATCTGTAATCACGGCACTCAGGAGGTTGAGACAGAAGGATTACAAATTCAAGGTCAGCCTGAGCTACATTAAGGAGACCCTGTCTCAAAAAAAAGCCGGGTGGTGGGGTGGCTCAGGGCTGTAATCCTAGCTACTCAGGAAGTGGCAATCTGGAGGATCACAGCTCAAGTTCATAAGACCCCCACCAGCCTCAATCAACAAAAAAGCTGAGTGTGGTGGTGCCTGTCTGTCATCCCAGTTCTGCGGGAAGTATACATAAAAAAACATGATCCACACAGGCAAGGTCATAAATTCCAAGGCCCTATTCAAAAAATACCTAAAGCAAAAAGGGCTGGTCATGGCTCAAGTGGTAGAGTGTCTCCCTAGCAAGTGCAAGGCCTTGAGTTCAAACCCCAGTACCAAAAAAAAACAGAAAAAAATAATTTAACAGATGCCCATGTACTGAAATGTTAAAATGAAGTGAAATGTTAAAATTTTCCACATTTGCTTTGAGTCTTCATTATTATAGTTATCAATCTTATTTATCTTTTCTTTTTAAAAAAAAAAGTAGTGTTACATTTCAATTAAGTTCCTTTTTTCTTTTCCAGAGACTACTCCTATATAAATTTAGAATATATTCCTCTAAAATACATTTACAGATATACAGTTGTATTCATGAGGAAATATGTAGTACTGACATATTTGGTTTAGTACTCACATATGCACCATTATAAGAAATTTAGCATTTTCACAACTTACTTCTTCACTTTCTTAAGATTTTAACTTACATAGATCTAGTGCATTACCTCTAACTGATGCAGAAGTTCATGAAAACACTGTAGCAAATTTTTAACCCCTCCTAGACTGGAACATTCAGGTTGCTCTTCACTCCAGAGAACATGCTGCCAAATGGCTCTTGGAATGAGTGTACCAAATAGCCTCCTCCTGTCAGCATGACAATTACCACTGCTCCTCAAGCTTGAAAATATGGACTGTGATCCTGTGTTTCACTTTTTTACACTGTGATGTTTACCTAATGGTATCCCACTACTGTTCTGGGGGTATGTTCTCCACTATTATTTTAATTTGAATCCCCAGATTACTAGGAAATATTGCTAAATATCTTCTCTTATGTTATGGATCATTGTGACCTACTTCTGTTCTTTTTTCTTTATTTTATGTATTATAGTTTTCTGTCTTTTCTCTTATGATTTATGCTTTTTTAATGTCTTATTTAGGAAATCCTTCCCTAACCTTCAAGGTCTTAATAACTCTACCTAAACTCACTAAATTTTCTATTGTTTCTGTAAACTCAAGGTAAGAAATCTATCTTATTGCTGGGCATGGTGATACACACCTGTAGTCCCAGCTACGCAGGAAGCTGAGGTAGAAGAATCACTTGAACCCTGAAGTTTGAGACCAGTCTGGGCAACATAGTGAGACCCTGTAAGAAGAAAGAAGAAAGAAAGAAGACAAGAGGAAGAGGAGGATAAGAAGAAACCTATTCTACTTAATTCACAAGGTTACTGTGAGGTAAAGATTTTAAGATTTATGGTGTGGCTTTCTAAAATATACTGTAAATACAAGGTATTACTACAGCTACAGCATATTTTCCTAGTACTCTATCTAATTATTTTATCTCATATTTTTCCTTCATTTTATTTACAGACACATTAAACTGCTTTTCTACTTTTCTTTTCTTTTCTTTTTTTTGGTACTGGGGTTTGACTTAGGGCCTCAAAGGAGCTAGGCAGGCACTCTACCACTTGAGCCACTCCACCAGCCCTTTTCTTTGTGCTGGCTATTTTTGATAGGATCTCACAAACCGTTTGCCTGGGCTGGCTTTGAACCTCGATCCTCCTGATCTTTGCCTCCTGAGTAGCTAGGATTACAGGCGTGAGACAACAGCACCGGGCTTGGTTTTTCTTTCATCTCCTATTGATCAATGCCAAAAAATATTTTAAAATGTTTGCATAAAACATGCAAGAAGATGACTCCCTGCTTCAACTAAATCACAATGTATGAAAAATGCATGAACTGAATGGAAATAGCCAAGTTTAGGAACTTCATCTACAAATTTTCTGTGACGTGACTTACTGTGGAAAATGGTATTCTTTTAAATTTCTAAAACTTTTCTTCTTTTGGTAATACTGGTACTAAACTCAGGGTCTCACGCTTGCTAGTCTCCACTACTTGAGTCACACTCCCAATCCTTTTTGTATTATTTTTCAAATAGGGTCTCCTGTTTTTGCCCAGGCCAGCAAGGACCTCAATCCTCTTCTTATTTATGCCAACCACATAGCTGGGAATGCAGGCACATACTATTGGTTGAGGTGGGGGGTCTTGTTAAGTGTTTTGCCTGGGCTGGCCTCGAACAGCGATCCTCTCAATCTCTGCCTCTCAAGCAACTGGGATTATAGCTGTGAGCCACTGCACCCAGCCTAAAACTCTTAATAGAACCAATAATTTGGTACAATGACTTAATCATGAACATTATGATTAAGAAATTCTTTCATTAAAAAAAACACATAAATACCTAGTAAGGCATAAGTGAGAAAAAAAAAAAAGGATCTAAGAAACCAATTCTAGGACCACTATGCCTGACAGTAGGATTTATAATTAAACCATTCTAGGAATCTTACAAGCCAAACTAACAACAGCAACAAAACTAGTAATTATTACTTTTAGGACTGGTACAAAAAGATAAAAGTCAAAAGAGGCTTAAGAAAACCTGCATTTTACTTAATTCACTACGAACCATGCAAGGAAGCATTTTATAACTTGTCCTCTTCAATCAGAAAGTTATTACAGAAAATGTGGTGACCTAAGGCTATAATCAATTTTGGCTCTTGCTTAGCATGACAAGAGACACTCAAGTGCAACATACAGCACAACTTATTTAATATCAAAAAGCAAAAGCCAGTTGGACATGGTGACACAGGCTGAGGCAGGAGGATCGTAAGTTCAAGACCAGCCTGAGCTACACAGCAAGACCCAATCTCCAAAAAAAAACAGAATAACAATTTGTTAAAAATGAGAAAACATCAGACTGGTAAACTCAGGAAATTTGCATAACACTGAAACAGTACTTATAAGACTAAATGTGTAATTTTCATAATCCAGTAGTGCTGCATATTTATGTTATGATGCAAAAAATATTAGGAGCACAGTGCATATATGAAATTTTTATATTGAAAATGTTTAATAGTGCACATTTTCTTTTAAGGAAGTGCAACTAAAAAGCAACATGGTATAAAACTTATATTCCATCCATTTTGACTTTCTGTTTCATAAAATTAATATGTATCCAATAAAACATTTTTTAAAAAACTGAAGTTTTAGTGTAACTGATGTCAAGATCCTAGTTTGATAAAGCTTTTTAATTAAAATCCAAATGCTGAAAAGGATATAGAAAATAATTATAATTGTAATGTTTTCCTTCACAAAATGATTGAAATTTTAAATAGCTGTTCTCTATTTAATCATAAATCTCATTAGCATTAACTACAAAACAGAGCTCAGTGATACAGTAATAACACTATAATTATACCAAAATTTGGATAAAGTATCTACAAATTCATAAAACAAGCTGCTCTATAAAAATTGAAATACAGGAGTCAGGCAAGGCGGCTCAAGCCTGTAATCCTAGCTACTTGGAAGGCTGAGATAGGGAAGATCAAGGTTCAAAGACAGCCCAGACAAATGGTTCAAGAGACCCCATCTCCAAAATAGCCAGAATAGAATGGACTGGAGGTGTGGCTCAAGTGGTAGAATGCCTGCTTTGCAAACTCAAAGTCCTAAGTTCAAACCCCAGTATCACCAAAAAAATAAAAATAAGAACTGAGATACAGGGTTACAGGTGTTGCTCAGTGGTAAAGCACTTGCCTAGCATGCATAAGGTCCTGGATTCAATCCCCAGCACTGCAAAGAAAAATACATATATATATATATAAATCCTATGTAACATTTTAGAAAAGTTAACCATACAAAAAGTGAGAAATACATACATTACATAAGTGCACATTTTCAAGAAACCTAAGTATGTCATTACTGAAGATATTTTGGAATAGGCTTCCATTATTTTGAGAGCTAGAATATGGGAGCCTACTTAGAAGTAAATAAAATTAATCGTAATGGATATCACAGTATAGACTTTGCTGCTTGAAGACAGCAATTTCCATATGATGGTTAAGAGCCTATTTTGAAGATCTCTGAGGGCTGGCAAGAGCGCTCAAGTGGAAGAGTGTCTGCCTAGCAAGAATGAGGCTCTGAGTTCAAATCCCAGCATCACCCAACAACAAAAAAAGACATTTAAGATCTCTGTCCCTTACTAATATCTATGTGACCGTGAGAAAGTATTTAAATCTCACTTTTCATGCAGTAAAGTAGGGTTAATAGTTTTTTATTACTGGATGATTGTATGGATTGAATAGATAAAATACTATTAATAATGCATTATTATCATGATGAACAATTATTCATTAAAACGTTACCATCAAAACTACTGATACTATTCTATAAATTTTTCTCATGGCTTTCTAAGTGCAAATATTTTGAATTAAAATGACCTGTCAGGATAAGTTGATTTTATTCATATAAATGTACTTCTTCCATATTCTGTTATTTTTCCCATTGACTTATTATAATTTCATAAGCTTGTCTCCAACAGAAAATGCTCAAGTGTTAGGTTGTTAGAGTGCCTCAAATGGTAAAGCACCTACCTAACAAGCATGAGGCCCAGAGTGCAAACCGAGTACCACAAAAAAAATAGTAAAATCCCAAGTGTGATACAAATTATACTTAATTTTTTATATGTATGTAAGGGAATATTCTATTGTAATTGATATAAAATTTATTTACAATATGACTCACCATAACTTTGGTAACAAATATTGATAAAAGATATAACAACAGTAAATGCATATCAACCAAAAACATTGATACTTTTTTTTTAGATATACTCTATTTTTGTATCATCAGAACATATAGTAGAGTTTCTGGGACTTGAATCTTCAAGTTATACCAAAATGATGTAGTTTGCAGTTTTCAATGACAGGCAAAATCTGTCTCCAAAGGAGCTTACAATCTGATAGAAGAAATAGATACATACAGCAAATACAATAAATTACAATGTGGCAACTCCTGCAATAAAGGTGTCACAAGGGCTCCTTAGGCAAAGGTAATATGGAAAGATAGGTTTTAGGAGGTGGTAATTCCAAAGATAAACCAGAGCATTGGAAAGATAGTGCCCAGGGTCTAGGAGACATTTAAAAAAAAAAGAGGTAGTAATTAAGTTAGTGAAGTAAGTAAGAAGTCATCAAGGTCAGAAGAGAAAGACAGTCAAAGTTTTCAAAGATGCAGGAAAAAGCACATAAAACATCCATCTGGCAGATCTAATTAACAAAATTAAAGAGCAGTGAAAAAAATGGAACTAAAATTCATAGAACGCCAAAAGTTTCCTCAACCAGAACTCAGAGCAGCAAACGCTAAAATAGATGTATGTCAACCAGATCTGCTGCTAGTAAAATAATATAGTCCTCCTTTGCTGTTGAGGCAAATCTCTCTACACAAGACTCTGTTTTACCCCTAGTACCAAAAATGACCTGCACACAGTCTCTATGTCTCTTTCCTGGCTTCCCTCTCCCTACTTTCTGATACGGGAGAGATCTCATCCTAATTCCCAAGTTAAAAAAATAAAAAAGCAAAAAAAGCAAAGGAATTTATCCTCCATAGGCTCTTGCCTTTTAGGAGAAACTAAAGCAAACCTTGTGACTTTAAACTACACCTGAACCTAAAGCTGTGTAAACAAAGTAAATGATGAACTACTCAGGTGTTGACTGCTCTACTGTAATTGTCTATCCACAGGGAAAAGATTTGTATTAAAATGGAAAATATGAAAATACCACAAAGCCTTGGCAAGGTGGCACACAGCTGTAATCTCAACAGTCAGGAGACTGAGGAAGGAGGATCTCAAATTCAAGCCCAACCTGGGCTATGTAGTGAATTCCAGAACAGGTGGAGCTACATGTGAGACCCTGTCTCAAAAACAAGGATACATACATACACACACACACACACACACACACACACACACACAAAGAAAAAACACAAAAGCACAAGAAAATTTGATGAAATATTTATCATAATTCTGTAACATAGATCTTTCTAGATAAGACAAGAAACTGATAATTAACAACATGAAAATGTAATACTTCGATAAAGTAAAACATACCATAAATGACACTTAAAAAAATCTATGAGCCATGAGGGAAATACTTGCAATATATGAAGACAAACGGTTAACATCTGTAAAACAGAAAGGTAATAGAAAACAATTTTTAGGAAAGGAACATGTCTTTTTTTTTTTTTTTTTTTTTTTTTTTTTTTTAGCAACACTGGGGTTTGAACTCAGGGCCTCACACTTGCTAAGCAGGCGCTCTACCACTCGAGCCACTCTGCCAGCTAGAAAACAATTTTTAAAGGGAAATATAAACAATCAATTCATATAAGGTAAGTTGAGCTGGAGATGTATAGCACTTGCCTACAATGCATGAGGCCCTAGGTTCAATCTGTAGCATCACGAATTTCAAAAAAAAAAAAAGAATGGTTCCATCTAAGATAACTGGTTGAATAAACATACTATTCAAAAAATTAAAACTCAAGTCCCAGTGAGATGTAACTTCTCCTACTAAAGATTTGTTTTGTTTTTTAAATTCATTTTTAATTGACACCTAAATATTATAGCTAGCAATGGGGTGACACAATGTATCTATTCCCTATTTCTCTCTACATATGTATACACACACATATACATATATAAACACACATATATACATACTGTGTAATGCTTTAATCAGATTGAGCACATCTCCTCAAACATTTATCATTTCATGGCAAAAACTTTCAAGATCCTTTCTTCTATCCAAGCCCCTGGTAGCTCACACCTATAATCCTACCTACTTAGGAGGCAAAGATCAGGAGGAAGTCAGCCCAGGCAAATAGTTCTCAAGATCCTATCTCAAAAAAAAAAAAGAAAAGGAAAAAAAAAGATCCTATCTCAAAAACCCAACACAAAAAAGGGCTGGTAGAATAGCAAGAGTGTCTGCCTAGCAAGCATGAGGCCCTGAGTTGAAATCCCAGTGCAGAAAAAAAAGGAGAGAGACAGAGGGAAAGAGAGAGAGAGAGCAATGACTCCCTAAACTATCTTCCACCATTGTTTTGGCTATCCTAAGTTCTTGAATTTCCATATGAATTTTAGAATCTTTTTGTCCATTCTGACAATAAAGCATGTAATTATCTGGAATCTAAGATTAATTTGGTAAAAATCAATGTTCTAACAAAGTTGAGTCTTCCAACTTGTGAAAAAGATATAGTCAGTTTTCATTAACATAACAGCTTGTCACTGATGGCTGTTTTCTGTGAAGTCACTTGCCATGAGTTAGTGGATACCAAACCACGGCTCCCAGAGGAAATATGAGGTTACACTCTACATAATCTTGTCTTACATGTGTTTGTCTAAAGACTCCCTACTTAAGATATAGATTGTTAATTCATTAACATTGAATTGATAGCCAAAATCACTATAATCCTGCCCTAATGAAGCTCACCTAACCCATGTATTTTCTGCATGAGGCACATCATCTTATGATTAGGAATAACCATACAGTGCTGAAATACTATGCCTGGGAGCCATCTCAAACAATGAAATAATCAACAAAAGCAAGAAACTTTTTGGTTACTGTATGAAAACAAAGCAGAGTTTGGACTTGTTCAACCTCAGGTAGGAACATGCACATTGAGTGACTCAAAATTTTTGCCAATCTGCAAGTATATACAAATGACAAAAAAAGTGCCACAAATATTAGCTGGGCACCAGTGGCTCATGGCTATAAGCCTAGCTACTCAGGAAGCAAAGATTGAAAAGATCATAGTTTGAAACCAGCCCGGGCAAACAGTTTGCCTATCTCGAAAAACCCATCACAAAAGAGGGCAGTTGGAATGACTCAAGTGGTAGAACGCCTGCCTAGCAAATATGAAGCCCTGAGTTCAAACCCCAGTGTTACCAAAAAAAAAAAAGTTAAAAGTGCCAAAAATACTGATTTTGGAACTACAAGTGAATCTTAATGAACAGACTAGTTCACAAATAATGAATCCATAAATAATGAAGATTAACCGTATCTCTCAATTTAGGCATTCTTAGCCTTTCTCTTAGCATTATTTTGTAGTTCTCAATTTTTTTATGTGTATTTAATATTTTTGATCCTACTAAAAATATTCTTTTGTTTAAATTTCTGATTCCTTGCTAGTATATAGAAACATAATTAATTTTTACATATTACCCTTATGCCCTGCAACCTTACTTTGCTTATTCATCAGCTCTAGCAGAATTCTGTCATATTTCTGACACAGACAATCAGGTCACTTATGAATAAAGCTTTATTCCTTCCTTTCCAATCTGAATCCCCTCTTTGGCCTAACTGCATTGACTAGAATCACTAGGCAAATGCTGAATGGAGCTACTGAAAGTAGGTGTTTCTGTCTTGTTCTTGAATTTTTTTTAAGTGTCCAATCCTTCTCCATTAAATACAATGTTAGCTAGTAAAGTTTCTTCATAATAAGGACATTCATGGCGGGGCAGGGGATAACAAATATAATGGAGAGGTAAACTTGCTAAAGTAAACTCAACTTAAGTTTGAAATTATCACAATGACATCCCCACATATTCAAACAAATTTTTTAAAAAAGGAAGTTCAGCCGGTGCTGAACTGTGGCTCATGCCTATAATCTTAGCTACTCAAAAGGCAGAGATCTCAGGAGGATCACAGTTTGAAGCCAGCCTAGGCAAATGGTTCACAAGACCCTATCTCAAATAGTTCACAAGACCCTATCTCAAAAAACGTGTCACACAAAAATAAAAAGGCTGGTGGTGTAGGCTGAGTTCAAACCACAGTACCGCAGGAAAAAAATAGAAAATTCACTCCCATTTCTAGCTTGCTGAAGGCTGTTATGTTATCATGAACAGTGTTATGGCGGGGGCGGTGGGGGGTGGGGTATGCCTCAAGTGGTAGAGCTCCTGTGTAGCAATACTGAAGCAGGGCAGAATTTTAAAAAAAGAAGAACAGTGTTAGCTCAGAGGTAGAGCACTTACCTAGCGTACTCAAGACCCTGGGTTTGATCACCACCATGAGGGGAAAGGGACATAAAATCAGATTTTTTCTTTTTGCAATTTAAACTTGAGTTTAATTAATTAAATTTCAACACATCACCAAATTCTTATGCTTTTCATAAAATAAAAAACTCTTATAGGGACAACCAAACACCAATATTCTTAAAAGCCAGTAACCTGAATCCCAACTTTTTTTCATTTCAATGTTTCCAAACATACAAATAAAACTTTGCCTCACTTGCTCATTACCTGGCTTGAAAAACTTTAAACTCTGTATCTCAAAGCCATAAATGACATTTCTTCTATTAGAAAAGCAGCACTTTCAATATGTAAACATCTTTATTTCACAGTAAAAAGCAGATAAAAATAAGTGCCCCTGCTCTTAGAGGATGAAGTCAGCAACCTTTCTGACATAGGCTAACTCACCATGAACGCCCAACAGCTGAACTGAATGGCCTCCAAGTGCAGCATTTATGTAGTCTTATGTCATAATTCATCTTGCTGATCCTGCTGACAAAATTAAAATAACTACATCCATTTAAAATTTAAAATAGAGCAGCTTTTCCAGAGGAACTATCTCCCAAAATTGTATCCAGAACTCATGTTTAAAATACTAAGTTAAATACTTTGTATGTGTAATAACATAATCAGTATTTCTGACAACCATAGTATAAGAAGTTAAAAACATTACAAAGACTATGCATGTCTTCTGATTATATTTACAGAGAATATTCCGTAAGAACATCATGTGCAATACTGCACATTAAATTATAAGTAGTATATAACCCATCCCGCTACAAAAATTATCTAAGATGATTTGGAGAGAGGGGAACTGTTTTTGCCTCTAAAGCTTATATACATTAGAATTAGTTAAAAAAAAAAAAAGCCACTGAAAATGGCAAAATCTAGAAGAATTTTCCAACATTTGCTCTTTTACCTCAGCATTTCCTTTAAGCTTTTGAACCTTGAGAGCTGCAGAATTATACAAATGCGTTTCAAAACAAATCTTCATTTTAAGCACTGCAGCATCAGGCATCATTGAGGGTCCAAGTTCAACAGGTCACCAAGGAATTCTTTTGGCTGCAGGTGACACCAACTTCCCAATCCAAGAACTTCCTTAAAGGTATTAATCTGTTTTTTGACCCAGCTTATCAATATGCATGTGTTTAACATCAAATTTAACAGATTCTGTTGGGAAATTCTGGTCCTCCATCACCCTCTGGACACCTCTGAAAACAGACAGTACTTTCTCTTGTGCACTTTGACCCAGTGATTATTTCCAACTGTAGCCAAAGCCCTAAGCATCTAGGTCAAAGGCTCCATGTCTTCCTTTAAAAAGTCACTCTCCACTTCTCTGGACAATTCCAACACAAGTACCAGAGCTTTACCAGCAGTTATTCTCATGTTTACACCATTGCAAGAAACAAGGACTGGAAGTTAAGGAAATACATCTCCAACTTTTTCTTCACTTCACTGATTAGGTAGGTATATGGTCAGTAATAACGTACAGTAAGAAGCAACCTGATATGAAGCACTGCAGTACGAGTGCTGCAAATAATATTAGTGTCTTTCTCTGAGGACTTCGTAAAGGTTATTTCCCAAACATTCCAGACTTGAATACAGTTCAGTAATGTCACTGCAGCAATAAAACAGCAAAGCAAGTTGCACAAATTTGCTTAGCTTGTATACTAGCTGTCCCATCACAAATGATTTTCTTTAGGATTAGTCCAAGAGTTTTTAAAATCTCTTCACTTTCAATCCCAGGACCCAACTGAGTGCAAAGAACAGCTTCAGCTACATGCTGCTTCCTTTTTTTTTCCCACTAGTATTTAATGCTATCAGTAAAGATCATTCTTTTTTTCAGAATAAATTCTTGGGCTGGCAGAGTGGCTGAAGTAGTAGAGTGCCTGTCTAGCAAGCATGAGACCCTGAGTTCAAACCTCAGTACCACCAAAAAAAAAAAAAAAGGAATAAATTCTTAAGAGTATTTCTGAAGCCAGGTGTTTTTAATACTGTCAAGAGCTGCCTGCTATGTCTTAACTAGTGGTTAGGTCAATTAATCCCTTCAGTTGTACTCTTAAGTCTTCTCGAGTTCCTTATCAAAGACTTCTGGTCCATCTTCAAAACTGTGATCCGATACAATGCATCTTTTTCTCTAGGTATATGTTGGATTTTGTCAAAGGAGTTTCTGCGTCTACTGAGATGATAATGTGGCATTTCTTTTTTAATTTGACATGGTGAATTACATTGATGTTTTTGGTGGGTGTGGGTTTTTGGGGTTTTTTTGTTTTGTTTTGTTTTCTGGTGGTACTGGAACTTGAACTCAGGACCTCACATTTGCTAAGCAGGCATTCTATCACTTAAGCCTTTCCAGTAGTCCTGATTTTTTTAGTGTTAAACCAGCCCTGCATTCCAGGGATAAACCCCATGTGGCCATCAAACATTATCATCTTAATATACTGTAGAATGAGACTTTTTAAAACTTTTAGAATTTTGCAATTATACTTGTGAAAAGTATTAGTTTGTGGTTTTCTTGAATTATTTTTTTTTTTGGCAGTATTGGGGTTTGATCTAAGGGGTAGTATGTCTGCTAAGCAGACATACTACCACTTGAGCAATGCCCCCAACCCACGTTCTTTTCTTATCATGTCTTTGTCAAATTCTTTTACTCCAGTAATAATTTACATCATACACCTTGGAAAATATTTTCTCTACTTCAGTTTTTTTTGAGGGGTGTACAGTACTGGAATTTGAACTCAGGGCCTCATGCTTGCTAGGCACTAGCCCATCTCTAACTATTTGAGCTTGATCCCCAACCCATTCCAGTATTTTCTTAAATTCGTATTTCTTTCTTAAATATTTTTCCCATTGGCCAGGCACTGATGGCTCATGCCTGTAATCCTAGCTACTTGGGAGGATTGTGATTGGAGGTCAGCCTGGACAAACAGTTCATGAGACCCCATCTCCAAAATAAACAAAGCAAAATGGAATGGAGGTATGGCTCAAGCGACAGAGTGCCTACTTTGCAAGCCTGAAGCCCTGAGTTCAAACTCCAGTCCCACAGGCAGAAAAAAAGTTAGTATTATTGATCAGTGAAATTATCTGGACTTGCAGTTCTCTTTGTGGAAAAAAAAATTTATTAATAATTTTTATTTCTTTAATACAAAGCTATTCAGATTATCTACTTTCTTCTGCTTACTTTGACATTACTTTGCCCTTCTTTTACTGGTTTCTTAAGTGGAAAGCTGAAATTATCTACTTGAGATCCTTCTTCTTTTCTGATACTGACATTCAGTGCTACAAAGTCCCCCAAATAGTTTTAGTGAACACATCACATTGCTGTTATCATTCAGTTTAAAATACTTTCTAATTTCCCTTTCATTTCTTTTTTCTTATGGATCAATTATGCTATTTAATTTCCAAATATTTGGGGATTATCAAAGGATCTTCCTATTAATGACTTGTAATTCCACAGTAATCAGAGAACATTCTGGTATTTTGCCTAGTCCCCCTCCCTTCTCCTGGGACTCTGAACTACGTGTACCTTAGCCTACTTGGTATCATTCTACAGGTCACTGATATTGTTGTCTTTCAAGTCTTTCCATCTTGTATTTTATTCTGAAGTCACAATTCCTATGTATTAAAGCTCACTGATGTTTTCTTCTAGTGTCTTATCTACTATTAATCACATCCAGATATTTTTAATGTCAGATATTGCATTTTTTATCTCTGTAAGTTACATCTGGATATATTTTTATATCACCTATTTATTTTTACATGATGCTTTTGTTTTCCTCTTCCTTCCTGAACATTTACAGTATATTAGTAGCAGCTCTTCTTACTGTCTTTTTCTACTGAATCAATCATTAACCTTTTTTTATCTTGGCTATGAATCACATTTGCCTTCTTTGCAAACATTTTAATTTTTATTCAGGTGAAACTGACATACATCAAGTTAGCCTATTTGCAGTGAATAATAATACAGTAACATTTAGTCCATACACACGTTCTTTACAATTGCCCTCCTCCCCACCCCCTTCTAGTTCCAAAACATTTTTATCTCTCCAAAAGCAAACTCCATGCCTGTTAGACAACTGCTTCCCATTCCTCCTTAAGCCTAGGTCCTGGTGACCACCAACTGGCATCTATCTCTATGGATTGCCCATTCTGGATGTTTCATATAATTAGAAGCACACAATATGTGACTTTTTTATCGTTTTTTACATTTACTCAAACGTGTATACATTGTTTGGCCATCTCCCCCTACACACCCGCTTCCAGGCAGAACCTGTTCCAGATGCCCTCTTGTTCTCCAATTTTGCTGAACAGAGAACATAGGAGGTAATAAGAAAGACACAGCATTTTTGCTAGTTTGAGATAAAGATAGCTATTTAGAGAGATTCCTAGTATTGCTTCCATAAATATGTGATTTTTTTATGTCTGACTTTTTTCACTTGACATACTGGTTTGAAGGCTCATCCACATTGTGGGGTATATCAGTACTTCATTTCTTTTTAAGGCTAAGTAATACCGTGTGAAATGTAGATACCACAATTAGATTGCCCATTTATCCATCGACAGATATTTGAGCTGTTTCCATTATATTTACATATTTTTGTGTACCTATTTTTAACTTCTTGAGGAAACTGCTAGGTCGTAACAATTATACTCTTTAGTTTGAGAAACTGTCACTTATAATTCCTAGTAGCAGTAGAAATGGGTGAGTCATTTAAAATTCCCACTAGTAGACTGGAGGCATGGCTCAAACATTAGGGCACCTGCTTTGCAAGCATGAAGCCTGAGTTCAAACCCCAGTCCCATCAAAAAAAAAAAAAAAAAAAAATTCCCACTAGCAATATATGAGAGTTCCAGTTTCTCCACATCTTTACCAACATGTGATTGCTGGTCTTCTGATCCCAGCTATCCTAGTAGGTATGAGTGGTATCTTGGTTTCATTTTTATTTTTCTGATCATGTATAATGCTCAGCATTTCTTCATATACATCTTCTTTGGAGAATTGTCTACTTGAGTCTTTTGCCCATGTTTTAGTTGGGCTGTCTTTTTGTGGCTGAGTTCTAAGTTTTAGTTTCTTTTGTTAGGGGGTTTGTTTTGTTTTGCCCTGGAGACAGGGACTTGCTAGGCTGGCCTCAAACTCCTAGGCTCAAGCAAACCTCCCGAGTAGCTGGGATTACAAGCCTGGTTCTTTTCAGGGTTTTTTGGTTTTGGTTTTGATGGAACTGAGGTTTTGAACTCAGGGCTTTGTGCTTGCAAAGTAAGCACAGTGCCATTTGAGCCATAACTCCAGTACATTGTGCTCTAGTTATTTTTGGAGATGGGGGTCTTTCCAACTATTTGCTTGGGTTTACCTCGAACCACAATTCTCCTAATGGCAGCCTCCCAAGTAGCTAGGATTACAGGTGTGAGTCATTGTCCCCTGGCTTCCAACTATTATATTTAGGCCACAGATCCATTATATTCCAATTGTCCCAGAACAATCTCTTGAAAAGATTATTCTTTCCCCACTGAATAGTCTTGGTATTCTTGTCAAAAATCAGTTGCATATACATGTATGCTTATTTCTGTACTCTCAATATTATTCTACTGGTCTTTATGTCTCATACTTATGACAGTATCACACTGTCTTTGTAGTAATTACTGTATCTTTGCAGTAATTTTTTTTTCTGGCACTACTGGAGTTTGAACTCAGAGCTCATACTTGTTAAGTAGGCACTCTACCACTTGAACCACTCTGCCAGCTCTGTAGTGAGTTTTAAAATTGGGGAATATGAATTCTCCAGCTGTGTTCTTTTTCAAGATTGTTTTAGCTATTTGAGCCTGTTCCAATTCCATATGAGTTTGAAAATCAACTTTTACATTTTTCTGACTAGAAAAAAGCTACTGGAATTTTGATAAGAGATTGCACTGAATTTGCAACTTACTTTAGGTAAAACTGCCATCTTAACAATATTAAGACTTCTAATCCATGAACACAGTACATTTTTCCATTTACCTATGTCTTCTTTAATTTCTTTCGTAATGTTTTGTAGTTTTCATTGTACAATTTTCCCATAAAGGCTTACTCCTTTATGCTTCGGGGTATTATGTAAAAGGAATTTTTAAGTTTTCTTTTTGGGATTGTTCGTTGCTGATACGTAAAAACACATAGTTATGTTTATCTTGTACCTACATGCATGCTAAAATTGTTTATTAGTTTTGATGGAGTTCTGTGTGGGTGGGTGTGTGCATTGTGATTTTATGTATGTAGGATCACTGTCATCTGTAAATAGTTTTACTTCTTTCAAATTTGTCTTTATTTCTTTTTTGTGTGTAACTGCTCTAACTGTAATTTCCATTACAACTTGGTAATAGTGGTGGAAATGAGACAAGGAATTGTCTAATTCCTGATCATAAGAGGAAAGGTTTCAGTTTTTTACCATTGAGTTGTATATCAGCTTTGGGTGTTTCAAAAATGCTTAATGATGAGGACATGATGAGACATTCCCTGCTATTCCTATTTTTGAGTGCTTCTATCATGAACAGCTGTTGGAGCTTGTCAAATGCTTTCTGTATCGATTGAAACAATCATGAGTGTTTTCCCCTTTCATTCTATTTGTATAATATACTGCATTAACTGATTTCCTTACGCTGAACCACCTTTGCATTCCTGAGATAAATTCCACATGGTCAGCGTACATATACATTCCTTTAAATATGCTGTTGGATTCAGTTTGCTAGGATTTTACTGAGAATTTTTGTTCTGGAGTGTTCTCTGGTGTCTTTTGTTTGGCTTTGGTATCAATGTAATACTGGTCTCAAAGAATGAATGAGAACAGATTCTTGCCTTCTTTTTGTATTTTGGAAGAGTTTGGGAAGAACAGTGTAAATTCTTTAAATATTTGGGATTCCTGGGTTCAAGCCCCAGCATTGGGAAAAAAAAAAAAAAATGGGGCGAACTCACCAGAAAAGCCATCTGGTCCTGGACATTTCTTTGTTTGGTAAACTGTGTGTGTTTTTGTATGTGTTTAGGGGAGAGGGGAGGTTGGCATTATTTTGCTTTTTTGTGTTTTTCTTAATAAATTCAATCTGTTTACTTGCTAAAGATTTGTTCAGAGCTTCTATTTCTTTTTGAGCCAGTTTTAGTAGTATGTGTCTCCAGAAATTTTTCCATTTCGTGTCATATAATTTGTTGGTATACAATTACTTATAGTATTCTCCTTAATCCTTTATATTTTTGTTTCTTGAAACAGAGTTTTGCTATGTAGCCCAGGATGGCCTTAAACTCCTAATACTTCTGCCTTCCAAGTGCTGGAATAAGAGGCTGTGCCACCACACCCAGTTCTTTATATTTCTTTAAGATCAGTAATAATGCTCCAACATTCATTTCTGGATTTAGTTATGTGCATTTTTGCCTTTTCTTTGTCAGTCTAAAGGAATGATTTTGTTATCTTTTCAAAGAACCAACTTTTGATTTCACTGATTCTCTATATTGTTTTCCTATTCTCTATTTTATCTCCACTATAATCTCTATAATTTCCTTTATTCTACTTTATTCTTCTTATGCTAGTTTCTTTAAGGTATAAAGTAGGTTATTTAGGGGCTAGAAGAATGGCTCAAGTGGTAGAGCCCCTGCCTCAAAAGCATGAGACCGTAAGTTCAAACCCCCAATAGTGCCAAAAATAAATAAATAAGATACTTTGTATGATTTCTCTAAATTTATTAAAGCTTGTTTCATTATCTATCATATAGTAGAAAATGTTTCACATGTGCTTGAGAAAAAAGTATGCTTTGTTGTTGCCAGGTGTTCTGTGTGTCTCTTAGGTCTAGTTGGTTTATCTGCTGTTCAAGTCTTCTATTTCCTTACTGATCTTCTGTCTGGAAGTTCTACCCAGTATTGAAGGTAAGGCAAACATTTTAATTTTTATTGGATGACAATAACTGAGTTATAACATTGTTGGATTCTGAATTGTGTTATATTCCTCTAAATAGTGTTTCAGCACAGTTATTTGGACTCACTTAGGCCTTCTGGTACTCTTCCCAATGTCTCATGTGTTACAACTTTTTCAACTATAAGCTGTGTAAACATGGCCTATTTCCAGCTTTGTGTGAGCTCTGGAAATTGTTTTTCTTACCGCTTTCCAGTAAATGTTTTTCTCTGGCTCTGGTTAGGTCCTGATAAGCATCCATAAATCAGAACTCAGCCAAGACTCAAGACTCAAGGAGAACCTGCTGCTGATCTCCAAGTGGTTTATTTGTCTAAAAACTCAATGATTTACCCGAATGTCTGCCCTTCATCCTCCTTTCCTATCAGCCTCCAGAGTCAGGCAGCAATGACATTACTGTAAAATGCTAAACATTTGGCCTTCACTAATTCAGTAAGTCCTCACAACAAGCTTATGAGATAAGCATCATTATTTTTTAAACTCTAGGTCATTTGTTTCTTTTGGGGGAGTAGTCGGGATGGGACTGGGGTTTGAACTCAGGGCTTCACAGTTACAAAGCAGGAGCTCTACAACTTGAGCCACACATCTAAGTCCATTTACACTGGCTATTTTGGTGGTGGGGGAGGTGTCTCACAAACTATTTGGCCTTGGGCTGGCTTCAAACCTCGATCCTCCTGGTCTTAGCCTTTCAAGTAGCTAGGATTATAGGTGTGAACCACCGAAGCCTGGCTAGTCATTTGTTTCTTGATAATCACACCCTGGCTTATAATATATTCAATAATAACTTTATTCTCTTTATAATACCTGGCTCCACTTTTCCTTTGCACTGAGATTCTGTTTTCTCCTAACTGACTTTGGTCAAGCCTTAACACTTAACTTCCATACTTCCAACATCTATGACTAAACCCTATTAAAAGGAACAGAGTACTTAGATCCCTATAAATTTCTTGTTTCTAGGTTTTCCCAATACTACAACTCACTTAATATTGACTTCTTCAATTTCTTAGGAAACCCTGATCAGTCAAGAATGCCTCACCAGCTAATCTAAAAGAAATGGCCCAAATGCAGTCACACATTTAAAAATATTATTTTAATCACATGTATGTTCTTAACTTACATTGCTGCAGCTTAGTATTAAACTGAGCTTCATTTCTCTAAGGACTTATAATTAATCACCAGGATGAAAGGCCCTACCTACTATGGTACTCTGGGAATTAGTAGGTCACCATTCATTATTTGTTGAATGAAAAAAAAAAATTATAGGCACTAGCTCAGAAAAGTCTAAGGTTATAACCAAACAAAGCCATTTGCAAATAAAAAGGAAAAGATGACAATGGACACATACAAGCAATTCACAAAAGGTAAAACACAGAAAGAAAAACAAATATAAGTAAATCATAGAAATGCAAACTAAAATACCACTTTTTGTCAGACAGATTTACAGAGATTAAAAATTTGTCAGAGAAGTAAAGAAATCACATTCCCATATACTATAAGCAGATATGATTTTTTTATTTATGCATCAATTTTGGCCAGTGTTTCATTTCTAAAAATTAGCTATAATAATGGGAAAAATAAATCTCTCTTAAAAATGTCGCTATGGAAATGACCCAAACAATGTATGCACATGTGAATAAATGAATACTAATAATAAAAAAAAACAGTTTTCACTATGGTACTACCTACCATATAAAAATCTGTCCAACAATAAGGGCTTGGCTAAATAAACTCGTTCTTCCAAACTAAAGATAATTATTAAACCACTTCGGAATTTTATATATTGTATTATCCAGTTTTCTAAAATAACATAAATTCACATAAAAACATACCTGCAAAGGAAAAAAAATCTAGAAGTACACACCCCAAAATGTTAGCAGTGATTCTCTCTGTTAAAAAACAGTGGAAATTTTTTTGTGATTTTTTTTTTTTTTTTCTCTTTTGCTAATCCACACAAAGTAAGTATGGGTTACATGGATAACAGTACACATTTTTTAAAGGTAAAAGTAAAAGTGAAGACCACAATTTAAAGGTAGAAAAATGCTATTATCATAACAGAACATAAAACATTTTCTAAATTCCATAATAATAATAAAGTCAGGCAGAGTTAATATATAAATATCAAATCATGGTGTAATCCAGCATCTTAGTATAACCTAGTTTTAATTAGTTTTAGGAACACATATAGAAGAATCTGTTAGAATAAAAAAGTTTAGTTATTTGGACATTTTGGGAAACAAAACTTGCCACATAAAAACTTACAACTAATCCTAGAGACAGTATTGAAAGTCAATAGTAAAGATGTCAATTGCTTCAAGTTGAAGATCAGCTCAAATTTCCTTTTCATCCCCTTTCACTTTTATCTTGCAAACCCTCACTCTCATAAGTGGTCACTATGAAAATAATCAAAGATAAACAAAACATTTTAAGTTTAAGAATTCAAATTTAGCCAGGCACCAGTGGCTCATGCCTGTCTGTAATCCTAGCTACTAAGGAGGCAGAGATCAAGAGGATCACAGTTTGAAGCCAGCCTGGACAAATAGTTTGAGAGACCCTATCTAAAAACTACCCAACACAAAACATGGGTGGCAGAGTAGCTCAAGTAGTAGAGCACCTGCCTAGCAGGCATGAGGCTATGTTCAAGTCCCAGTATCACCAAAAAAAAAAAAAACTAAAGAATTCAAATTTACATTTGGCTAAAAACAAAGTTTTTATAACATCTATAATTCCCAATTATGTTAACTTTTCCCCTCAGACTTGAACTTTCTTTTTTTTTTTCAACGAGGTCTCACTAACCTTGACCTCTAACTCATGCTCCTCCTGCTTCTGCCTACTAAGTGCTGGAATTACAGACTTGTGTCATCATGCCCAGCTTAAGACTTGAACATTTTGATGGGTTGAAGTTAGTTAGTAAAAATAAGGGGTCTTTAGTTGATCCTAGGACTACATGTCTTTTTACAGGTTAATTATGTATCTCTCCAGGCGATGTCTAGACAAAGCCCAGGGAACTGCTTGTGGTCATACAGACCAATTCCTAAGAATTGTATACAATGCCTAATTCAATATGACCTGCAATGTACACCAAGTTAGTAAGTCCTCATTAGTACTAATCCATACACTAATGTTCAATGAAGTTGGCTAGTATAAAATGATTTGTACCTGTCTACAGAACAGGAAACAAATTATTCTAATTGCAACCATACAATTAATGGCAGGTATCCACAGAACATCATTTAGTGGCAACTTCACACCTACAACACAGTTTGCAAGACAAGACTCAAAGCACCACTGATGCTTCCAGTGGGATTTGATAGCAGATTCAAGGGTACACAAAACACTAAGCAGAGTACACACTAAGATTCTTTTAAGCCTCTATTAGAAATGTCTTTGATGAAAGCAATTTTTTACAGGAAATTTTTCTATGATAGGAGAAAATGAGAAAATGACCTGTATAAAAGAGATTTTTATGTTAATGGCACTGATCTCTTTGCTTTAGTAATAATCCTAACACCATTCATCCACTTATCTAACAAATATAAAAACTATTTGCATGATTTACTAGAAGAGCTGGGAATACAGGAGTAAACAAAACCACTGTCTTCATGAAGCTTACATCTAGTAAGGGAGACAAATGTCAAACAAATAAAGTCATCTCTCAGCATCTGTGGGGAATTGGTTCTAGGACACCCCTCAAATACCAAAATCTGTAGGCATTCAAGTACCTTATATAAAATGCAGTATATCTATAGGTTTAAACAAATCCTTCTGTATACTTTAAATCATTTACAAATTATTTATAATATATAATACAATGTAAATAATGTGTATGTGGTTGTTAAATTTTTTAAAGTATAATGACAAGAAAAAATATTGGCAAATGCAGTTCTTTCCAAATATTTTCAACTATAGTTGGTTGAATCTATTGAAGGATACACTGTCCACAGATATGAAATGACAACTGTAATTTCATATTCAACTATAACTGCAAATGTCATGAGACTATGACAGCATATACTAGATCCAGAGTCAAGTAAGCCAAGTACAGGGAGGGGAAGAAAGATCCAGGTAGCTGGCAAAGGCCTCAAAGTTGGAATGGCCTTGCCTAACCTAAGAACTAAACTAGTCCAGTTATATTGAAGCATTTGCATTATTTCTCTAGCACACATCAAGCCTGAGATTTACAAAGACATTCAGGTTAAGAGATCAAGCTGATTAAATGCAACAGGAGTCTGGAGCTCAGAAAAGAGGCCTAGGCAGATATAAAAACTTAGATGTTGCTGGCTTGGAGAAGGTATTCAATGAACAGGAACCAGAGATTACTTAGGCAAAGTGACTGAGACTGTGCATGAAGGGGAGAGAAAGGATTATTTTTCTCAAATCACAAAAAACAAATTTAATTACTTTTCTTTTGACTTGCAAACAAAAGAAATAAGACGAAGTATTCTGTGATATTATAGCTACAATACAATGTTGTTCGTTCAAAAAAGGTAAAATTAAATGTACACAGTTCTTGGAGAAATCCCAAGACCTAAGAAAAATACTTCTTTCAGTGAGTCTATTATATGCTGTAGTCTATTTAACAGAGTACTTCCTTCTAGCCTTTTTCAATGCCCTAGGAAAAAGCACCTTTTTTTAACACACTAATACTATTTACAAGATCTGTCACTAGAAATGTTTTCAGTCTGCAGAACTGCCAGCTACTGATGCTACAATAAGCATCCTCAACATCCTGAAAGGGATGTGAAGAACAGACAACCTTTTGCTCCATACACTCAGAAGTTATCAACTTTCAGGACTGTAACATTTTCCTTAACCCCTGTCCAGACTCCAGTGATGATTTCATAGCATGCAATTGCTCTATAAAGCAGTGGTCAGGTTATGGTTCCAGAAGAACTGAATTAAAATATTTCACAACTTATGGCCAAAGCACCACATAAAGCACCATGTACATATGACATGCCTTCACAAAAACTCACCTGATTTATTTGAAGCATGTTAAGACAATATTGATCAAACTGCTGTATTCCTCAGGGCTCCAAAAACTGGAAAATGAAAATGAAGAAATAAAGTTCAACTTGAGTGGTAACCTCAATGACGAGCTAATATTTTACACACATACCCTTGATCAAAATCAAATATAAAATGGAGTTAATCTAGATCAGCACAGACCTTTTTATGATCAAAATGCTCTACACTTTACTGTCCAATTCAATAGCCACTAGCCATAGGTGGCTACAGAGCACCTGAAACGTGGCTAGTGCAACCAACTAAGTAAATAATTAAATTTCCTGAATGTTAATTTAAATCTAAGTAAACACTTAACTTTGCTTGTTTATTAATTTAAGTAAACATGTGACTAGTGGCTACCATACCAACTGTACAAATCTAGATTGTTGAATAAAGTACCCTCTGGTTCTAGAGTTCTAAAACAATCCCAGCAAAAGGGAAGGTATTAACAACTCAAAGTTTCAGATCAATATTTAATGCACACTCCCCTTGCTCCAGTCAGGTTTTAAGCAGCTTTATTCCCATCCTCTGTATACTTTATAAGTTAATCCTAAAGAAGATGAAACACACACTAGTAGTCGCTTATGTACTGCAAAAAAGAATACATACACAGTGCAATCACTTAGCTGAATATTTTCATTTTCTGTTTTTTTCTGTTATCAATATAAAAATAGTATGCACATAAGTTTTTCTTTAAATAAGTTACACTCATTACACATCCCACTGCTGAATTTAGGTTTACTGCCTTCTAGACCTTACCCCCTTCCCTTTGTTGCAGATCTTTTCCATATTTAATTTAGAAACAGATGACAAAGAAAGGAAACCCCAAATTTATACACAAATAAATCATGAGAAAGGTTCACATAAAACATAAATTGTGTAAGGTGCCTCCCCCAAAAAATTATCAACCAAGCCACAACACAGCAAAAGGGCTAAAGCCCATTATGTGTGTAGAAATGTTATGCTACAAAATTTTAATACTGAACTTCTCAGAAGCAAAGTACACATACACACAAGCAGAATCACACCCATGAATGTGGCTACCATTTTCTCAAGAGGACAAACTGGAGTCAATTCAAAATGACTTTGAAAACTTTTCATATTTCTTACAACAGTGTCTTCAACATCCGTATTAATTTTTCTGTTCTAATTTGTTTTCACATTTTCTAAGGGAACAGGATCCTGTAGAAAGAACACATGGCTTGGGTACTGGTGAATTTCAGTTTTATAACAAATTCTTTAGGCCATCACCTTCTGAACATCAGTTTGAATTATTTCGTGTATTTTTTTTTTTTTTTTGGTGTACTGGGGCTTGAACCCAGGGTCTACACCTTCAGCCACTCCACCAATCCTTTTTTGTGATGGGTTATTTTCAAGATAGGGTCTCCCAAACTATTTGCCCCAGGCTGGCTTCAAACCGTAATCCTCTGATCTCTGCCTCCTGAATAGCTAAAATTACAAGTGGGACCCACCAGCGCCAAACTATTTTGTGTATCTTTGAGTTTTGGGGGCATTTTTTTGGGGGGTGGTAAACCTTTGCAATTTTTTTTTTTTTTTGGTGGAACTGGGGTTTAAACTCAGGGCCTTGTGTTTGCTAGGCAGGCACTCTACCACTTGAGCCACTCCAGTAGCCCAAATCTTTCAAAAGTAAACTAAAATCCTTATAGTAGGCAGCCTCTAACAAACAGGATACCAGAAATAATGAGATACCACTTCCAAGATTAGGTTATAAAAAGTTTTAAGATGTCATCTTCTCTTAATCAATGGCTCATTAGCTCTGAGGGAAGCCAGATGCCATACTTTGAGCTTATCTTTGGAAAGGCATACAAGGCAAAGAACTGAAAGAAGCCTCCAGCTAACAGCCAACAAAAACAAGACCTTCAGTCCAACAGCCCCAAGGAGCTGAATCCCAACAACAGTCACATGAACAAGTGTAGAAATAGGTCTTCCACCAGTCAAGCTGTCACATGCAACTGCAACCCCAACTAAAAGCCTGAATGTAACCTCGTGAGTGACCTTAGGCCATAGGCACTAATTAGCACCCAGATTTCTAACCCACAGAAACTGTGAGATAAGGTGTGAAGGTGTGACTAAGGGGCAGAGTGCCTAACAAGCACAAGGCCTTGAGTTCAATCTCCAGTACCACCACAAAGAGAAAAAAAGAAAAGACAAACTGTGTAGTAATAAATTTTTGTTTGTTGTTCTAAGTCTTTAAGTCCTGAGGTCAATAAATAACGTAATCGGCAGCTCAACTCAAATTCAAAGCTCCTATGGTAAAATTTATTTTACTTCGCCTAAAATAAATTTCATTCACCATAAACAAATGAGTAACATTAGAAATTAAATGTGATAAGTTATAAAACTTAAACATTGACATTTTAAATTCAAAAGTTGAGGTCATTAAAACCATAGCATTAGTCAAATGTTAAAATACACATTGTAATTAAAAATGTAAACTCAAGCAATTTTCTTTTTTAAATTGAAAACAACTCATTTGTAAAGTAAACTATAAATAAACCACTAAAAGCATCTTGGTGAGTTAAGTATCCTTTACTTGCTACAATTTAGCATTATTCATTAGGTACTCACCAACTCTGAGAACTATTAAAAACATTAAAAATACTTATCTACAGATCAGTATGTATTCCTTCAATATTAAGAGTTCAGTAACACAGGTGACTGACTGATTTCAAGGTAAGCACAGTAAGATATTGCAGTACGTGTTTTTTGTTTTAAAGTTCTAATCTTCTGATATGCAAAGGTACTTTATGAAGCACCAAGAAATTAGAACACTTAGTCACTTAAAATTGTACAATGTGAAATATTCTCTTTCCTTCAAAATTATAAAGAACTGTATAAATGAAAACTTATGAAACTAGTATGTCTAAAAGCATCACTGTGTGAGGTAACTGGACAGCACTCTAATAAAAAAAATCTCTTTCATCAAACGAGTTGTTTGATTTACATCAACATAAAATCATAACTGAAAACCATACCATGGGCAATTCAGAATGCCCACAGTGGCACATGTCTTTAAGATTTCACTTGTTCTTTAAAGACATGCCCAGTCTACAGTTCTATATTTTAAACAATTTGATAAAATATCAAGACATATCAAGTAAATGCAGAGCAGTTATACATTATCTGTGATTTCATAAAATCTATCTCCCTCTCCTCTATCAAAAGAATTTCCAGCTGTAGTTCAATCCAATTACAACTAAGTCCTTTTAGAGAAACCTATTCACGTGTCTCAAAAATGCCCTACAGTGATATCCAGTCACATTAGGACATGCAGTTCCAGATTCCAAGCTACCAAAAGAAAACAGGCGGGGTAGCTGATGGTGACAACACTACAAACTGAGGAAGACTTGCTGCTCATGAACCACTGAAGTTCCAACCTGTATCTGCTAACATAACTTACCACTTTTATTGTGAATTACATGCCCACCTAATAAAAGCTGTAAAAGTAAAATCTATACAATCCTCAATAAATACTGCCCTATAAAATAACATCATTATTAAATTAATACCTATAAACTTTTTAATATCAGCACCCATCCCACAATTAGTAGGCAATTCTCACCTAAATGTCTTATTTGACAATACAAAAGGTAAAAGCATTTGCTATCCCCAATCTTAAGAGTACAAACTACACAAAACTGAGTATTGATTCAGAGCTTCTTACTCTAAAAAATTCATGGGGTCCTTTAAAAAGTTTTTTTCATGCTTTTAATTTTAATTTTTAAAGTACTTACTCCCAAAAAAACTGCTTCTAAGAAAGTAACAGTATCAGATTTTAATCTCTTTTAAAAGCCTACGAAAGGTTCTAAGTATGTATGCCAGTGAAAATTATGACATACTATCAGCCAAAATAAAAGGGAAAATAACTTTTCTTTTTTGGGGGGGGAAGGGAGGGTTGAGGTGGCGGCAGTACTGGGGCTTGAACTCAGGGCCTCACTCTAAAAGTGGTGAGTGCTCAAGCACTTGAGCCATTCCTCCAATCCCCGAGGGAAAGTAACATTTATCAGACACCAATTTTATATGCCAGGTGCAATATTTTGCTATTTTTACATTTGCTCATTTAATCCTCATCACCTTAAGATGTAGGTCTTATCCTTTGTTCTAGTGTTTAGGCTATTTGCCTACAATCAAGCTGCTAGAACTAAAGCCCAGTTCAGACAAGTTCAATGTCCTCTTCTCTTTAATACAGACTAAATTATAAAGGACCTGCCTTTTTAAAATTTTTACTGTACCAAGGCAAGGGCTTAAACTCTAGGACAACATAATGGCAAGGCAGGTATACTGAACTTTTGGAAGTTATTCAAAATCAGTAATACATGCATAAATAAAACTTACAATTATTATGGGTAGCACTCATCTAACATAGTCCCTAGGAAAGGCACAAATAGATCTATATGATTAATCAAACTGCATACCTCTATGCTGTCCAGTATTAACAGATAGTTCAATTCCACAATACCTAGATGTTTTTCCCTCTATACATATAAATAATGAGAGAAAGCACTCAGAGTACAAAAAGGAAGGTGTGGTGGTGCACACAGAGGCTAAGGAAGGAGGATCTCAAAAAAGTGATAAGAACAAGAGTTGAGCTGGGATACAGCTCAGTGGCAGAGTGCTTTTCCTAGCATGCCAAAGGTCCTGGGTTCTACCTCCAGCACCACAAAGAATAAGAGTAAAGAGAAGCTGGGCAGCAGTGGATCATGCCTATAATCCCAGCTACTCAGGAGGCAGAGATCAGAAGGTTCCTGATTCAAACCCAATTCAAAGCAAACAATTCGCAAGACCCTGCAGAGTCTGGAGAGTCTGCAGAGTCTGCAGAGTGGCTCAAGTGGTAGAAAGCCTGCCTAGCAATTGTGAGGCCTTGATTTCAAACCCTAATACCACCAAACAAAGATTAAAGACATTAGGTACAAAGAAAAAAGAAACAATATTTTGCCCCACATAAACAGGAAACCCTCTCAGCCTCACTTTATGTTTTTTTACATATTTGAAAGTTGCATTGCAGGGCAGGTAGGAAAGGGAGGGGGCGGGGGGAAGGGGGTAGAAATGACCCAAACATTGTATGCACAATGTTTATATGAATAAAAGAAAGAAAGTTACATTGCCATCTTAGATATTTTTTAATTCTTTGTTGAACAGCAGAACAAACCACTTTTTCCTACATCTTCATTCCAGGGAAGCTAAAATTGAAAACTCAACAGTTTTCCATACTCAAGTATTTTGGAGTTAAAATGCCTGTAACATACATCTCTTTACCCTTAAACAACCTAGGGAAAAAAGTATTTTTTATGTGAGGGTAAAAGGGTAAATGGGTAAAATAACAGGTGAATCTGAGTAAAGGTTACAAGGATGTTCTTTGTATTCTTATTCTTGTGACTTCTGAAACTTTTGAAATTATTTCCAAAGAACAAATTAAAAATTACATTTTTGAAATTAACAATACATTCTTTGTTTTCTACTTAAAAACAAAGTAGAAAACTCCTGAGAAGAAGCACAGGAGAAAATTCTTTGTGACACTGGGTTAGGATTAGAGAGCAACATTTTTACAAATACAAAACACGGGTTTTAAGGAAAAAAGCAGGAATGTGTGAGGAAGTACATACCACGTCCTAGGGCTCAGAAATAAATTTCATAGAGCACTGCCATGTAACGAAATGTGGCAATGTGACAAGAGCTGAAACCATAGAAGTGCACACACACAGACACACATCCACACACACTCCACTTAGTTTGGCATTACTGCTTTGAAAATGTAATACAGGACTGCTGCAAAATGCAGCAAATCCCCAATTCAAATGCTATTTGATATCTCTGGTTTGCAGTAAAATATAGACAAACTGAACAGTGAAAAACAAGCTATATTACAAAGCAATCAAGAAGCAAAGTCTTGGGGGGGGGTTGTTGTTGGTTTTTGTTTTTGGTGGGACTGAGGATGGAACTCTGGGCTTCATGCTTGCAGAAGTCTTGGTTTTGATGGTTTTATTAAGATTTTTCCAAGACAGCTCAACTTACAACAGTATATCTGAATCATCTTAAGAAAACAAGGATGGGAAAGAAATACCCTACTTAAGAAATGTTACAATACTTTCTCCTACCAGGTATCATCCTGCCTGGCCTTCACAATTTTGATTTCAAGTGTTCAGCGTGATTTCCCAAAAACAAGAATACATCAGAATCCAAGGATGCTCAACACAAGTTCAACAAAATTGTGAAACCAAACATTAAATAATAAAGGTTTGCAGTCAGTGAGACACATTTAAATGATCATCTCTACCCCTTCTGCAGAATCCACTTACTTTTTTAAATTCTTTGGTAAATTCCCGGTCTACCCTAACTGGATGGTCCCTCTCTACCCCAGTAGTTCTTAACCTTTCTTTTTTTTTGGGGGGGGGGGAGGGAAGAGGTGGGATGGGGGACAAACATCATGGCAAATATGAGTCCCTTCCAAAGACAATTATTCACAATGTAAAATGCAAAACTGTGCATAGTTCCAGGGACTTCCAAACCCCAAGGCCATTATCCCGCCCCTCCCTAACAACCCCGGCTCTGCGGAACAGTCCCCCTCAGCGTCGTCCACTGCTTGCCGGGGGAGGGACAGGAGTCCCTGTTTTCGCCCAGCGGATTCCGTAGCCGAGCTTTGTCTCCCGCCCAGCTGCCTGTGCCCCGGCAAGGTCACCAATGCCAACTACCCCTTTAAGCCGAGCGCCACAGCTGTAGTCCTAAGGGCCAACGCAGAAGTGGCCTGTCATAGGATGCATTTCGTGCCCTCGGCCCCACCTCCATTCCGGCGAGTTACGTCTTCGCCACTTGCCCATTATACAGAAATAGCCGCCGCCGCCGGCCCGGGCGCTCCCCGCCTCCCCTCCCTCTCCGACAGAGCCCGCTCCGGCCCGCGACCCCACCTTCCCGCGCCCCCCGCCGGGGGCCCCCCACCCCGGCACCCCCTCTGCGCCGGCCTCCCCGCTTCCTCCCGGCTCCTACCTTCAGGACACCTGTGTCGTCCCACCCCCCTGCACACACGCCCCCCCCAAATTCATCCCCACCGCCCTCCCCTCCCCCTAGCCCAGGAGCCCCGGGAGGGAGGGATGGATGGCGCGGGGGAGGGGAGGCCGCGAGCGGGGCCCGCTCTTCTCGGGGTTCGCCGCGCCGCGGACCTGCAAGGCTCCCCAGCGCCCTCTGCCTCCTCCGCCAGCGGGGCGGAAGTCGGAGCCTCCCGGGCTCCCGCAACCAGGGTATTTACCTTCTTGCCAGGGACACTTTGCAGACGGATCCGACATTGGCAAACACTACAGAGAACTGACCCCGCTCGGCCGCCGCCGCCGACGCCACCGCCGACGCCGGCTTCCACTCCTCGGCACACCGCCCCCGCCTTCGCCCGCCTCCCAGCGCTCCCGCCGCGCCCTCCCGGGCCCGCGCCGCGCGCCCCCGCCTGCGCAGCCGCGCCCGCGCCCCAGCACGCCAGACCCGCGCGCGCGCGCGCGTCTCCGCAGGCCCCGCCCCCGGCGCGCGACCGAGCGCCGCCATTGTTCACCGCGCTGCTCCCGCCCCCTGGCGGCTGTCCGCCACCTGGCGGCTGTCCGGCCCCGTGCTGCAGCGGAGCTGCGGTGCTGGTGCCCGCGGCCCAGAGCTCCGGGCCCGGGGCCCTCGGGAGCCCAGCGAGCGAGGGGTTGGGGGGGCGCGCCCCGCCGCGGCTTTCCGGTCCCCCGCGTGGCTGCGCGCCTTCTCGGCGGCCCCTTCCACACCTGCGCTCCGCAACTCTCCCCCACCCCGTGGGCCCCGGCTCTTTCCGCGCCCCGACCCCCTGCTCGTACCTCCCGGGCCCGCTGGCTGGCTACCCGCCTTTGCCGTGCAGGGGACGCGCGACCATCCCGCGCCGGCTCCCGCCGCGCCTGTGCGACGCCGGTTCGGCGGATCCCGCACCTTTCCAGACGCGGGGAGGGGGCGGGGGGAGGAGGCTGGTTCGCTGTCTCGTCTCGCCCGGAAAACACGCCTGGTCCCCAGTCACCTGCTCTCCGACATCCGCGGGGCGCCCCACCATTCGCCACCAAAAAATAAAAACATCTGGTGTGGTCACATGAAGAAGAAGCCCTTGCAATCCAAAATGAGGACCGTCTTAAAGCAGTGCCCTAGATTCTAGATTTTTTTTTTTAAACAAGGGTGCCAGGAAACTCACATTGCTTCTTCGTCCTGGTTTGGATGTGGGTTACTTACGTCCAGATAACCTCAACGCAGTGAAACTCAACACTTTATTTAGTAAATGGCACCAAAAATAATCGGATAATAAAAGAAGTCTAGAAATAGAACTCTCAGTGTGTTCTCACAAACTTACCCACGTGGGTTGTTACTCCCTGGGTTCCTTGCTGGTGTGGCTTATGTACCTGAGAAATGGCTACCAGGCCTGTGATTCCAGTCATCAACTAACCGAAAGTTCTCCTGTCTACAAATGGGGAAACAGTGTGGTGGGCTTGCTCTGCTATGCATTCGCTTATTCTTTTTTTATGGAAACCAAATTTAGCAATGTGTGTAAATGCAATAACACAGGTAAAGCCCCTTAAACGGAACCTGGCATATGGTGAGTCTCATGTGGTAGGTTCAGTGTTGGCTACTGCTCCATTTTCCTCCCAGAATTGTTTCCCATGGTCCTGTCCCTCCTTCTCACCTCTGCCATTTTCCTCAAACTTAACTTGTGGGGTACTCCCTAAATGGCACCACGCCTTGATTAATGACTTCTAGCACTTAGGCGACATCAAATCTCCCTTCTCTGATCCTTCCCTGTCCCCCAACTGCCTATCCTGCCTCCCCCATTGAAAAATCATCGTCCAAGCACTGACAAATCACCTCTCTGAGAGGCACTCCAGCTCCCCTGAGCAGGCCATGCTCTTCTGTGATGCACTCTTCTCTGATACCGTAGACATACTGCGCTCTTTGTTTTCTAGCTGTCTTCTCCTGGCAAACAGTGCGTTGTTGTGAGGCAGGTTCTTTGTCTCATTCTTCTCTGTAGTCCCAGCAAGTGGGTGGACTGTAAATGCTTCTGGAATAAATGGATGAGTTATGCTTCTGGAAATGACTCCGAAGTAATCAGAAATTTCATTCTCTTTGATCCAGGTCATTAAAGTTAATTGAAAACTTCCTATCTGCCATAACTTTTTCCAATAACTGATTTTAAACCCCAAATAGAATGAACTTTTTAAAAAGTGGTTATCAAAAAGGATATTATTTTTTAGCTTGAACACTCTCAACTCCTCAAGGTATAGAGGTATCAGTATATGAAATCACCTGGATGGCACGGTCATCTTAATAGCTATGTTAAAATATCTTTCATAGTTTTTGAAAACAATGGCTATGTAAAAAGCAGGGGGAATATTTGGCAGCTGATTTAAAACAAAGCAACTGATTTCTCAGTTCATCTTTAGGTACCATTACAGTCAAATATTCAACCATCAGAAAAAAAGAATCGTGCTTTCAAATTCACCATAATGAGGCTTGAGCATAGGACGGACATCACAATCTACAGTTTCTCTTCCACTATGTCTTCTCCTTCTATTATCCTTTTCGTGTGTGTGTGTGTGTGTGTGTGTGTGTGTGTGTGTGTGGCTTTGTTTTGTTTTCTTTTGGCAGTACTGGAGTTTGAACTCAGTGCCTCAAGCTTACCAGACAGGCGCTGTACTACTTGAATCACTCTGCAAACCCTGTTGTCCTTTTCTTCACATCAATTTTCCCTTGAAATTCTTCTAGCCTTCCTCACCATTTAAGTTACTCTCCTCTATATGCTTATATCCGAAAATATTTTTATCACTAAACACTGTGTGTTTCTTCCACTACACCTTAAAATCCTTGGAGGAGAGAATGATGACTTCCTCGTCTTTATTTCTCCAGGAGCTAATACAGTGCTCAATAAATACTTATAAAATGAATGAATTAGAGAATTTATGAACATTTACTGAACACCTACTGTGTGCCCAGGGATATGCAGCAACTAAAAAGATCCACCAAGTATTTATACTCATGGAACCTACAGAGGAATGAATGGATGCATGCATGAAATTAGCACTTCCATACACTTCAGCTCTATTAGAAAACCATTCTGGAAGTTCCCAGAGAATTTTTGTGTTCACTAGTGAATTAGTTGCTTGGAATTCAATATATTTTTCTATAGTAATGATGTCAAGATAATATTAGAACATCAGCCACCTAAAACACTATACTAAAAAACAGTAGAAATAAATTATGTTTCAAATGCAATCATTAAGAATAAGAAAACAGGCCAGACATGGTAGTGCGTGCCTATAATTCTAGCATTCAGGTGGATGAGGCAGCGAGGTCATAAGTTCGAGGCCAGCCTAAGCTACTTGAGTTCTGAGCTTACATAGTAAAACCCTGTCTCAAAAAAAATGCATTTAATGAATTGTGAAGTCTTATGAAACACAGTTTGATAAATATTTTTAATAAAAATAATAAGGACCCAATTATTTTTGCACTGACTTTTCTTTTTCCTCTGAATCCATCATCTGTCTAAATTTTTTTTGGAGACAGGTACACTTTCCACCATGCCAGAAATTTGATTTTCTGTCATATTTTCTAGTATTTTTATTGTAATTTGTTAAATTTTAAATGGCATTGTTTTAAATCTTAATTTCATCCTTACCTAGGTAAAATACAAGATGAGATAGATTAACAGTCTGCTCTTTCATCTGAATCTGTGTAAACTGAGGTCTTTTATTGAATGTACACTTGTATTACATTTAACTATAGCACAAAATACTCAGAGAGAGTACTATTCTGTTCCATGAGGATTTTTTGTTTGTTGTTGTTCTTGTTTCTATTTTTGGTGAGACTGATGTTTGAACTCAGGGCTTTGTGATTACAAAGCAGGTGCTCTACCACTTGAGCGACATCTCCAGTCCATTTTGCTCTGGTTATTTTAGAGATAACGATCTCAGCCTCCCAAGTAGCCAGGATTACAGGTATGAGCCACGGATGCCCAACTTTTTTTTTTTTTTTGGCAGTATGGGATTTGAACTCGGGGTCTTATGCTTGCAAGGCAGGGGCTCTGCCACTTGAAAATGCCCCCCACCCTGAGTTATTTTTCCTCTATCCAGGGTTCCTCTTTGTCTTTTATTATTGCTACTTTTGCTGTAATGATTGGCATAATGGAAACATAATTTGTTTTCATTTTGCTCATATTTAATCTAGGAGACTCTATCCAGCTCTTCCATTGGCTTAGCTTTGCCCAGTCAAGCTTCTGGGGAGAATAAAATTTAATTTTCATTAGTTTGGGTTAACGTCTAAAACCTGGCTTTATGCCACCATCTCAACCATACATTTCTGAGACTTTTCTTTGAACTACATATGCTTACAAAATCTAGTAATATGTCTTTCATATAATTATTTAAATTTCTTTGTAGTGGAAATAAATTTGTGACATCTGTGCACACTGGGGGAGAAGGGAAAGCTGGAGTGGAGATGAAGGATGGCATTTTTCTGAGGTGCTGGGGATGGAACCCAAAGCCTCGTGCATATGAAGCAAATGCTCTATCACTGAGCAACACCTCCAGTTCAGGTATTGCTTCTTAAACAAGGTCAAGCACTTCTTTAAGTGCTTTTTAATTATGAATATTTTGACAAACATCATATCAATCACCTCTCTGTCTTTCCTTTCTTCATTTACCCCATACCCCCCTTCCAAAAGCCTTCTTTATTAGCTACACAAAACATTCTTTCTAGTCAAGTGCTGTTGGCTCACACCTGTAATCCTACCTACTTGAGAGGCTGAGATTGGGAGGATCACAGTGCAAGACCAGCCCTGGTAAATAGTTCTCAAGACCCCATCTCCAAAATAACCAGAGCAAAATGAACTGGAGATGTGGCTCAAGCAGTAGACCACCTGCTTTGCAAGTGTGAATCAATGAGTCCAAACTCCAGGCTCACCAAAATACATATATATTTCCAGCTGTGTGCAGTTGCTTACATCTATAATTCTAGCTACTCAGGAGGCAGAGATCAGGAGGATCACAGTTTAAGGACAGTCTGGGCAAAAAAAGTTAGTGAGACAGAGACTGCATCTCACCTAATAAAAGCAGGGTGTGGTGGCACATGCTGACATTCCAGCTACATGGGAAGCATAAATACGAGGCTGACCTGGGCATAAACATGATACTCTATTCAAAAAATATCTAAAACATGGGCATGGCTGATGTGGTACAGCATCTGCTTCGCAAGTGCAAGGCCCTAAGTTCAAACCCTAGTACCACCACTAACTAAATAAACATAAAGCATCTTTCCACCTTTCCATTTATAAAGAAAAGGAAATACCTGAAAATTCCAGGTTTCTATACTTTCGCATTCTTTCCTCTCTTTGATGATTGTCAATTGCATTCTGAAAGAGTGATATATTGCAGTGTAAAATACCACCTCAAAATGTAGTGGCTTGAAACAATTTCTTCATTCAGGGCTCAGTATCTCACCTGGGCTGTATGAAATACAGCAAGGGCACCTCAAAGGCTAAGAGCCCAAATCACAGAAAGGTCTCAGGTGATGCTGGTTATCGGCAGGGACCTCAGTGGCCCCTCTACCAGAACACCCAAATGTGAGTTCCTATATGACTGTTTAGCTCCCTCACAGCAGGTGCTGGGGGTCCAACACACAAGACTAAAGGCCTCCTGTTTCTGGAGTCCTGGACCTGGACACAAATCTGTGAATTCTGCATATTCTATCTGTCAAAGAGTCATGAGGCCCAGTTCAAGGGGAGAGCGCCTGATCTTATCCCTCCATGGGAGGCTTGTCAAAGAATTTTAGGATCACATTTAAAGTCCACACGTTTTCTGAAGTCTATCACCTTGACTTTTCACTATACTACTCCTGCATTAATACAAAAGTGCCATTGTCAATTTCCTTCCATGAGTAACCTACCTAGATCTATGTGACTCATGGCAACTGACTTGATGTGTCTAACTCTTTCTTGCCTCTTGGAGATAAATGCACATCTGAACAATGGAGACTACAAAACCCAGAATCAAGAGGCACCACGTGGAATGAATGCTGTTTTATAGCCCAGTCTCCTCCCCAGGTCAAGAGGGCAGCATTGGGCAGATCAATGTAGCCAGCAGTTGCAGCCACAGAAGAAAAGAGGTAAGCTGGAAGCTGGAAGAAACTTCCAGCAATGTGTAGCACATAACAGTAACATAGAACTGTACTGTTTCTGGGACATGCTGCAGTTAAAAGTGGGCCATAGTGCCAATGAGAAGATGAGATGTGGCCTGGGGAGGGATCAACAGAAGGCAGTCAGGCTGGGCCTGACCTTGTAGTGGTATCAGGAGACTCATACCCAGAGTAGGAGCTCCTCCCTGACCCAGCCCACCCCAGCTTCACCTGCAGGCTCAAATCATCATTCAGTTGCTCATTCAACATACCTGCCAGGAACAGTGAGACCTACTGGTGTTATAAGAAATTGTTTGTTGTCTCTGTTTCGCTGGTGAGGTGTGTGGCCTATCTACTTATCTGCCCCTTCAGTCCAAGTTCCTGATTGTTCTCTCCTCTCCAATGTGTCAACTGTATTCAAATATACACACCCCATTGCTTAAGAAGTTATATATAGGCCAGGTGCCAGTGGCTCATTCATACCTGTCATCCTAGCTACTCAGGAGGCAGAGATCGGGACAACGGCAGTTCGAAGCCAGCCTGGGCAAATAGTTCTGAAGACCCTATCTCAAAAAAAATCCTTTACAAAAAAGGGCTGGTGGAGTGGCTCAAGGTGTAGACCCTGAGTTCAAGCCCCAATACCAAACAAACAAACAAAAAAAGTGATAAACATCTTTCTCCTCTAGTAACTACTGGCCTGTGCCAAGGGCTAAACACAGCCTGACTTTCCTCACCTCTAGAGATATCTTCCCCTAAAGACTGGCCCAGATATCCATAGATAATAAAACCTCCAACCATCTCAAAGCTTGTATGATGATTTTCTCTTCTCCTACCCTTCCCCACCCCAGCTCTGGCCGCCAACCTTTACTTAGCTTACTTAGGAGTTGGGTTTACCACTCCTCCTCAAAGTGTATGAACCTCCACTCCTAACTCCTAATTTTCTCAGAGCCACACTGAGGAGTATACCCTTTACCTTTCTGAGAATCCACTGGCAAGACCACTGCTAGCTATGCAGTACTTTTGTGAGAACCTAGATGGTCATAACTCTGTAAACCAAAAAAAGGAGTGACGAGATTTCAGTCTCAGTTGGCCCACTGCATTTGAATGATGGGTCTCTCCAAAAGCTGCATTTGATAGAACATAATACTTAATGCAAAAGTATTAAGAGGTTAGGTGTTTGGGAAAGTGATTAGGCCATGAGGGCTCTACCTCCTTGCTTCTCCCTTTCGCCCTTCATCTTCTGCCATGTGAGGACATGACAAGAATATCTTCACCAGGTACTGAATCTGCTGCCAGAATTCAGCAGATACAAGAATATCTTCACCAGGTACTGATCTTGGACTACTAAGCTTTCAGAACTATAAGAAACAAATTTTTGCTCTTTATAAATTACCCAGCTATAGAGCTTAAGCTGACTAAGAGATAGCCCCTTAGCTAGGGCTTTTGTGAACAGACAGCCTTAAACAGTGAACACATTGTCTTTGAGCTGGTGGGCTCAGTCATTTGCCTTAAGCCAGCTGGTGGCTTACTCAATGCCCTTGGCTGAGAAACTGTCCAATTGTTCCTGTTCCAGTGCATGCTAGTGCCTCTTTCTCACTTCTTTCCAGTGAGTGTCTCCTCCTTCTTATAGAACAAAAGAAACTAAAACACTTGTCACTAGATCTTATCAGGTAACAAATTTTCCAGCATTCATTATTTTCATTTATTTACTTTGTTGGTACTGGGGCTTGAACTCAAGATCTTGTGCTTGCTAGGCAGGTGCTCTATACTTGAGCCACCTTCCCAGCCTCTTTTTTTTTACTTTACTTATTTTTCAGATAGTGTCTCTCAAGTGTTTGACTCAGTCTTGAACTGCAATTATCCTACTTATGCTTCCCTCATAACTGAGATTATAGGCATGCACCATCACACCTAGCCCCTTCCAGCACTTCTTTCAGAAATAAGCTCAATAAGCACTGTCAGGTTATCACTGGATTCTCTAAAATCAGAATACAAAGCCAGAACCAGTCTAAAGACAGGACTAGAAATCTTAAGCATAAAAATTTGGGACTTATAGATTCCCAAATTTGAGACCACAAATAGGACTGATTCAGAGTATCATGTGCCATAATTCCCATAATTACACTGAGTATTCATATATATTTTGTTAGTACAGGATCTTTTGATGAAGTTCATCTAAGAAGCTGTGAATTTAACTAAAGGAAAGAAGCTTCTTCTCTGCAGAACTTCTTAAGAGTTTTTACTTTGCCAATGTAGGAGTCTGAATGAAAGGGACAGGATATGTTGTTTCCCAAATGCAGGTGACCACAGAAACTTTGTGGTAGGGAGCACAGCCAGGATCACATTTTGGAAAGCAGTAAGGAAGGAATAGTTGGAGACCAAACAGAAGGCTCTACCTGTAGGTAGAGCTGAAGGCTCCAGTCTTCCAGGTAAGATGTCTAGTAAGACAATAAAGATCATTACATTGCTAATTTCATCTTCATCTTTAGTCATCAACTGGTCATGTTTTGTAGCTGTCTGTCTCCACTTTCTAGTAGTTCTATTTCCCTGGTTCTTAGCTATACGATGTTATCTTGAAAGACTATTGATGGTCCATTCAAGCTGTATCAACACCAACTCTGGAAGAAGATGATCACCAACCTTTCAAGAAAATATTTAAAAAGGGAGATTTCAATGATTTAAAGCACAAGTAAGCAAACTGTGCCCAGTGGGTCAAATCAGGCCTGTTGCCTAGTTTTGTAAGTTTTTTGTTGAAATTCAGTCTTATCCTTTCGTTTGCATATTGTCTATGTCGGCTTTTATGCATCTACAAAGTTGAGTAATTGCAATAAAAACAGTAACATCCAAAAGTCATAATGTTTACTATCCAGCTCTTCATAGGAAAAGTTTGGTAGCCCCTACTTTAAGATAAAATGAAAGGTAGTATTGGTTCAGCACTCAATATGTGTCTTTTTCATAGTCATATTTTAATGAGTTTTGTTAATTCAAGCTTAAAATCATTCATTATATGGTGGGCCCATTAACCTTCTCAGAGTAATATTTGGAAAGTTGCCATTCCTCTTCCATATATAAACCTCGTTCTTAAATGTGAAAGGCATATGGAAACCATTTCTTCAAATTAGTACTTTGGTTTAAAATGGCAGACAACACATTCATTTATTTCTCATCCTTCCAAAATCCTATTATAGTCAAGTCAAAAAATTTAAAAGGCCTAAGGCCTCAGAGACAAATAGGAGAAAGGCAAGGCAAATGGAGTAGTGCAACTAACTTCGTAAGTGGAGGAAGCTGAAGCCTGACCAATGGGAAATGAGTTGACTAGACACAGACAGTGCTTAGAACTTAGCTTACAATACAAGAACTGACTCAAAAAATCTAAACCAGGGCCATTAAGTCCATCTCTACCCCCACACCAAACAGTTTAGCAACTCATTTGCTTGGTCCCCTTAGGAGATGGAAGGTTTGTTTTCTTGGGCTCTGGAACACCATTGGCAGAGGGAAAGAAAATGACTCCATCTACAGCATGTACCAAACCCTTCCCACTCCAGCTGACTGCTTGTTGTCCATTGAAATGCATTCCTTCCACCCACCATCCCCACCCTCCACCCCCCTGAAAAAAAAGAAAAGAAAAAGCCAATGAAGAAAATGCACTCTCTTGTGTCCTGATCACTGAGCTGTAGCTAGGGGAATGGAACAGCAGATAGGGGGCACATTTCCAGCCCACTGCAGCTAAGCGTGACCCCTCATTTAGCTCCAACCAGAGGAAAGAAAGCACACACATTTTAGCAACTGAACTGCTCTTTGTTCCATCCTTTTCCTTGAGCTGGAATGTAGGCTAAGCTGAGACCAGGTTTCTACCACATGGAAAAGTACAAGGCCCTAGAGCAGTGTGGTTTTTATATTTGTCTGTTTGTTGGGTTTTTTGTTTGTTTGTTTGTAAGTACTAGGGTTTGAACTGAAGGCTTTGTGCTTTCTAGCCAGACACTCTACTGCTTGAGCCATGCTTCCATCCAGCCCTTTTGTGCTTTAGTTATTTTTCCAGATAAGGTTTTGAGTTTTTTACCCTGGGCCAGCAAATAACCATACCAGGCTTCTGTGTTGAGATGGGATCTCACCAACTTTTTACCTAGGCTGGCCTCAAACCTCCAACCTCCCAATCTCTACCTCTCAAGTAGTTGGGATGATAGACCTGGCCACCATGCCTGGACAAGCAGTGGTTGTGAAACCTTGACATGGATCAAAACCACTAGAAGGCTTATGAAAATGCTAAGTCCCATCCCCCAAAGGTTCTGATTCAATAACTCTTCAGGGAAGCCTAAAAATTTGCATTTCTAACAAAATGCTGCTGCTAGTTTCACCTTTCTTTGAAAAACCATTGTTCTAGAGGCATATCTAGACCAAGGGCAAACAGCCCTGGTGACCAGGCGGAGATGAGCGATGCATGTACCCACTTGACAGGAGAAAGAGAACTCCTTTGTTCTTCAAGCCACCGCACTTCAGGATCTCTTCAGCAGCACAGCTTCCTAATTAATAACCTTGCCCAACTCCTGCAAGTATGGCAGGCAGACTAACAATCAGGCCAGAGGCCTCTCTAGAGAATTCAGCTGACTGCAGAGAAATAATTTGTAGGTACCAACTTTGGAAGTCATCCAGAAACAACAGCCTTGGCAACCAGGCTTATTGTCTCCTCTTAATACAGTAAATCGTCCACGCCAGTAAGAGTGCTGGTACACAGAGGGCTTTGGTGAGCTTTAGTGCCTCCCATACACAGGAGACAAAACACTAACATGAAAGACAAAGGCTGAAAAAGAAAGGAAAAAGAGAACTAGAGGAAGAAAGGAACAGGAACTAGAGAAAAGGTTAGATTAAAAAGAATTAACCTAGAAGGTAACACCCACGCACAGGAAATCAATGTGAGTCAATGCCCTGTATAGCTATCCTTATCTCAACCAGCAAAACCCCTTGTTCCTTCCTATTATTGCTTATACTCTCTCTACAACAAAATTAGAGATAAGGGCAAAATAGTTTCTGCTGGGTATTAAGGGGGGGAGCGGGAGGGGGTGGAGTGGGTGGTAAGGGAGGGGGTGGGGTCAGGGGGGAGAAATAAACCAAGCCTTGTATGCACATATGAATAATAAAAGAAAAATGAAAAAAAAATAAAAAAAAAAAAAAGAAAGGAAAAAGAGAGAAAAAAAAAAAGGCTGATTTAGTCCATTCTGTCTGCTATAACTGAGTGACTTAGAAACAACAGATGCTTTCTACTTACAGTTCTGGAAGATGGGGAGTCCAAGATGAATGCACTAACATAGGGGAGCACTTTCTCTTGGCTTCATAGACAGGATCTTCTAGCTGCGTCCTCATGTGGTAGAAGGGGTACACAAGCTCCCTTGGGCCAGGGAGCACACTAATCCTATTAGTGAGGACAAGACCTCATAACATAACCACCTACCAAGGCTCTACCTCTTAATACAATTGCTTTGGGGATGAGTTTTTGACATGCGAACTTTGGGACAACATCAGCATTCAGACCAGACAAAGGCTAAGAATAGAGACAATGCAAGGAACAGAAGCTTAGTTTTGAAAAAAAATAAAAATTAATTAATCAGAGGTTGAGACAGAGGGTCATGAGTTCAAGGCCAGCCTGAGCTACATAGTGAGACCCTGTCTCAAAAAAATAAAAAACAGCGCTGGGGCATAGACCAAGTGGTAGAGTACCTGCCTGGCAAGTGTGAAGCCCTGGGTTCAACCCAGTACTGTCAAAAAAAGTTATAATCTAAGAAAATAGGCTCTGAGAAAATTAAAAATGGTAAGTGAGTTAAATATTAAAATAGAAGAACTAGGAGAAAAACATAAAACAGGTGGATAATAGTTTTAAAAAATAAGGAAAAGCAAAGAATTTTAGAGAATTAATCAAGGAAGTACAAGATCTCCCTGTCAAAAGTTCTAAAGTCAGGCAATGAATGGTTAGAAATTATCAAAGAACAGCAAAAGAAAACTTCCCCAATCTGAAGGACATGGATTTCCAGATTGATAGAAGCCACTAGGCACTCAACAAAATGAATTTAAAGATTCATTTAAGCAAGGCATGCTGGCACATGTCTGTAATCCTAGCACTCTGGAGAAGGAGGCATAAGGATCTCAAATTTGAGGCCAGCCTGATGTATGTACATGGCAAGATCCTGTCTCAAGATACCTAAATAAATAAATGGCTCATTTAAACCTGCAGTACTGGCTACACAAGAGGCTGAAGGGGGAGAATCATGTGAGCCCAGGAGTTCTAGATCAGCCTGGGAATCAGTGGGAGACCTTGTCAGAAAAATAGAAAAAAAGAACTGGGCACATAGTTTACAAGCTCTATCTTGAAAATACCCAACACAAAAAAGGGCTGGTAGAGTGGTTCAAGTAGTAGAGTGCCTGCCTAGAAAGTGTGAGGCCCTGAGTTCAAACCCTAGTACCTCTAAACTGAGGAAAAATAATGTACTCTCAACAAAAATATTAATTAAATGTGAGTATAAAAGTTCTTTTGAAGAGGACAATATTTTTTTAAAATATACCAAACTGACTCAAAAGCAGTAGAAAACAAATAATTTTATGTCTCTTTTATAAGTATGGATGTGTGTGGATAGGTTTTCTTTTCTAATATCTATTTGTTATTATTATTAATTTTACAGAATAGTGGGCTTCATTATATGTTCTCATACTTGCATATTATTTATGTATTTCAATCATATTCACCCCACCACCACCCTCTACACCCCCTCCCTGCTCTCATTGGTCCCCCCAATTGGGTCTCTTCTGCTTTCATACATATAAAAGAAAACATGATATTTGTCTTTTTTTTAAAAATTTGAGGAAAAATTATCTCCAATTTCTATTTGAAATTAAAATATTAACTATATATAATGGTGGACATTTTTAAGTGGCAAGATGTCAAAAATAACTTCTCCTTTCCTGACTGCTTTTTTTTTTTTTTGCAGCACTTGTGTCTGATCTCAGGGTCTCAGCTTGCTAGGCAAGCGCTCTAATGCTTGAGCCACACCTGCAGACCTTTTGGAGGGGGGGACAGTAAGGGGATTGTTTTGGAGATACTCACTTTTTGCACAGGTCAGCCTGGGGGTGGGGGGGAGAGGGAGGGGGCGGAGTGGGTGGTAAGGGAGGGGGTGGGGGTAAGGGGGAGAAATGACCCAAGCCTTGTATGCACATATGAATAATAAAAAAGGAAAAAAATGAAAATCTAAAATGAGGGGGAAATGTAAGAGAACCAAGAGCTTTCTTACTTGCAAAATTGGTTAGGCACATAGTTGAAAAAGAAGTTGATGAAAGGAAGCTATTAAATTGTAAAATATTCTCAGTTCTCAAAGGAAGACAGGAATATTCTAACTGAATATATAATCAGAAATAAATTAGGTACTTACCAAGCACTCCAGAATACTGTGTCTCAAACTGTGCTGAAGGACTTCTTTTTTATCATTGACTCATATTTGTATAAAACACAATAAAAATTAATTACCAAAAAATGAAATTTTTAGAAAAGTACATATTAGATTAAACAGATATAATATTACTCTGTCAAGTTGTTATCAACATTTCTAAATGTGTATTCTCTGAACAGTCTCTACATTCATCTCTTTTTTACATTTTTACTTACATATATTAGTTGTACAGGGGGTTTCATTGTGACATTTCTTTTTTCTTTCTGGGATTTGACCTCCAGTCCATTTTGCTCCGGTTATTTTCGAGTTGGGGGTCTCATGAACTATTTGCCTCAGATGGCCTGGAACCATGAATTTCAAAATAGCAATTATCCCAAGAACATAAGATTATCTTGTAGTCCTATCTCAGAGAACTGAATAATACCGATTCATTTATAAGAAAATGCTATACTTATTTTCTAATGATAAAAAACAGGAAGCATACTAAATAGACATGAACAGAAAATGATTAAAAAGTCATAGTTTCTTTTGTTTCTTGGTGGTATTGGGGCTTGAACTCAAGGCCTCATGGTTGCTAGGTAGGCACTCTACCACTGGAGCCACTCCCTCAATTCTTTTATACTAGGTATTTTCAGGATAAGGTCTCTCACACTATTTGCCCCGGGCTGTCTTCAGGCCTCAATCCTCCTGATCTCTGCCTCCTGAGTAGCTAGGATGGGACTGGCAAAAGTCATAGCATCTTCATACAATGAAATGTAATCTAGCTACTTAAAAGCATGAGATATATTTGTATGTATCAGCATGGAACAATGTTATATTATTGAATGAAAAAAGAAAGCACAAGTTCACCAGAACTATAGTCTCATATATTAGAGGGTGGACCGGGCTGATACATTTACATAATACAAGTATTGAAAAATATCTGAAAATATGTGCTTTGGAATATGTGTCTTCAATACCCTTCGGGCCTGAGAGAAAAGTCTTTCACTTTTCCTTCTTTTTTTTTTTTTTTTTTTTGGCAGTACTAAGGTTTGAACTCAGAGTTGCACACTGCTAGTCAGGTGCAACCACTCCACCAAGTGTCTTTCACTTTTTACTACACCTTAGTTCATTCATTCACTCATTGGACAAGCAAGTACTGAGTGCAGCTCTCCTAGGTGAAGGAAAACAATGGGGACACACAAAATTAAGTGAACAAAGAGTCTGAAAAGAAAGGAAGGAATAAAAAAGATGAGGCTTGAAGGAAAAAGGGAGGGAGGAGTGGGAGGGAGGGGAAATAAAGCAAGTTCCAGCACAGCATACAGTGGTTCAGCCTGTGGATAGAGGGTGGACCCAGGCAATGTGTACATTTACATAGAGGGAGGATTGAGTTGTCAGAACAAGGGCAATGGGAAGGACAAAAGGTGGCCAGGACTGAGATGGGACCAGGTGGTAATGCCTCTGGTGATTAGCCATTACTGATATACTATCACTATTTAAAGGCCATAGCTTATGCAAGAATTCACTCTTTAAATTTAATTGATTTTTCCCAGCTATTCCAGAGACTGACAACAGAGAGGACAACTTGAGTTGGCCAGTCTGAGCCACAGAGCAAGATCCGAGAGATGTACATACTTATGGGACACCTTGTGGTGTTTAAATACATGTATACATTATGCATATGTAATAATGGGGCTTGATAGTTCATTGGAGTTTTGTTGTTGTTGTTGTTTACAGCAACAGGGTTTGAACTCATTGCTTGGCATGCTACTGCTTGAGTCACACCTCCAGCCCTGTTTGCTTGAGGTTTTTTGTTTTTGTTTTTGTTTTTGTTTTTGTTTTGTGGGACTGGGGTTTGAACTAAGGGCCACATGTTTGCCAGGCAAGTTCTCTACTACTTGCACCATTCCACCGGCCCTGCTTGGGTTATTTTTGAAAGAGGATCTTGCTTTTTCCTCTGGACCAGGTTGGACCACAACCCTCCTATTTATTCTTCCTGCTGTAGCTGGGATGACAGCCACCACGCCCAATGTTTTCTGTTGAATTGGGGTCTCAAGAATTTTCTCCCCGCTAGCCTCAAGCCTCAATCTCCACAGTCTCAGCCTCCCAAGTAGCTAGGATTACAGGCAAAAGCCACCAACACCTGCCAGCTCAACTTTTTCAATGCTATCTAATATTCCAGTGTGTTGACATACCACAGTTTATTTATTCATTGACCTACTAAAGCATATCTTAGTTGCTTCCAAATTTTGGTGATTATTTAAAAAAAAACCTAAACATTTGGGTGCAGGTTTTGAGTGGACATAGAGTTTTCTACTCATGTGGGTAAGCACCAAGGAATGAAACTACTGAATCATATTGTTGTGGAAAGAATGTCGGAGCAGTGAGAATGAGACTCAAACCTAGGTGGTTGGAGGAGGAAAGGAAGATTTATTACCCTAGTGAGCCAGCACCCTGGATCTCTCCATTTATGTCTCAAAATGCGGAAGCAAGCAAGCGGGAAGGACAAAAGCAGACATGGCAGTTAGCCTCTTGCTAGAGGTTACAACATATCACACTAGCACAAGGTTACACCTTATCACACTAGCACAAGGTTACAACTTATCACACTAGCACAAGGTTACAACTTATCACACTAGCACATCTGTGAAACCAGGGCCTGACTGGGGGAGGGGGCTTGCCTTCAGATCTTTCCCTGGGTTTCTTTATCATTCCCTCCTCTTACTCTTCATAATCCCTATGACCATTTCTGGGGAGTCATCTAGGGGCAGTTTTGATATTGTCTCACTAATTGTAATCTAACAGCATTCATCCAGTTGTGAATGAACCTGGTGAGGAGGTTTATCACACAAGGCCCTAAGAGCAATACCATAAGGAGCACAGCAAGTGGGCCCACCAGGGGGGGCTACCCATAAGGCCCAGCTCTTCCATCCTGTATTCCTAAATGTTTCCTTGTTTCTTTCCCTTGCCTTGATCCTCTCTCACAATTGGTGTGTATTTTCTCTTACTATCTTTGACTGGTTTGCATAGAAGCAACATTCTTTTTTCCACAGTAATGAGGTCTAAGTCTTTGTGGTTCTATAAGACTACGGCCGCCGGTGAGTCCAACTGATTCTGTAGGGTAATGATGTTCTGTTGTACTAATCCTAAATCCTCATGGATTTGTCCAGACAGCTGGCTGTGTTGGACTTTTGGAGGCCAATAGCGGTAGCTCCTGTGGCCGATGCTCCTGCTAGGGCAACTCTCAGAAGTACTGGGAGGAGGATGGGGTCCTGTCAGAAACGGGTCTGGCCAGCAGCTTGTTGGTTTAGGTACCAAGCAACTTCAGTCCCGGGAGGTATGTTCAGGTCCAGGACTAAGAAAACCAGGGCACAAGTCTGCCTCCACCCCCCAGGTAACAGGTGTGAATCCTGCCCTGACAGGCACAGTAAGTCCCGTTAGGTGCTTTGGCTCCTTTTACCAGATTGGTACAATTCTTTTTGTCACCAAAGCATTTAGTTTCTCCAATTATTTGGATAGCTGAGCCTGTGAGACAGGTATTGTCATTTTGGGTTGAGTTGTCCAGGCCCAGCTCATGTATCTCAGATATGTTAGTCAGGCCCACCCTGGCATATGACACTTGGCCGGCCCTCAGGGAAATCCAACAGTCTCTGCCTAGTTCAGGGTCTGCTCGTTGAACTAGCTGGTGGCTGCTGTTTGCCAAATCTATCGTTTTAATGAGAGGGTGTTGGGGTGTAACGGGGGACAATCAATCCCATCCGAGGAGGGGGGGAGGATTTGCCCCTGTGCCCAGGGATCCAAGGAGTTAACTTTACTAACTGGAAGAGAGACGTTTGCTGCTTTAATCTCAAGCCTAAGGATCTTTAAGACTGCAGGGTCTTCCCAATGATTTTCGAGGACTCCTCCCAGCCAAAGACTCTAGTTCCCCATCCCTGTGGTTCATCTGTTGTTAATTGGAAGAGGTCTCCCTTTCCTGCTCCCTGTGCCTGAGACTGCTCTTTCATGTTGAAGAGGTTTGAAGAGAGCCTCAGAATACTGACACTCTGGCCTTTGTGGGGGGAGACCCTTTCCAAGCCCCAGAGAGACAGAATTGACACATGACCAGTGTTGTAGAAAGGACCATAGAGGCCCCCCACAGTCATCCCAGTTCCGTGGTACTTGGCCATACACTTTGGATAGGCAATCTTTGGATGAGCCAGAGCAAGTCAGGGTAGAGGGCTCCAGCTGGGTCCATCTGCTGGCCTCTGGGCCTGGTAATACCTGAAGGAGACAAGACAAGGGCCTGGCAAAGCACAGATGGTGTGGTTAATTAATACAGTTCCCTCTTGTCCTTCCGAGAGTTTGACCTCCCATATCAGTTTATGAGAAAACCCAGCTGGGTCTGGATGGTTTGTTTGTGAGTCATTTATTATTATTATAGCTGTCAGTAACATCAGTAGGTCTGCCTGGGGCCTCATCAGCATTCCCTCAGGTCAAGGTCTGTTTCAATGGCTGGTCCAGGTTGGCTCGGGATTTCCACTCCTGGCCTGGATCCTCCACTGGCTTGACATGTGTGTGGTGAATCCATGGTTTCAGTCTTGCAACCTTAAAGGTTGAAGGAGTGGTTAGAATAACTTGGTAAGGTCCCTCCCATCGGTCCCTCTAATTGGAGTTTTGACCCAAACCCAGTCCCCTGGGCTCCATGAGTGCAAAGGCCTGAGGGTCACAGGGGCCAAATCTGGGTGTCCTAGGTGCAGGGCAATCTCCCTGGAAGCATGCACCAAGCCTTTTAGGAACTTTTGGAGGCCGATCTGTACATGCTCCTGAAGGTCTCCAGCCCATCCAGGTCTTAGTGTTGGCGGCCATCCATACAGGACTTCAAAGGGAGAGAGACAGCATTTTCTAGGTGCACACCTAATTTTGAACAGTGCCAAGGGTAATACCTCTGGCCAGGGTAAACCTGTCTCTTGACATTGTTTTGCTAATGCTGTCTTGGTAGTTCTGTTCAGTCTTTCCACTTGGCCTGATGATTGGGGGTGATACTGGGTGTGCAAATCCCAGGTCAGCCCAACTGCATGAGATATGCCTTTGACCATCAACAGGCTGATGAAGGCAAACCTGTTGTCTGACCCGATGCTGCTAGGTACCCTGAACTGAGGAATAATCTCCTTGGCTAGCACTCTTGACAGTTCTGTGGCCTTTTCCATGTGGGTGGGATATGCCTCTATCCAGCCTGTGAAAGTGCAGACCACCACCAGGAGGTACCGATAAGTTTTACTTGGCTGGATCTCAGTGAAGTCCATCTCTAAGTGTTGGAATGGGTAGACCCCCTTCTGAGAGAACAGTGGGGTTGTGAGTCCCTGTCCTGGGTTATGTTGGGTACAGTGCAGGCAAGCCTTGCTGCCGACTAAGTTAAAGTCACCAATTGGGGAATGCCCAGGTATTTCTGTAGTAGTCTTTGTAAGGAGGTTTTGCCCGAATGGGTGATGATGTGTGCCAGCCTTACCAGGCCCAGGGCTGTCCTTTCTGGTAGTAGGGTTCTTCCCTCCAGGGTTATGAACCAGCCTTCTGAGCTCTTTTTAGCCCATTTCATGGGCCTGTTCTCTCTCTTGTGGGCTGCACGCTGGTTGTTCTGTAGGGCGGGGAGGGTGAAGCATACTTGGCTGGAGTAATGTCTTCGTTTTGTACTTCTTCTGAGAGGGCTGCTTCTTTTGCTGTCCTGTCTGCCAGTCCATTTCCTTGGCTGATCTTGTCTGGTCGGTTGGTATGGGCTGGACAATGGATGATGGCAATGGCTTGGGGCTTCCAGACTGCCTCTAATAATTGTAAGGTTTGTTGACTGTTTTTGATCTCTTTACGTCTGGATGTCAATACACCTCTCTCTTTGTAAATGGCCCGATGGATATGTAAGGTGGCAAAGGCGTAATGCAAGTCAGTATAAATGTTGGCTGTCTTTCCATCTCCTAGGGTGAGGGCCCTGGTGAGGTCGTATAACTCTGCCCATTGGGCTGACCGATGGTCTGGCAGCAGTCCATGTTCCACTACTTGTGTGACAGTAGTGGAAGAAGATACCTGGTCCAGTATCTTCCCTCTTGTAGGCTCTGGCTTCCATCAGTGAAGAGCTCCAGGTCAGCGTTGGGAATGGCAGTGTCTGTGAAGTCAGGACATTAAGAAAAGACTTTGTCTAGAATCTCCTCGCAGGAGTGGAGAGGGTCTCCCTTCTCTTTTGGCAAATATGAGGCTGGATTGAGAGTCCTCACTGCTTCGACTCGCACCCGGGGGTTCTTGCCTAATAAAGCCTCGTATCTGGCCACTTGTTCCCCAGTCATCCATCAACTGACAGTGCCACTGAGCAGAGAAGTGGGGGACCCAAAGCGTGATGCACTGTCCCAAAGTCAGTTTATCTGCTTCTTGTATTAAGAGAACCACTGCTGCCAATTCCCGGAGGCATGGGGGCCAACCTGAGGCCACAGGGTCTTATTTCTTGGATAGGCTACTGGCCAGTTCCATGGCCCCAGTGGCTGGGTCAGGACACCTAATCCTATGCCTCCCTTCTCATGGACGTAGAGGTGGAAAGGGCGAGTGACGTCTGGGAGAGCCAGAGCTGGTGCCTGAGCCAGGGCTGGTGTCTCACCCAGGTGTTGTTTAAGTTTTTGGACTGTGTCCTCTTGGTCAGGGCCCCAGTGCAACAGTCCTATGGGGTTCCCCTTTAGTGCTGCATAGAGTGGCCCAGTAGTGACTCAGAATACAGGGATCCATAGGTGGCAGAAGCCCATGGTGCCCAGAAACTCCCGGAGCTATCCCCAGGACTCGGTGTGGGTACCGGAGGATCACTCTTTTCTCCCAGTTCCCAGCCTTCTTTTCCCTTGACTCACGTGATATCCCAAGTATATGATCTCCCCTACACTCAGGGTCTCACAGACACTCTACCGCTTCAGCCACTCCACCAGCTATGTTTTGTAATGAACTGCCAAACTTCTTCCAAAATGGCTACCACATTTTCCTTTTCTACCAGAGATAAGAGTCCCTGGTGGAGTCAGATCCTCACCAGAAAGTGGTAACAGTGCTCCAGATGTCAGCTAATGCTAATAAATGCATAGTGACATTCATTGTTATTTCAATTTGCAACTCCCTAATTACATATGATGCTAAGCACATTTTCTTTATGCTTGATTTTGATCCAATCTTAAATTTATGTGTATAATCAAACATAAATATGTCTCTCCATATGTTTTACAAGAAGCAGAATTATGGATGTCTTTTAAAGTTTTTATGTTAATTTGCATTTTATTCTCCTGCACATGTAGCAGCTTACAAGTTTTATTAACGTTATCAGAGCAGCCTGGCATGGTAACTCATGTCTCTAACTTCAGCTACTCAGGTGGCAGAGATTGGGAGGGTCATGGTTTGAAGCCAACTGGGCAAAAAGTTAACAAGACCCCATCTCAACAAAAGATCTGGGTGTGGATCTATAATTCTAGCTACTGCAGAGGTGGAGATCAGGAGGACCACAGGTCGAAATTAGCCTAGGCAAAAAATTACCAATACCTCATTCAACCAATAAACGGGTACCACCAAAACAAAACAAAACAAAAAAAAGAAGTTCAAGGCAGGTCTGGGCAATCTAGTGAGACCTGGCTCAAAATATATTAATTTTAAAAATAAGTAAGCAGGAGGATTCCAAGATGGTGGCTAGAGGGAGGAAGCAGAAAGCATGCCTCCTAAAGTAAAATCTTCGAGAGATGCTAGAGATAAAACCACAGACAAAACCACCGAGAAGAGTTAAAACTTTGACCCCTCCACACGTCCAGCCTGCGCAGAGCATCTCCACTTCATGTTGAATGGAAAAACCAGGAAGGCGCAAGGGCCGCCGCCAGACACCCGCGCCCAGACGGCTTGGAAAGACGCGGACCACAAGAACTTCTGAGGCACTATCTCCATGACTGGAGGCTGACGGACAAACACTAAAATTAAGACTGAAACTTTATTGCATTTGAACTTGGAGATTTTTTTTTCTATATATATATTTTTTTCTTCATTTATTGATTTTTTATTTTTATTTTTTATTTTCAATCCCCTCTCTAATGCCTTTTCAACTTATGGTTGATTAGTATACTGTCTCTCCCTGTTTATATATTTGAACTTTTTTTGTTTCTTTGTTTTTTTTTTTTTACTTGTTTATTTGTTTTTCTCTTTTCCTTTAACCTCTTTGCTTTCCATCCCATCTCACCCTTCCATTCTAAATATCACTAGTGCTATTATTACAAGCCAGGAAATACTTAATTGCACACAGTACAGACAGAATAAAACACCAAGGGCAATGACAGAAAGACAGAAAAAACAGGGAAACCAGTTTCCCCACAGCAAAAAATTAGTACAGGAACCAGAGGGAAATGAAGAAAACAGATACTCAGACCCAGACTCCAACAAAATGAAGATAAACTATGCCAAAGAACCCAATGAAGCCCACAAGAATAATCTAAAAGAAGAAATACTACAGGTACTCAATGAGAATTTTATAGAAATGATACTGGATATGGTCAACCAAAATGTACAGAAGACATTCAAGAAATTCCAAGACAACAAAAATAGAGAATTTGAAAGAGAAAAAGAAGAAATAAAGGAAACCATAGAAGCACTGTACAAACACCAAAGTGAAACAAAGAACATGATTAATAAAGACATAAATTAATTCAGGACAAAAACAGACAACATGAAAGAAGAAACAACCCAGGATATTGAAAACCTTAGAAAAAAAAGAACAAAACAGAATTGCAAAACAAAACGGAAGGCCAATCCAGCAGAATAGGACAAACAGAAGACAAAATCTCAGAACTCGAAGATGAAATGGTAATGAAAGGAAAAACTGAAGAACTATTAATTAATCAACTCAAGACCTGTGAAAAGAAAATGCAAGAACTCACTGACTCCATCAAATGACCAAACTTGAGAATCATGGGCATCGAAGAAGAAGAAGAGGTGCAAGCAAAGGGAATGCGTAATATATTCAACAAAATAATAATGGAAAATTTCCCAAATCTAGAGAAAGACATTCCCATACAGATGCAAGAGACCTCCAGAACACCAAACAGACCAGATCAAAATAGAACTACCCCATGGCATATAATCATTAAAACAACAAGTTCAGAAACCAGGGAAAGAATATTGAAGGCTGTAAGAGAGAAAAAACAAATAACATACAAAGGTAAACCCAACAAAATCACAGCAGACTTCTCAACAGAAACATTAAAAGCAAGAGGATCTTGGGGAGAGATCTTCCAGGCACTGAATGAAAATAACTTCAACCCGAGGATACTCTACCCAGCAACACTGTCATTTAAAATAGATAGAGCAATAAAAGTCTTCCATGATAAGCAGAAACTAATACAATATGTGGCCACAAAGCCACCACTACAAAAGATTGTTCAAGGGATTCTGCACGCAGAAAGTGAAACCCAACATAACCATGAAAGGACAGGCGGCACCAAACTACAGGAAAAGAAAAAGCAAGAAAGTAGAGAGTAACCTCAACTTAGGTACACACAATCAAACCTTCAAACAACTAAGACAACTAAATGACAGGAATCACCACATACCTATCAGTACTAACACTTAATGTTAATGGACTTAATTCACCCATCAAAAGGCACCGCTTGACAAAATGGATTAAAAAGGAAGATCCAACAATTAGTTGCTTACAGGAGACCCATCTCACCGACAGAAAAAAGCATAGGCTTAGGATGAAAGGCTGGAAGAAGATTTACCAAGCCAACGGCCCCCCAAAACAGGCAGGAGTAACAATACTTATCTCCGACAAAGTAGACTTCAAACCTACATTGATCAAATGAGATATGAGATAAAGAAGGACATTCCATACAAATAAAAAGGGAAATAGACCAAAAGGGAATAACAATTATCAACCCATATGCACCCAATGTCAACACACCCAATTTCATCAAACATACCCTGAAAGACCTAAAAGCATATATAAACACCAACACAGTGGTTGTGGGAGACTTTAACACCCCATTATCATCAATAGATAGGTCATCCAAACAAAAAATCAATAAAGAAATCCAAGATCTAAAATATACCATAGAACTAATGGACCTAGTTGATGTCTACAGAATATTCCATCCAACTTCTATACAATATACATTCTTCTCAGTAGACCATGGAACCTTCTCCAAAATAGATCATATCCTAGGGCACAAAGCAAACCTCAGCAAATATAAGAAAATAGAAATTATACCGTGCATACTATCTGATCACAATGCAGTATAGTAGAACTCAACAACAAAAGTAAAGACAAAAAACATGCAAACAGCTGGAAACTAAATAACTCATTACTTAATGAACAATGGATCATCGATGAAATAAAAGAGGAAATTAAAAAGTTCCTGGAAGTCAATGAAAATGAAAACACAACCTACTGGGACCTATGGGACACAGCAAAGGCAGTCCTGAGAGGAAAGTTTATAGCCATGAGTGCATATATTAAAAAGATTGAAAGATCCCAAATCAATGACCTAATGATACATCTCAAACTCCCAGAAAAACAAGAACAAGCAAATCCCAAAATAAATAGAAGGAGCGAAATAATAAAAATAAGAGCTGAAATCAACGAAATAGAAACCAAAAAACCACACAAAGAAGTAATGAAACAAAAACTTGGTTCTTTGAAAAAATAAACAAGATCGACAGACCCCTGGCAAACCTGACTGAAATGAGGAGAGAAAAAACCCAAATTAGTAGAATCAGGAATGCAAAAGGGGAGATAACAACAAATACCATGGAAGTCCAGGAAATCATCAGACACTACTTCGAGAACCTATATTCAAATAAATTTGAAAATCTTAAAGAAATGGACAGATTTCTAGATACATATGATCATCCAAAACTGAACCAAGAGGATACTAATAACCTGAATAAAACTATAACAAAAAGAAATTGAAGCAGCAATCAAGAGTCTCCCCAAAAAGAAAAGTCCAGGACCTGATGGATTCTCTGCTGAATTCTATCAGACCTTTAAAGAAGAACTGGTACCAACCCTCCTTAAACTGTTCCATGAATTAGGAAGGGAAGGAAAACTGCCTAACACATTTTATGAAGCCAGTATTACACTTATCCCAAAACCAGGCAAAGACACCTCCAAAAAGGAGAACTAAGGCCAATCTCCTTAATGAACATTGACGCAAAATTCCTCAACAAAATAATGGCAATCCGAATTCAACAACACATCAAAAAGATTATTCACCACATCCAAGTAGGCTTCATCCCAGGAATGCAGGGTTGGTTCAACATACAAAAATCAATGAACATAATAAACCACATTAACAGAAGCAAAGACAAAAACCACTTGATCATCTCAATAGATGCAGAAAAAGCCTTTGATAAGATCCAACACCATTTCATAATAAAAGCTCTAAGAAAACTAGGAATAGAAGGAAAGTACCTCAACATTATAAAAGCTATGTATGACAAACCTACAGCCAGCATTATACTTAACAGAGAAAAACTGAAACCATTCCCTCTAAAATCAGGAACCAGACAAGGATGCCCACTATCTCCACTCCTATTCAACATAGTACTGGAATTCCTAGGCAGACCAATTAGGCAAGAAGAAGGAATAAAAGGAATACAAATAGGTAAAGAAACTGTCAAAATATCCCTATTTGCAGATGACATGATCCTATGCTTTAAAGACCCAAAAAACTCTACTCAGAAGCTTCTAGAATCATCAATAGCTACAGCAAGGTAGCAGGATATAAAATCAACATAGAAAAATCATTAGCATTTCTATACACTAATAATGAACAAACTGAAAAAGAATATATGAAAACAATTCCATTTACAATAGCCTCTAAAAAAATCAAATACCTAGGTGTAAACCTAACAAAAGATGTGAAAGACCTCTACAAGGAAAACTATACACTTCTGAAGAAAGAGATTGAGGAAGACTATAGAAAGTGGAGAGATCTCCCATGCTCATGGATTGGTAGAATCAACATAGTAAAAATGTCGATACTCCCCAAAGTAATCTACATGTTTAATGCAATTCCCATCAAAATTCCAATGACATTCATTAAAGAAATTTAAAAAAATCTACCGTTAAATTTATACGGAAACACAAGAGGCCATGAATAGCCAAGGCAATACTCAGTCAAAAGAACAATGCAGGAGGTATCACGATACCTGACTTCAAAGTATATTACAAAGCAATAACAATAAAAACAGCATGGTACTGGCACAAAAACAGACATGAAGACCAGTGGAACAGAATAGAGGACCCAGATATGAAGCCACACAACTATAACCAACTTGTCTTTGACAAAGGCGCTAAAAATATATGAAGGAGAAAAAGCAGCCTGTTCAACAAAAACTGCTGGGAAAACTGGTTAGCAGTCTGAAAAAAACTGAAACTAGATCCATGTATATCACCCTATACTAATATTAACTCAAAATGGATCAAGGATCTTGATATCAGACCACAAACTCTAAAAGTTGACACAGGAAAAAGTAGGAAATACTCTGGAATGGGTAGGTATAGGTAAGAACTTTCTCAGTGGAACCCCAGCAGCACAGCAACTAAGAGATAGCATAAATAAATGGGACTTCATAAAACTAAAAAGCTTCTGCTCAACAAAAGAAATGGTCTCTAAACTGAAGAGAACACCCACAGAGTGGGAGAAAATATTTGCCAGCTACACATCAGACAAAGGACTGATAACCAGAATATATAGGGAACTTAAAAAACTAAATTCTCCCAAAACTAATGAACCAATAAAGAAATGGGCAAGTGAACTAAACAGAACTTTCTCAAAAGAAGAAATTCAAATGGCCAAAAAACACATGAAAAAATGCTCACCATCTCTAGCAATAAAGGAAAAGCAAATTAAAACCACACTAAGATTCCACCTCACCCCTGTTAGAATATCCATCATTAGCAACACCACCACCAACAGGTGTTCATGAGGATTAGGGGAAAAAGGAACCCTGTTACACTGTTGGTGGGAATGTAAACTAGTACAACCACTCTGGAAAAAAATTTGGAGGCTACTTAAAAAGCTGAACATTGATCTACCATATGATCCAGCAATACCACTCTTGGGGATATACCCAAAAGAATGTGACACAGGTTACTCCAGAGGCACCTGCACACCCACGTTTATTGCGGCACTATTCACAATAGCCAAGTTATGGAAACAGCCAAGATGCCCCACTACTGACAAATGGATCAAGAAAATGTGGTATCTATACACAGTGGAATTTTATGCAGCCATGAAGAACGAAATGTTATCATTCGCTGGTAAATGGATGAAATTGGAGAACATCATTCTGAGTGAGGTTAGCCTGGCCCAAAAGACCAAAAATTGTATGTTCTCCCTCATATGTGGACATTAGATCAAGGGCAAACACAACAAGGGAATTGAACTTTGTTCACAAGATAAAAGCGAGAGCATCAAGGGAGATATGAGGATAGGTAAGACACCTAAAAAATTAGCTAGCATTTGTTGCCCTCAACGCAGAGAAGCTAAAGCAGCTACCTTAAAAGCAACTGAGGCCAATAGGAAAAGGGGACCAGGAACTAGAGAAAAGGTGAGATCAAAAAGAATTAACCTAGAAGGTAACACACACGCACAGGAAATTAATGTGAGTCAACTCCCTGTATAGCTATCCTTATCTCAACTAGCAAAAACTCTTGTTCCTTCCTATTATTGCTTATACTCTCTCTTCAACAAAATTAGAGATAAGGGCAAAATAGTTTCTGCCGGGTATCCTGTGGGTGGGGAGGGTGGTAAGGGAGGGGGTGGGGGTAAGGGGGAGAAATGACCCAAGCATTGTATGCACATATGAATAATAAAAAAATAAAAAATAAGTAAAAGCCATCAAATAAATATTAACCTAGTTGGTGTGTAAATCATTTATTTTATGCTTTTAATTAATTATAAAATCATTTGATTTATTAAGAAACTTTTCTTTTTTTTTTAATTATTCATATGTGCATACAATGCTTGGGTCCTTTCTCCCCCCCTTAAGAAACTTTTCTATACTAGGTGCAGGGGTCAAGCCTGTATTCCAAGCTACTTCAGAAGCTGAGATAAGAAGGATCTCAGTTCAACCAGCCCTAGGGGAAAAAAGTTCTCGAGACCCTGTCTCAACCAATATCTCAACCAATGGCTGGGTGCTGTGGTGGTGTGCTTTGTCATCTCACCTACCACAAATAGTAGCGTGGAGTTCCAGGTTGACCTGGGCAAAAAGCAAGACCTTATCTGAAAAATGATCAATACAAAAAAATACTGGTAGAGTGACTCAAGTGGTACAGTACCTGTCTAGCAAGCACCAGTCCCTAGTGCTTTTCAAAAAGAAAAAAAAGTAAATACTGAGGCGTAGATAAAAAGTTTATAATTTCTGGCGTATCTTCTTTAAAAGTTGAGCAAAGTTTAATGTTTAAACTAGCCAGCTGGTGGCTCACACCTGTAATCCTAGTTACTCAGGAGGCAGAGATCAGGAAGATTGCTGTTCAAAGCCAGCCCCAACCCTATCTCAAAAATACCCAACGCAAAAAAAGGCTCAAGTGGTAGAGTTCCTGCCTAGCAAGCATGAGGCCCTGAGTTCCAATGCCAGCACCATTAAAAAAACAGGTTGCGAATAAAAATCAACAAATGTGAAAGCCCAGGAAAATATATCTGTATTTCTGGTTTTGCTGGATTTTTACATTAAAAAAAAATAATGTTTAGAAGTATTGTCTGATTACTACCAGAAGCTCACCAGTAAGCTGACATTTTTTGTGACTTTCCCAGTATAAAGGAACACTTTCTTCTATTTTAACCAAATCGTGCATAATTTAAATATTACCATAAGAAGTATTTTGAAAGTTATTTCTAGTTACTAATTTTAGCACAAATATTTTCATTTACTCAATTGCTTACAAAACATTGGTTCATACAAAGAATAAAATATTCTGCACATAACAAAGTCTACTATGTACATACAGTATAACTGCATTATACATAAACTCTAGTATTTAACATACATTTAATAATTTGTAAAATATTTGCCCTGTTTTGTCCAAGATTTATCATAGAATAGGAGCAATTTGAAAACATGCTTCATTAACTTTTTATTTTTATTTATTTATTTATTCAGTGGTACTGAGGTATGAACTCAGGGCTTTGTGCTTGCTGCACAGGTGCTCTACCACTTGAGGCACACCTCCAGCCCTTCATTAACTTTTAGTAGTAGTTTTGTAGGTTTTATTGAAGTGTTGAAATGTTGCTTGACCTCCTTCCCTTTGTCTTTAAATTGTTAGGTCCTGGAAATTTATCCAGGGACTCTGACATGCCATTTTTATCCTATGCTGTAAACTCATACTAAGTTTTCTATTTTAACATATTATAGGAACCTTAGACGTCACCATTATTTTTAACCTCAAATCACTGCTGGAGTGGAACTTAAATCATTGTCCACCTTAACAGCTGTCGCTAGCTTCTTCCCTGCTGCGTCCTTGCCCATTGCTCTGATATTTTACCTCCACACCCAAGCTCATAGTTTGGAATAGTTTAGGTAAGAACACACCCAAGTTCAGATCTATTATTGGCCATTTGGTCAATACGAGGAAGTCTGTAGTGAAGAAAGAAGGCAGACTTTCTCTGCCCACTAATATTCCCCCACCCTACTGTTACTATATTAGGAAACTCCTCCCCCCAACTCCACATCCTCCTGATGGAGCTGCCAATCTCACTGTCACAGGGGCAACCATGAGACCCAGGCCTGGCCGATGGTCCCCACCCCCAGCTTCAGTGATAGTTCAGAGTGGAGACGATATCAAATGGAAAAATTCATCTCTATGATGAATATACAAACCGTGGGGAAGAGATATTTGTTTTCCTGCAGTTATTTAGGTGGGGAGATTAAGAGCTGTTGGGGTGCCTTAGCCTACCATTTGGGGAGAATCTGCCTGAAGCTGAGTGTGGGAGACAAAGTCTCTTTGAGCCCTTGCCACTAGCTATTCTGAAGCCATAACACCCTAAACTCTCTGTTTTCATAAATCAACAAATCCCTTTTACCTTAAGCTAGTTGTGCTTATAATCCAAAAAAAAAAAAAAAAAAAGCACAGACTTGAGCCCAGCTTGAAAAGAAGAGAAATGGGAGGCTGTGGAGGAACATGAAAACTTCTCTCATCCCGGCAGGGCGCATAGATGAGTGGTACAGTGCTTGCCTGCCATTTGAGAAGCCCAGGGTTTGATCCCAGTACCAAAAACAAAAACCAAAACACCCAACAAAACCCTAATCTGAAATTCTTTTTGATTACTGAGGAGATTTGCCACTGATCTCAAAACAGTATTATCAGCCAAGCATGTTGGTGCGCACTTGCAATGCCAGCCTGCAGGAGGCTGAGGCAGGAGAATTGTCAGTTCAAGGCCAGCCTGGGCCACATAAGGGAGACCCTGTCTCCAAACACATAAACAAACAAAAACCCCAAAAAAGTTTCCCCAGCTAAAATTCCACATTTATTCTAAATAGATTATTTTCGATTACTTAGCTGTTTATTTCTACTCTTTCTGCAGAGAATTAAAATGTATAGATCTTGCTATTATCCCCTTTCTATATTCTCCACACATATTTACACAACTGAGTCAGCACTGAAAATTACTTTGCTTCTGCCCTCCTGAACCGTTGTTTGAAAAAGACATACTATTGCTTATAATCTAAGAAACTTGGAAGTGAGTTAAAACAATTGTCCTCAAACTGGGCTCCATATCAGAATTAGCTGGGAAAGTTTTGTTTGCCTAACATTAAATCCTGGCCTAGTTCCAGCTCTTACTGGAAAGAGATTAAGTCAAATTGGTCAAACACTCAGCAACACTCTACTGAACAAAGCCATATTTTTCCTAAGGAGACAGATATAAAAAACAGTGCCTCTTCCCTGTCCCTTTTCAGCTTTCTGAATAAACACTTGGACCATGTTAAAATTTGAACTACAGATATAATTTCAGAAGTACCAAAATGATATGTAATGAGAAATTTTATACTTGAATTTCAGGGCTAGAAATTTTGTTGAATTAATCATTTGTTTAACAAACATTTCATGAGCTCTTGATTTGTAGAAGGCAATATATAAACAACAGAATAAAGAAATAAAAGGACAGATTTACTTATATCTTAAAGTAAATTGCCATAACTTAAGTCAAATTTCCAGACTTGTTCATTTTTATTCCTATTCAGTTATATATATTCATACTCAATTCTTTTCTCATATATATATATATATATATATATATATTTTTTTTTTTTTTTTTTTTTTTTGGTGATACTTGGGTTTGAACTCAGGGCCTCGTGCTTGCTAAGCAAATGCTCTACCAATTAGGCCACTCCACCCCACACTCAATTTTTCTCATATATGACAGAAGGTGGTGCTCTTCAAAAATTGTTTTCTGATATAGAAACTGCATTCATAATTAGGAATCATAATTGAAGAACTCAATTGCTTTCCTTGGGAAAGACACTCAAGCAGAATTAAATTCTAGTTTAAATCCACAAGTGAAAAAAAAAAAAAACCCTACAAAAATAATAAGATGTGCCTGGGCGCTGGTGGCTCATGCCTGTAATCCTAGCAGGCATGGATTAGAACCTTGGTTTGAAGCCAGCCTGGGCAAATAGTTCCTCAGCTCCCTATCTTGAAAAACCCTTCACAAAAATAGGGCTGGTGGAGTGGCTCAAGGTGAAGCCCTGAGTTCAAGCCCCAGTACCAAAAAAAAAAAAAAAGCTTACACCATATCCTACGGTACTTGTTGGGTTTTAAATCCCACAGGCATAAAAAATGTTTCCAATGCAACAATCTCTCATCATACTCCAGACTCTTGTTCAAGCATCTGCAAGATCTAGTCCCATGGATGCTCCGTCAGGCTCTGCAGGTACACTCTGCAGGTACTTTGGAAGTGTACTTCTTTGCCTCCATTACTAGGCCCCGGGTGTCGCAAGTGGGTTTTGCTGTGACTTAAATCTATGTATAGACCTTGCACTTAGAAGAGGTAGGGAAGATGCTGAGGCAGGTCCCTGATGGATCTTCTCACAGGGGAGGGTATTTTTCTTTGGAGGGAAAAGTATTCTAATATACTTGCTAGGGAGGAATGAGTCACCACAAGCGCTAAGATTTCAGAGGAGTCAAGGGACCCAAAAGCTTTGGAGTCGTACTCTCAGGACTCTAACCCATGTGTCAGCGTCTCAAGCTTTCCCACCTGGGCACCAGTGTTTACACCTGCAATCCTAGGTAAGTGGGAGGCAGAGATCAGGAGGCTCATGGTTTGAGGCCAGTTGAGGCAAAAAGTTCTCAAGACTGCATCTCCAAAAGAGCCAAAGCAAAATGGACTAGAGGTGTGGCTCAAGCAGTATCGAGCCTGCTTTGCAAATACGAAGCCCTGAGTTTAACCTCCACTCCTACTTAAAAAAAAAAAAAAAATTTCCCCACCCCCGACTTTAACATAACAGATTTGCTTCAGCTGGATGTTCAAGCTTTTCTTGTTTTTTGTTTTTTTTTTTATACTGGGGTTTGCACTCAAAGTCTCACACTTTTGAGGCATGTACTCTACCACTTGAGCCACTCCACTACAGCCCTTTGTTGTAATGTGTTTTTTTTTTTTTTTTGAGATAGTGTCTCAGAGTACTATTTACCTAGCCCGTGATTCTACTGATCTCTGCCTCCTATGTAGCTAGGATTACAGGTGTGAGTCACCCAGCTCAAGCATCTTTAAGCTCAAGACTGTTAATCCTGAGTTTGGCCTTTAGTGTTTCTTTTTATTGTTTTCCCCTTCTTCTGCCAGGGATTGAACCCAGGGCCTCGCACACATTAAGCACACATTCTACCACTGGACCTAGACTCCCCAAGCCTTGGGTCTCTTCCCCACAAGAGATTAAGATTTTCTCTGCCCCTGCCCCCCTTTACTGTAACGAATATATCCTAATAAAAATTTTTTTATAATAAAGAAAAAAGACTTTCTCTGGCAGCTACCAAGGGGCCTTCTGTTGTTCAGACTGAATTTTCAGTAAGTTTGTTAACTAACCTCAACTTTTCATTATCCCTTTCTAGGGGTTGCTATGGATTGAATTGTTCCCTCCACTCAAATTCATATGGTGAAGTCCTAACCCCGCATGCGATCTCTATCTGTTCTCTTCCCCTCCTTTTCCCTTCTACCCCACCCTCCCCTTTCCTCTTCCTCTTTCTTCCCTTCCTTTCTTGTCTTCCTGAATGCAGACCAAGAGGTCATATGATCATACAGCAAGACTGTGACCATCTACAAGACCCTAGAAGAGGCCTCAGAATGAAATCTATCTTGTAAGTACCTTGATCTTGACCTCCTACTCTCCAGAACTGAGAAATAATTTTCTACTGTTTAAGCCACCTATTCTATGGTATTTTGTGACAGCAGCCTGAGCAAACTAAGGCAAATCAATACAATTAACAAGTTAATTCCATTATATTTGAATGAATTGCTCTCCCTAGTTTCCATGATTGACCAATGGAACTTCTGTGAATAGTCCCCTCCAACAGAGCATTCTTCCAAGCCACCATTGGTGAAGGGTTGTTTTGTTTTATTTTTCCTTTGAGACAGGGCCTCCCTATGTAGTGTAGGCTGGCCTCCAACTTGAGATCCTCCTGCCCTCGCTTTCCAAGTGTTGGGATTACGGATGCAACCACACCTGAGTAAAGTTTTAACTAGGCCACATAATGCCTGTGGCAGGAACTATGCCAACCCCACCTGCAGCCAGGGATGGAGGCCTCACTGTCACGGACATAACAAGTAATCAGTCTCAAAGCTCTTACTGCCACCTTCTTGTACCACACTTACTGCTAACTGTGCTGATTTGGGCCATCCAGGAAGTAGACATTGGAGTTAGAAGGGCCAACAACAGTCAACAGGGTGAGTTTGTGAAGCAGGACTTGGACTGGGAAAACCAAACCATAATGCATACGTGAAACCTGTGAAGGGAAAGAAGGGGAAAGCAGGTGTGAGCAGGTAGAACTCTGGACTGAGATGTGGATCTGGGAAATCTCCCAAAGCCCAGGGTGAGTTGTAAGGTGAGAATGACCTATTAGAGAAGTCCCATGTAGGCAGACCTGGCCAGGCTCCCATCATGCTTGGTCATGACTAGGGGTTGCTTGGGAAAAGCGTGGCCTTGGGAGGCAGACTCTGCAAGGCTGCAGTTGGAGGATTTCAGCTACTACACTGCTCACAGCTCACCAGCAACCTTTAATGAAAGTGTGACGGGAGAGGAGTCTAAGGAGACCCTGGTCTAAAAGATCTCAGATCCTTGCATTTCTCAAACCAAGAAGTTGAAGACACACAGATTGCAAAGCAGTAGTAGAGTTTTATTGAAAGGAAAAGGAAAGTGCAGGCACTGCAAAAGAGCGAGCACTGGGATCTGGCCAGATAGTAGAGAAGGAGGGATCTCTGCTCAAAAGGGAAAGTTAAAGATTGTAAGGGCAAACAGTGGGAAGAACCTGGGAGGTCTGCAGGAAGGGTTAGGATGATTGACAGGTTTGATTGACAAGGTCTTGTTAAATAACATGGAGCATTCTGTATTTATGCTGATCCACAGATTTTTAACTGCATCTATGAGATGTGACAAGTATTCATAAGGTCTTAAGTAGAGGGCTTTACCTGAAAGGTCAGACTGAGAACAGATTTTCCCTTACCAAGCATGCACCATTTTCCTGTCTAAACTGCTCCACCATTAGAGCCATTCCACCAGCCCTTTTCTGTATCCAGTATTTTCAAAATAGGGTCTCCTGATCTCTACCTTTTGAGTAGCTAGGATTACAGGTGTGAGCCACCAATGCCCAGTTGCTCTATTTTTGCAGGGTCTTGATTTTTGCCCAGGCTGGACTTAATTTGTATTTCCTGCAGAAGTTGGGATGACAGGTGTATGCCACCACCCATACCCTGCTTTTTCTGTTGCGATGCAGTTTTGCAGTTTCTGCTGGGTTGGCCTGGAACAGCCATCCTCTGATCTCTACCTCCTGAGTAACTGGGATTAAAATTGTGGGTTGCTGAAAGCAGCTCTTGAGTGCTGGGCTCCTCTCAACTAGTGGAAAGTAATAGGACCAAACATTCTCAATCTCAATCTCCACCTAACTCACACGGACCTACATCATCTGACCCATGGATTGTATCCCCAATTATTATGTGCCCCTTGGCTCACTCAACCTGCCATACAGTGTGCCATCTTCACCTAGCTTCTGTCCAGGGGCCTGTGCACTTTTGACCTTTGTTCTTTCCTAAAACCCAAAGTTTACAACTTGCAAGGTGTACTGACACTTGGAACTTTTTGCAAACAATTCATTTCTGTAATAATCACTAGCTGCCACGTACCCACAACACTTTTCATTCTGTTCACTATTTTTTTCCCTTATGACACACACCTTTTGATGATCTATACCTTATCTGCATCCTTCTTGGCAACAACTTAATGTCTGCATTCAATCATAGTGTCAGGCTTACCTTTATGATCACATTGCTCTTCAGATGTATTTAGTTGAAAACATTTTATTCTTGATGTATGAATATACTCAAGACAAGCAATTTGCCTCAGATAAGGTAAAGATATGAGAAACACCTATTTAAAAAGCACAAGCAATGAGTAATGACCAGTGATTTATTTAAAAACAATTTTCTCAAACCCTCTGGGACTGGAAGGATAGTGTGTTCTGCTGTAACATTTCACTCACATGGTGGTCTGGACATTTGTTCAAACCAGCTCACACCAGAATGTTTCCTTCAAAAAGCAAGGATCAAAAATACAAGCATAGACAAGTTCACTCAACACACATTTATTAAAGGCCCGAATGCTGGGTACTGTGAGCTATGTGATGGGAACTCAAACACAGTGGCAATGCTGTACTTATCACCAGAGGGGTAAGGACAGATGACAGATAGGAAGTGAGCAGGGAAGGGATATGGATGATCTTTTAATCACATCTGCACTTTTTAACTACATGTGAACACAACATTCTGGTAGCAAAGCTGATGCTGTTCTATGTACATGGAAGAACATTACCAAAGTACAATGTAGCCTTGGCTTACTACTATCCATGGAACAAGGATCATGGATGGCCAAAGAGCAGCCTAGGAAGCCTAGGGCCAGGCAGTGAAAAGCTATAATGGCAAGGGGACTGGAGAGAAGTTTCAGATATGTTTTAAATTATAGACTCAGCAGGATTTGACCAAAGAAAAAAAAGTGGGAGAGGACTACTTAAGTGTCAGATTGTTTGGATAGCCAGGTTGGATAGGAATGTCATTAAATTATGACAGGAAAAAATACACTCTTATTGGGGGTGAGAGCAGAGATTCATTTTTTCATGCTGAGCTGAACAAATGTATGCAGGATACAGGTGTCCATATTCGGTTCTTGCCTGGTATGTGTTCACTAGCACTGGGCCTTTGAAGGCGAGGTACACAAACAAGAAGAATTTTCTTAGTTTTTTATTATTTCCACACCCCAGTGAACTAGAAAAGGGTACACAATTACTCCCTCCTGTATAGTTTGCATTAATTAGGCAAATATAGTTCAAAATCACATAAGCAATTAAAAGATAACAGTGACTTTCAACAACACATGTAAAACTGTAGCCCAGAGCCACAGTAATAGTAATTCAAGTACAAAACTCCTTAGCTGTGACACTTGACCTTTCAATTCAGCTCATATTTAATTTTGTTATGCTACCTTAGTATGAAAAGTACTAAGGAATAGGGAAGGACTTTATCATAACCACTTTGCAGCATCTTAAACTAGTAAAGTTGTATCTACTGTGGGAGGTAGAAATTCCTTTAAGGATTACAATCAAGGGAGAAGGCCAACAAAGTACAAAGGAAGCTACTACATCTATCCAACCATCTACTAATCTAGCTCTTTAGGGGTCCAGAAACAACTTGTTGAGATAGCTTTATGGTATTATGGCTGCCCAAAAGTGGGCTAAGGCGCTTCTGGGATAAGCAGATCCCCTATGGAAAAGAAAACTTACTATCAGCAGAGCAGATTTAATTTCTTCTTGTGTGGAGTAACAAATGCAATAATTATTCCTTCTTCTGCTTTCTTTCTCTCTTCTTGTAGCTTCAAGAGTCATTCATTTAAATAGATTAGTTCATCTGTTTGTATACTCAGAAAAGCATCCAGAAGTTCTTTACAGTATGTTCTTATTAATTGTACAATTCCAAGTTCAGAAACAATCAGATTCATGGTAACTCTAAGTGTGTCCAGGTCTCAATTTGTGTATTTTCTGTAAAATCCAAGTCTTTAAAAAGGATTGATTGTGGTACTGGGAGTTGAACCCAAGGTCTCACACAGCTAGACAACTGCTCTACCATTGTGCTACACTGCTAGTCATTTTTTTTCCCCCCTTGGTGGCACTAGAGTTTGAACTCAGGGCTTCGAGCTTGCAAAGAATTCTACTACTGCTTGAGTCATACCTCCAGTCCATTTTTGCTCTGGTTACTTTGGAGATGGGGGAGGGTCTTGTGAAGTTATTTGCCCAGGCTGATCTCGAATTCCCAAGTAGCTAGAATCACAGTCACTGGTGCCTAGCCTTCATCCTTTCTAAATCTTACTTTGAGATATAGTCTCTGCAAATTGCCCGGGCTGACCTGGAACTGGCCATCTCCTGTCTCAGCCTCCTGAGTGGCTGGAATTACAGATATGTACCACAATGCTCACCTAGACCTTAATTAAAGCACAAAGAGCACTCAAATTAACTAGCTCTACTAATATGTAGAGATGATCTGTTAAATAAGTAAGCAGCTCTAGTAACTATCTTCATCCTATTGTATTCATTTTGGAAATGGACATATTTGTTTCGGTAATCCTTTAAAGAGATCAGGCTTCTTTAAGGAACAAATACTACACAAAGTTTTATAGTATAAAAATACAAGGAAGTCTAGTATTTATCCAATTTAGTATTCAAGTATACAGGAAAAAAATCAAATGACAACTGCTTTATTATTAAAAGTTACTGAATTCCATAAAGCACACAAAGTAACCTATATTCAACTAACAAAACTTTGATACATGTATTTAAAAATATATAACAGAGATTTGTCTTAACATTTATATACTATTTAAAAAGTAGTTATTTTACATATTTTTGCAATTTGAATTTATAAAATATATACATCCACCCTATTCAAATCCTCAAGCATGACCTTCCATTCCCACTAATAAAATGAACATTCTGTATTTCTGAATATCAAAAGGAAAATGGTACCAACTAAGATGAACAAATTCATTTTGACCTGAACATGCACTTAATTCTTGGCTACTATATAATTAACCCAGCAATCTGTCCAAATAATTATTTTACCTCTACCTGACAATCAACTTGCACTTACATACACAATCTGGGTTAATTAAGAAGAGATTTGCATTTTTCACGGTATCTCATAAAAACTACAAAGTTCCTTAATAGTCCTATTTCAGTCTTTAAGAGACAGGTAAACTTATTCAATCTTTCCATGTAGCAGGAAACATGTTATACAAAATAAAAAGTTAAAGGCTAGTAAGAATTTTGATTGTATTGTCTTTGAGAAAACAATCTTTCCTGAAATGCAGGCTGTGGCATTTCATAGCAAGAACACAGCAAAAACTTTCCCAGGCAACTCTTCGTTCAGTGCGTACAATCACAACTAGTGAGGTATTGTATTTAGACTAGTTTCTATTCAGGCTTTACTTTTACATATTCAAAACAGTTTCAGATATTATCAATAGAACTCTTTTCTTAAAAAAAATCATATAATCATTCTGGAGACCTGTCACCAAATAAAAGTTTAATACTATATTTGAGAATTAAAATTACAATTAATACCTCACTTACCAGGATCACAGAGCAGTAACTTCAACTTTCAGGACACAGAGCTAAATATGAAGTATGTGTTTAGATAATGATGTATCTAATCCTGTCTTTAAATTAATGCACAATTTATGTTGAGAAAGTAAAAGTCTCCCACAAATTACTGCATCTCAAAATGGCTTCAAAATTTAAATGGAAAAATAATTTATCTGAACAATACATAGGCTTTGGGAGAGGCCCTACCCAAAAAGTAAATAAAATTATTTCAATATTAGTATTGAAGAACTCAATTACGACTATGAGCTCATTTAAGTAAATTACTCAACAAATTCAGTCATCCACTGATGAAATGACATTAGGCACCAGTATCTCCATTTATTTTGTTTGTAGGGAGAAGAATATTTCTTAATTAAAAAATTTCTGATATAATTTCAATAATCTTCCTTTTTTTAGGTTCCCTAACCTTAAAATAACTTAGAAGTCAGAAAAGGAAACTGCTGAAGACTGAATCACTGAACGTCTTTGAGAAGAGATAGCAAGTAAAAAAGAAAAATAAAAGAGGGATTGAAAAATTTGAGAAAGGACTACTAAGAAAACTGCAACCAAGTGATGTACACTAGAAGATCCCTGCATAGACATCAACCATGCAAAGGCATTAGAAGCATTAGCACAACACAGAATGTACTATAGCTGACTTTCAGAATCAATCTTCAGCAAGACAGGTTAAACGTCAGGTTATTTTCTGAAAACCAATTTACATACATACACAATGATACATAATTATAAACTTTAAGCTTCTGGCTATGTACTAAAAAATTAATAAAATGAGATCAAGAAATATAAGCAGTAACCATAAAAGCTTACAACTAGTGACACTGAGATTTTTATTAAAAAATTTCTTTGACCACACAGTACCTCTTCTCTTCTTTTTAGGAAGTTTTAACAAGTTTTAAATATCTCAATTCTCCAAAACAATAAGCTTTTTAAAAAAGACTTGATTACCAGAAACAACATGTAGTTAAATACCATTTTCATATCACTACTCATTTCTATTTTTTGTCAATTCACCTTTGATGCAGTCTGGTAACAATTAAGCAGTCATTAGATACCTGTTTTACAAGTTAGTATCTACCACAGGTATCTAAAGAGATATATATATATATTATATATATATCTACTATGCATATATATGCATACATCTGAAATTCAGAAGGAAAAAAGTAACAAACTAGCTACTTCATAACAAATACTTATATGCCTACTCAAAACAACAACGATTAAGATCTTTCTCCAGTTGAACTACTGACTATATAGAAGCTATTTCCAGCACTTTCTTTGGGGGATTAAAAATGTTGTATTTCCCTCCTGACTAAAAGGAGGAATTACATATTACAAGCAAGTTCTTTAGAAGTAAATATTAATTCCTTAAGAGAACAGCCACAAAATGTATTTTTTACAATTTCCCTTAAACTGAAAACAATCTTTCTTTAAATTTATGGCATCAATCCTCATGTGAGAAAACTTACTGAAGGGCACCAAGTTCATGATCTAAGCATGCATAAATAAGAAACTGAATGTATCACAGTCTCAACAAAATTTGGCAAACAAGAAGAATGACCTAAAATAAATAAATAAATAAATAAGAAAGAAAGAAGACGTATCTTCTAAGTATGAAAGTATAATTCTGTAGGTCTAGTGCCCCATGGAGGGAAAGCAGGGAAGAAGAAGCATACTTTTATACAAATTCCTTGGTATTCTGGTTATCTTTCAGCAACACATTACAGCGAAAATTCTTTTTCATATTACAAAGCCACTACTTGCCTTCAGGAGGGCAATGACTGAGATAAATGTGATTTTTAATAATGTAGCTTACATATAAAATAATTACATCTAAGTGCAAAACGGTTTGCAATGACTCCTAAAGCCAAGGTAGTAATATTAATTCATTATGAATTTTTATTGGTTGGTGATACCATATTTTAGGATATTTTATCTTATTTTCTTCTTTTTGAACCATAAAATGCATCAGAATTATTTGGTTTTCTTTTCTTTTCTTCCACTTCATTTTATTTCATGGTGTACATATATATATATATATATATATAAAGAGAAAGAGAGGTATCTTAAAACACATATAGAAAACTCAACTGAGGCTATATGTGACCTATTAATCTACACTATAGCACTGTTAATTTTTTGACCTGGTATATTAATTCCTTTGGTGAATAAATGCCACAGGTCATTTCTTTATAAAATGATTTTAGTAACAGGATCAGCAATATGAGAGTGATTTCCCCTATACCCCCTCACCCAGGAAAAAAGATCAAGTTAATCAGTAGTTTAGAGCAGTTATGTAAAAACAAAATAAAATACATAATTTATAGCTGTAATTTTCATTTTAAAAGCAGTCAAAAATTAAGAATAATTCAAAGGTTTTCTATCCAGGTTAAATAGGCCAACTAATAATATTGACAGTGATCACTGTAAGAACACACGACAGAGCAGCGTCTGTCATTTTTAAAGTGGTAATTGCTAATTAGCAGTATAAACAGTGTCCACAATTTGGTGGCTGGCCATAGTTATAATTTTTTTCAAGTTATTTCTACAGCAGACATATTTTTGAAGTCTACCCACCCCTGAGTTAAGCAATTAATTATAGAGTGTAAAATTATATGCCCTTAATTAACAACATGTACAAAGCTATAAAATGTAATCTACACAGAGATTAAAAACAATTTTTAAAATATTTTTACCAATTACTGATTAGATGATTTTACTGGGGTACATATTTCAGGCCTTTAGCCAATTGGCTTTTATCTTTAAGCTCAAATTGATTAATATATTCACTGAAGGCTATTTCAAAAAGAGTGCAACAATAAGGCATTAGTAAAAATAACATTGTAGTAGAAACAGATTTTGCATATGTGAAAAGGTAATTTATAAAATACTTCAATTGCTTTTTAAAAAGAGAACCTAGTTGCAGTATCATTAACTTACATAGTACTGAGAATGGGACCGTTCAACAATTTTTTTTTAATATAGAAAAACTTTATATAGCTGTAAGCAAATTCTTTTCAACAAGAAAATAAAACAAAACAAATCCCTATGGGAAAACTGCAAGATTGTGTGAGACAAATAAGCAAACATACCATTTTATAGTGTACTTTTGCCAAAATCTTAAAATAAAAATGTCCACACTCTTTGTTAAAACATTAAGCCTCTGTCAAAAATGTATTTCTTATTTTAGGGTACAGGATTAAAGGACAAGATGATACTTACAAGTAAAGAAAATTTACAAGAAAAAAAACTTGACATAAGTTTTTCAATTAAAGTACTATAACATTCAAACTTGACTTAAAATGTAACAAAAGAAACAAGACTGCAAACAAAAATGTTTATGGATTTTCCCAAACATAAATAAAAGAAATAGTGTTTAGGCAGTAGGGCTCATGCTGATGGCTAGCAGGAAGTAACAAGAGTGTAATCTACTTGGAAAAAATCTTTAATGTACAAATAACAGGCCCAAATGATGAACTGCAGCAATTCAATAATCACTGCCATTTTTCTTACTTCCAAACTAAAAGCCTTCATCAAACCATTCATACCCTATATTATTCATATCTTTACTTCAGAGATTGAGGAACTATATACAACAAATGAATTTATTTTCACCATAGGGATAACATATTGTACCTCTCTGCCAATGTTACTTGAAAACCTTCCATGTCAAAACAATTTGACAGCAGATATAAACAATTAAATAAATACGCAATGATCTTTCATTATAGTCCTTTAAAGACGCATGTTAATTCATGCTGTTAACCTTAGGATCACAGTGCATAGAATCCAAATATAAACAGTTGGTGTGACTTTCAAAGTTATGTTGGATCCCTCACTTTATCTTAAATCCTACTATAACCGTTAAATTCATTTCATAGGCCCTATCATGCATTAATCATGGAGTGGCAGGAATTAATGAAAAGTTTTCCTGTTACAACGTCCATTGCCGGCAATGAACGTCCCAAAACCACCAAGGAAATCATTGTTATTGCACAATACATGAGGACCTGGAACTTTTCCGAAAGCTTAAAAAAATAAAAATAAAAAATGGAATTATATTTGACATTTCCTGACACCTGCATTAATACTGTATGACTAATAAAAGCATGTCAGTTGCCTGGACTGAACCAGCGATCAACATGCGCCCAGAATGCACACGAGTAAAAATGCAGTAAAAGGAAGTAGTCTTCATTGCCTATAGGTCACTTCCAGTCAAAGGTTAAAGTTCAAAGACTGAATGATCAAAGTGCTCATTTTCTCAGTAGGACTATCTTCTGCTAGGAGGATGATAACAGTGGCATCAACAAGTATCATCTTTAAGAAAAGGAGAAAAAAGATAATTAAAAAGTCAAGCATGCATAAGTCAAATCTACAAGTTAATCTAATAGGGTAATTTAGATATAATTTCAAGTAGCAAGAATATGACTGAAGTGTCTGGCTTGCTTCCCCCAACCCTTGCAAATAAAAAGTTCGATTACATAGTGATAAACAGAACAAGTTTTATCTTTCAAGGAAGTGATAATTCACATAAACCTTAAAATGATGTGTTATTATTGTATCAGTTTTATTTAAAACAATAAAAATTGATACAGTATGGGAGCACATATTGAGGACATTTCAATCTTAAGAGAACGCTTTCATAAGCAAAAACTTAAAATTTTAATGAGACAGGAAGTAGACTCCTGACCAACGCAGCCATGCTATTTAACGTAAAATAGTAAGCTATGTCTTTAGATTATGAGGTAACTCTCCTTAAACAACAAGATATAACTTCTAAATCAATAGGTAGTCTAGGTTTTCAGCAAATATAGATACGTATGTAAAGGTCAGTTAAAAACCCCACAGAATTAATTTGTAATACCTCCTGGTAGCCTGATTACAATGTAGGTTAACAGACAACTTTTGGAGTTCATGACTTATTTTACAAAATTTATTTCATAAAACATATCTGAAACATTTTTTTATTTCAATTTTTAAATTTTTTGGGCAGTACTAGATGTTGAATTGAGGGCCTAGAGCTTGCTAGGCAGGTGCTCTACCTCTTGAGCAATGCCACCAGCTGAAGCATTTATTTTGAAGATTAGTTCTTCAGAAAGCAGCTTTAGAAACAAGACTGGTGGCAACTGCCAAGAGTTAGACAAAAACTTTCAAAGAGAAAATTCACAATACTGGCCAAGACATTTTACAAACTATTCCATGTAAGAACTGACATATTGTTAATGAAATTCCCATTTACAAGGACTAAATGAGAAGCAAAACCCAGTAAAGTTCAATGGCTGTGTTGGGGAAATTAATGGAGTATTCCAAGATCCTGTAATGAAAAGGGTAAGCTACAGGGTGATTTTAAAAATAAATCAAGGGCTGGGGATATAACTCAGTGGTAGTGTTGTCCTAGTATGTGAAAGACTCTGGGTTCATATTCCAGCACACCTCCCCCTCCAAAATGTTATCTAAGGCTAGCTCTGGGTTCAACCTTCAGATTCAAAAATAATTATGTAAGGTGTCATATGCCTGAAATCCCAGTTCTTGGGAAGCTGAGGCAGGGGGATCTCAGGTGAGAGACCAGACTGGACTACATAGCCAAAGTTTCTCTCAAAAAACAAAAACAAAGCTGGGCACCAATGGCTCATGCCTGTAATCCTAGCTACTCAGGAGACAGAGATGAGGAAGATCATGATTTAAGACTACATCTCAGGAAAAGAAAACAAAAACAAAAATATCACAACAAAGGACAAGCAGAGTGGTTCAAGTGGTAGAGCACCTAGTAAGTGCAAGGCCCTGAGTTCAAACGCCATGTCACAAAAATAAATAAATAAATAAATAAATAAATAAATAAATAAATAAATAAGGGCTAAGTCTGTAGCTCAGTGGTACAGCACTTGCCTAGCATAAGCAAGGCTCTGGGTTTGATCCTCACAAGTATCAATCAAGTTGTATCTAATTAATCAGAATCCTTTTAATAAAGAATATATTTACAAAGAAAACAAGTGGCTACTTTATATCCTGTAAGTTTCACATGTAAGTATTTGTTTTTTGGTCTTTTAAAATTAGTAATGCATGATAATTGGAGGCCCATGCAAAGGAACATAGTAATATGTTTTTATGTAGATATGAAGTGGGATGCTAACAGCAAGACAGACAAAATATTTGAAATTTTGTCTTTCAAGAGTATGGTTTTCTTTTCATGAATCAATTCATGAAAGACTTCAGAATAGACAGAATTATAAAAGAATGGTATTGAGCAGGAAGCAGAGGTACACAGTTAACAGAGTGAAAGTTTGGATTCAGGAAACTTATAAGTGGTTTTGTAACTCTAAAAGGTAGAACAAATAAAACAATTCCCAATCTAGGTAAATCTATGGACAGAAGCTATAGGGCAGGAAGAAAAAAGAGTTGATATTATTAACGTGAGATAATTTTATGATCCCATTGCCCTAAAAAAAAAAATCTTTGTAATTCTATAGGTATATTCTAGCTGGACAGAGCTAGAAAGTAGTCTATGGTTTTTATTTTTTTTCCTCAAACTCATTAGTTTTTTCTTATGTAAAATTTTATTAGCATATTATAGTTGTATGGGGAGGGGGATGCATTGTGACATTTACATAAATGCTTACAATATATCTTAATTAGACTCACCCCTTCCATCTTTCTCCTTTATCCCCGTCCTCCTCACAAACTCAACAGTTTTGCTAGATATGGTGTCTGAACACTATGCCAATTTCCTGTAAGCCTCAGTTTCTGAAGTGAATACTCAATAGCAGCCTTAAACTACAGTTTGTCACTAATCATTGTTCAAGTTTCTGAAACTTTTTTTTTTTTTTGGTGGTACTAGGGTGGGCAGGTACTCCACCACTTGAGCCACTCTGCCAGCCATGTCTTGTGCTGGTTATTTTCAAGATAGGGTCTTACAATTTGCCTAGGGTGGCCTTGAACTGCTATCCTCCTGGTCTCAGCCTCCTGAGTAACTAGTATTACAGGTGTGAGCCCCTGGCACCTGGCAATACAGCTCATTTTTATACTTTAATAAGTCCTTGTGTGCTAAAGAACCTCAAAAGAAATCAATATGAGATATGATGCAATGATAGTAACTGTAAGCAGCAGGGACTGGCCTAATTTTTAAGGGATTTTAAATGATTATGTGGAAGATCACAAATTTAAGCTGAGTGTCATCCCTGTCTCCCCTCTCCCCACAAGAGCTTAAACCCTGCTATTTGGCAGTCCAACTTTGGGTGTCAGCTGAGACCTCCTCCTAGGTCATCTCCCAGGAGATGAAATGAATTTCAGGCTTGTTATTTTTGTGCCTCCATCCTGCCTCCAGGAAGCCCCCTTCCGAGTACACATATTATCACTATCTAAGACCAAACTCCTCTGCCCTCTCTGCTTATAGCTGACATACCTGTGACTCACCCTGACTAATGTATGTTGGTTAGTACCAAGGGCACAACTGTGGAGCTTGACACTTGAGACATACAATTCCACCTGGTTTCCCAAAACTGAAATGCTAAGTGTTTCAGTGAATTTATTAAATTCCAAGCAAGGGGCTGAGAACTCTACCAGTGGAAGCGTGCTTGCCTAGAATGTGCTAGAATTTAATCTCTGCATCCTGGGTTCAATCCCCAGCACTGCAAAAAAAACCAAAAGAGTAAGTCTTTACTCAAATCTGTGATTTTTTTTTTTTAAGGGGGAAGGCTCTGCTGAAGATTAAACCCAGAGCCTTGTTTGTAGTAAGCATGTCCTACCATTGAGCTACATCCAGAGCCCTGAATCTTTCCAATTAGTTTTGTAGATCACATATGGAAATTGGTCTGTCCTTAACAATCCTTTGAGAATTAAATGACAGGACAAAATAACAAGAGTGTGCTGGGCAAGGTGGCATGTACCTATAGTCCCAGCTGCTCCAGAGGCTGAAGAGGAAAGATCATTTGAGCCCAGTTCACTAAACGGCCTGGGAAACATAGCAAGACTCCATCTCAAAGGTAATAATAGCAATAATGATAAAAAGAAGTAATGAGCATCCATTCTTGGTAACTGGGTACTAAAGGGAGAACATGATCACAAAAGCTAAGCAGGAAAAAGATAAGCTGACACCTGAAAAGTTCTAGCAAACAAAGCTGACAGGTTATGCACTTAAGAGTGAGTGGAAGGCTGGGGGTGTGGGGGAATGGAATGATTCAGGCATTCAGGAATAGAAAACATTAGGAGATAAGAATGGCCATTGTAAGTTAATGAACCAAAGCTATTGTAAACAGATTTATCTGTAAATGAAAAAAATTTTTTTATCTGTGCCTGAGATTAGCAACTGGATTAAGATAGTCATGATTCAGGTGAATTAGAACCCAATTCCTTTTAAAAAATTCCTTTTAAAAAATGACTAATTTATAATGGAAAAAAAAAGGTAATGAATACCTTTCATTTGTTGACTGAGAATATTAATTCCTATACAAACACCAGACTATTTTGTATTATGAAAGAAGTTCATTTAGTATGAAAAAGCCTCTCTCTCTGGGTTCTTTATTTGGGGCGGGGAAGGGTACTTCTTGGAGATTACCTGTCTACAAATAAACAAACAAACAAAAGACTGGAGGTCAGGCATAGTGGTAACTGTCTATAATCCCAGCTCCTCAAGAGATGGGAGATTGGGAAGACTGGTTTGAGGCCAGCTTGGGGAAAAAGTGAGACTTCATCTCAACCAATAAGCTGGCTGTGGTGACAGCTCTGCCAGAGCCATAGGTAGGAGGATGGCAGTCCCAAGGCTGGCCCTGAGCAAAAATATGAGACCCTATTACAAAAATAACTAAAGCAAAAATGTACTGGGGATGTGCCTCAAGTAGCAGACTGTCTAGCAAGCACAAGACCCTGACTTCAAATTTGGTACCAGCAAAACAAAACAAAGAAACAAAAACAAAACCCTCTGGGCTGGTAGTGTAGTTTAGTGGTAGAGTGCCTGCCTAGCATGTACAAGGCCCTGGGTTCTATTCCAAGCACCACAAACAAACAAAGAGTAAAACTAAAACTCTCTTTGTATTTTTAGTTGTGAAAGATAGATTTTTCCATTAACAGGTAAAAATTTGCACGTCCAGGAAAAACAACTTCTACTATGAATTACACATTATTTCACAGTATGAACTATATGTTATTTTCAGGGATTAATTCTTATATTTCTGTTTTCACCTTTTCCCATTTTATTTTGAAAAGCAAGGGACTGGAGGTGTGACTCAAGCAGTGGAACACCTGCCTAGCAAGTTTGAGACTCTGAGTTCAAACCCCAATACCAAACAAAAAAAAAAAAAAAAAGAGAAGAAACATAGATAAAGGCTATCTTGTCAATACTTTTAACAACTTAACAGTTGGCTTTATTTTTGAAACATCACTACTGGACATTAACGAAAAGAAAAATAAGAATGGTACCCTCTAGCAACTGGGTGAGAAAAGAGACAGTTACACTTTGTATGTATGTATGTATGTATGTATGTATTTATTTATTTATTTATTTACTGGGTGGAACTAGAGGAGGGGTCATTGAACAAAGGGCTTCATGCTTACAAAGCAGGCACTCCACCACTTCAGGACATTTTGCTCTGGTTATTTTGGAGATGGGGTCTTGAGAACTCTGGCTGGCCTCAACCTTGACTCTGCCGATCTCAGCGCCCTAAGTAGCTAGGATTATAAGTGTGAGCCACCGGCACCTGGCCTCCACGAGATTTTTATTACACAAACTTATAATTTGTAAAGAATATAGTTTAAAAAAAATTACTATAGGGCTGATGGAGTGACTTAAGTGGTAGAGCACCTGCCTAGCAAGTGTGAGGTCCTGAATTCAAAAGCCAGTACTACAAAAAAACAAACAAAACGATATATTTTGAGTTCTTAAATTTTTGCCATCTTTTTTTCTTGTAGGTGTTACGTATTTCTCATCACTATTATCCCAAGTTCTCATATTTCTATGGCTCTTACAAATGGCATTCTTTCTCTGCACTTTCTAATTAACTGCTGGCACAATGCCATCGTATTGACTGTTTTAATTTTTTATTTCAACACTTGGAGAGCTCAAGTTTAAATTCACAATTTAATGAGGCTATAGAAGGTCTCACACTGGATAGAAAGGACATATTCCTGTCAGTTTTGCCAATTCTAATTTCTTATTTGGTTAACCAAAACCCAACTCCCCCGCCCCCACCCCCCCACCCCCCCACACACATGCACAAGTGTGCATACCAAGCACCTGGACAATAAAGCCAATATTTCTATATATGCAAAATCACAGGGGAGGTCTGGAGGTGGGCTCAAGTGGTAGAGCGCCTGCCTAGCAAGTGGTTCAAGGCTCTGAGGTCAAATCCCAGTACTGAAAACAATAAGAACAACAAAACCATATAAAATCACAGGGGATAAATTTCTATTCACTCAAAAAGTACAATGATTACAATGAGAGGACTGGGTGAGTGGCTTAGTAGTAAAAGGCCCTGCTAGCATGCGTGAGGCCCTAGGTGTGATCCCTAGCACCACATAAAAAGTACATTGAGGAATAGAAAATTTTTGTTTTAAATTTAAAGTATCTTTTTTGGGGAAGCACCAAGATTAGTTTAGAAATGATGTTAGTAGCTCTGATTTTACAGTCACTATTACCCTTATAAGGAAAACAGGAATTTTTTTTTTTGCAGTGCTGAGGCTTGAACTCAGGGCCTATACCTTAAACCACTCTACCAGCCCTTTTTTATGATGGTTTTTTTTTTGAGATAGGGTCACCTGAACTATTTGCCTGGTCTGGCTTTGAACCATGATCCTCCTAAATAGCTAGGATTACAGGTGTGAGCCACCAGCACCTGGTGGAAAATAGGAATTTAAAATTATCACGGATACCTTATTCATGAGCAAAGGGAGGTAGCACATGTCTATAAACCTAGCTAATCAGGAGGCAAAGACGGGTGAATTGAGAGTTCAAGGCTAGCCTAGGAAAAATTAGTGAGAGCCTTTCTCAAAAATAAAACAAAATAAAAAACAACCAAAGAGCTGGGGGCACATCAAAGTGGTATGCTTGAAGCCCTGGGTTTGATTTACCATAAGGGGGTTGGGGGGAGAAAGAGTACTTTGTTCATGAAACTAAAAGTAGCAGAACTTCAAATTTTTTGAAGGATATCCATTAGAATCAGAGAAGCTACATTTAGTGAGGCACTAAATGTAATTTTCCCTAACTATGAATAGTATCATAACTAAATGAGTACACAAGGCATCAAAACTTCTACCACAAATGTCAGAATGTTAAAGTAGTGTTAGGTTTTAATTGTATTATACCTACAACATATAGTCTACTTTATCCATTCAATATCTTGCAAAGTTAAGGGCTGACAGAGTGGCTCAAGTGGTGGAGCGCCTGCCTAGCAAGCATAAGGCCCTGAGTTCAAACCACAGTACTGCCAAAGGGGAAAAAAAAAAAAAAACAGCAAAGCAAAATTTTAAAGAATGTTCTCCATACTATGAAAATATAACATTTTATCTTCTCTTTCTTTTCCCAAGTCTTAGCAAACAGATATATAACCTTTGACAAAGTACTAAAAAAATTATTGTTCCAAATTAAAACTTCTTACCATGATACCACCATTTTGTTTTCTTTGGATTCTTGTTACACGTTCGCACATAAAAAGAATTATCTGGTGGACGTCTCTGAAATAAACAAACAAAAAAGAGTTTAAGAGCTAGGGGTATGATAAGTGGTATAGCATCTGCCTAGCAAGCAGTACCATAAACAAAAAAAAAAAAAACGTTAAAATAGGTACATTCTAAAATAGAATAAGCCTAACAGGAATATAGAAGCCCCTGTAAGTACAAACTGCTCTGCCCTACACATAAAAGTTTAAAAGGGATGTGTGTGTATGCACACCCACATGCAGGGAACAAGTGACAGAAGAAAATACAGAAGCAATAAATTAAGACTTGTTTCCAAAGCCCTTAAACAAAAACTCAGTTAGAGCTTTAAGATGCAGCTCAGAAAACTCCACAGCTTAGAGGAAAGTGAAGTTAAAAAGTGATATTAATATATGTACCTTATTTTGATCAAAGATGTACTTCTTCTATACATTTTAATATTCCTGACTGAGGATATGTGTCTTTTAGTAAATGGCGTGTCAGTTTAATTGCCAGTTTTTTCTTTCTTTTTCTTAATTTTTTTTGTAGCAGTGGGGTTTTCTTTGTTATATGGTATATAAAAACTGCATATTAATGACTCTTAGTTGGAAACTGTGTTGTTGGGTTTTCTGTTTTTTGGTGGGACTGGGGTTTGAACTCAGGGCTTCACACTTGTAAAGCAAGGCACTCTATCGCTTGACCCACACCTGTACTTCATTTTGCTCTAGTTACTCTGGAGATGGGGGGGGGGGGTGTCTCATAAATTATTCATCCCAGCTGGCCTTCCAAGATGGGAGTTTGATCCTCCCAATCTCAGCTTCCCAAGTAGTCAGGATTGCAGGCATGAGCCACTGGTGCCCAGCTTTTCCAAAAAACCTCTTAGGGTCCTAACATTTCAAGGAAACTGCTTGGCGAAACAGTGGCCTAGGGTGTTTCAGATTCTAAATAATCTATCACTTAAAAATGAACTATTATCTTAAATGTTCTCTAAATTCTAATTTAGTAAAAATGGCAGTTTAAATTGTAGAAGAGAGAAAATAACCACTAAACACACAGGTGCATACGTATATTTTAAAAGTATCCTAAATTTAACTCATCTGATTTTTTTATTCTGGTCTGTTTTTTCCTCACCTCCATTAAGACACAGAATCTGTGGATTGGTAAAGAGAACAGGAGGAAAAGCCCTGAAAACTCTATTGGTTAATGGTCTTTCTTCAACCTACTTATTAGGATAGGAAGCTTCTTGTTCCTGGGAAATCCCCTGGAAAAGGTGATAGGATGGAGACTGGCACACAGGGGAAGGGGGAAGCTAGGATGTTTGTTTCTGGGTTTTCCACTATAAAATCTAGAAACAAGAATTTCTTGTACACTTTTGCCCTGTGCATACTCATGGAAGTACAATTTATATAATTTAAGAACAGGTACACAAATGTGCTGTTAAAAAATATTAAGTCTAGTCTGACTTCTAGCCCATTTAACATTTAAAACTCTATTTGGAATGAAAGATACCAAAATAACTTTCAACTTATTATTAAACATGACATTCCCTGTAATTTAAAAACAAAAGGCATGAGTCCTTCAAATGAACACAGGTGTAAGATGAAACTGTTCACCTGCCTACATTGAAAGAAGAGGATTACCTGGAAAATTCTACAAAGTCCTACCTTCTCTTTGCAGCTGGAAAGCATGCTGATAATGCTAAGACAAACCGATTGGACTGAGAGCGCAGGGGACCAGTCTTCTGTGAGAATGGATAAACAGATATGACCATTGCTATACACATGAGGGTGAACAGGAATATTTTCACCAGTAAACATGACCTAGGAAAGAATAAAATTCGGTAACACTAATATTTTTTAGTATCAAAAACTAAATATTCTCTACATAAAACAAGTACTGATTTTTAAAAGACAAAATAAAACAAACCAAAATCAGTTTCAGGGATAAGATAAAGTGCTTATTCCATTAACAGTAATGGTTTCACTATATGAATAACATATAGTAGGGTTAAAAACCTTGATTATTTTGTTTCTGCGATTTTCCATAAATTCCTTTAAATTTTCTAAATTACTACGCATCTTTTCACTAGTGAAAGGAAACTATATTTCTAAGAATTTTTCAAATTCTACTCATTCTGCATATAAAAAACAAACACTCTTAAAATTCCAAACAAAACTATTCAATTTTGAGACAATATAGATTACAAATGCTAGGAACACCCATATCACTTACAACAATGCTAGCACCAAAGGTGTTACACACAAAAGGAAATGACTGCCGTATATTCTACCTTCTCTATATCTACTATTTCATTCCTTTGCCCTAATAATTCAACAAATACCCTAATACTTATATGTCTTAAGCTTATCTACCTAAGCTCCAAAGAGGCAGAAGAAAAATATTAACGTGTCCTGAGGTTATCTGTATGCAGATTTGAACTACAATGTAGTTTAAAGAAAGCAGAAGCCTTATATTTAAGAATGTTATATAAAACCCACCAAACACTGTTTGAAAAAGAGGGGAAGGCAAATGGGAATATAATGGAGGAGGTGAACTTGTTCATCACAATGAAACTCCCTCATGGTATTAGTGTTTGCTGATTTAAAAAAAAAATGAGATTATTAAAGAAAAAACGAATGATTATATATATATGCAACTAATTTATCTATCTATCTATCTATCTATCTATCTATCTATCTATTTATTTATTTAGCTAGCTTGCTAGCTAGCTAGCTAGCAAGCAGTACTGGGGATAGAACCCAAAGGCGAGTGCCAGAGAAATTATTTAAATTGATTTAACCCACAAATCTTTAAAGTGAATTTTATAATGTAGCACTATATTTATTCTGCAGTTTAACAGTAATTCCTAATTCCTTATCTCACCATAAAAAGAAAAACACATCACTTGAAGATCTGATTAAAAACATGAAATCAAGCTGGGCAAAATGAGCTCAACTGTTATTACGAGCTGCTCAGAAGGCTGAGGTAGTAGGTTCAATTGTGCACAGGAGTCTGAGGCCAGCCTGGGGCAATAATGAGACCTTGTCTCAAAAGAAACAATAAAAATAAGAAAATAAATTGAAATAATTACTTTCAGACTCTTACTCAGTTGGCATGATGAAATTTGTAAAAAGTTTACCAGTAAACCAAGTGTTTACAAAACAGACTTATGGCGTCTGAGGAATCCTAACTTAAATAATGACAGAAACTAATATATTTATTGCTCTAGGCATATCCTTTTTCTCCTTATATTGCAGAACGAATGTAATGAAATAAGGATGGCCAGAGTGAGGTATTTCAAAGTTTAATGTGGAGTATGTATGGGAAACTACCACTGCTAAGGTTTTGTAAAAACTTTAAACATCTAGCTACAAATCTGACTTTACTACAATTATATATTTACATTTCAACAAAACAGTTTTTTGTTTTTGTTTTTTTTTACAATTTGTGGACTATTCTAACATTTTAAATATACTGACATATGGAACTCACTTTTTTTGGCTGTAATGTAAGACAACAAAAGGAATGTTTTTCAAAAGGATGACTTTAATACTTGCATTTATTTTTGCTTTTTGGATGATACTGGGGTTTGAACTCAGGACCTCATGCTGGCTAAGCAGGTGGTGTACCACTTGAGTCCCTCCACCAGTCTAATACTTGCATATTTTTTTCACCTTTAAATTCTGGCTATCTACTCCATTTCTTTCTTTCTTTTTTTTAAAGCTAAGGAAAAAGAGTGGAGGAGGGGGTGAATTCAAGTATAATATATTTGATATATTGTAAGAACTTTTCTTTTATAAGTGTCCCAATATACCCCTCCCAGAATAAAAGAAAAAAAAAAGCTAAAAGAAAAGCTGAAGGACAAAAGTAAAGTCTCAAATGAAGAAAAATCAAGTTATTTTCCTTTCAGCTCACAGAAGAGACTGTGAAAGGACTATGCCTTTGAATGGCTGTGTTCTAAGAATGCCATTAATCTCAGTCATATCTATCAGTGCCAGTGCCCTAAGAAAGTCCTGCTCTAAGCAACCTTGCAGCTTTTCTTGAATCTGTCCACAATTGTTTAATGAAACTTTCTATGTATGAACTATAGTTTACTACACCATATGCATTTGCACAATGGTTGTACATATCTAGAGTAGAAGTTTACAATTATGGATCTATGAAGGAGTATTCATTTTGGCATAAAAAGCCATTTGACCAGTAAGGTCAAATTCAGAACATAACAAATACCTGGAGAATTTTGATTCCCTGGCCACAATTATTATCTAAAGGATACTCTTCCTCCCCATAATGTCTCTTTATCAAGAAATCAAGTGGAAAACAATGTATACACATGTAAGTAAATGATAAAAGAAAGAGAAAAAAAAAGTGGAAAAGTACTCTGAAAGTGCCAAAAAATAAAGAACCTCTAAGTTACCTTCTTTGGCAAAAATAAATCAGTGCATATCAGAAACCACCAAGGCAAATACAAAGATTATCACAATAAGCTTTATTTACCAATTCACAGAGCAGAAAGAGAACAGTATTATTCTTGGAGAAAGACTATTACATAAACTAACTCATGGAGTCTGAGAGCTAAGAAGAATGTATGAAACAAAGGAAATCTGAAAAGAAAAGAAAAAGGACAAATGGCAACAGAACACACCTACAACAGAAGCAGTAGACATCCAAGCAGAAGAGAACCAGAGATTGCTCAAGTGGTAGAGCTCCTGTCTAGAAAGCATGAAGCCCTGAGTTCAAACCACAGTACCATCAAAAAAAAAAAAAAAAGAAAGAGCTAGAAATCAAGATCACAGAAACCGTACTGAACTCAAGAGTCTGAAATAAAATTAAATCCAATCTCAATCATCCTTAAATAAAAAAGCAGAGGCTTTTTAACATGCCTCATGAAAGGCAAATGTAACCAGTCTGAAACTTGCAGCAACCAAAACCAGAGGGATTTAATTATTTGAACATATTATAGCAACCCTTAGGGCCTAACCTGCCAGATACAGACTTTTAGAAGTTTGTCTAAACATGGAAAGGCTGAGTTTACATGCCAGAGATGAATTCCCGAAACAAAGAAAAAAATTTCAACAGTTTATTCATGTAAACACTGCTAAGCACAGTTTCCACAGACAATTTTAATGTAAACCTTGTTACTCTTGTTCTCTGCATATTACGGGCAGAGAACAAGAACATATTACGGGCAAAGCTGAATTTCATTAAGCACATACTGGTGTTATCCGTCCTCATTTGTTTAACATTCAGTATAAGTCAAAGAAGAAAATGGGACACTTCAGTTTTGTTTTTCTTTTAATGTGGCCAAGTAAGTACTGAAAATTCAAGACAGTGTTTCCAGAGTTAAAAAAGAAAAAAATTTGGAGTCTCATGTAGCTGATAAAACTACGTAGGAATGATACAACTATACAACTGAATATAAGTGATTTACAACATAGTTCAATGGACTGGAACTTTGGTAATTTTAGGTTCAATTTAGTTACACAGTTAAGCTGTTATTAATAACTGTAATATAGGCATTTCCTACTGCATAAATCCTCCGAGTAAAATGGAGTCACACTTTTGAACAGGAAGCTGTTTGTTGGAATTGTAGAAAAGAATCATACATCTAATGTACATGAATCACATGTGAAGTTCTGAGACTGCATCAGAAGTCACCAGGTCTCTAACTTTCCAAACATCTCCCTATCAATGTTTCATTTTCAATAGCAGGTGAGCACTGACAGAAGTATGCCCAGGGTAATTTTGGAAGTAGATATGCAAATTCTACATCCAACCTAAAATTTTAAACAAGCTAACCACTGGGCAACTTGTGGCTACTGTGAATTTAGTGTCTACTAAAGTCTAAACTGAAAGACACCACAGTGGTAAGAACACTGAATATGAATGACCACTAATTTTTTCCTCCCTGAACAGGGTCTCCATTCTGTTGTCAAGGTTGGTCTCAAACTTCTGGGCTCAAGTGATCCTCCTGCCTCAGCCTCAAGTAGCTGGAATTACAGGCATGCCTGGCTCACCATTTAAATTCAATAATATTCTAAGAATAATTCAACTTGATAGTTGCCAATATTTACAATGACTGAATAAAAATGATCAACAACTGATTGAAATTGAATACTGTAACTGCATTATTCTTTATGTCTATACATTTTACTAAAAACCTTACCATTATTTGCTAAGAACAAAACAGGAGATTAACTTTCTAATATGCAATTCAGGAAGGCTGGGAAGTGTGGCTCCTGCTTAGCAAGTGCAAGGCCCTCAGTTCAAACCAAAAAAGTAAAATAAAAAAATTCAAGTATTTCCAAACATCAAGCCCAATAATGAAAGACCTTGCAATATAGATATCTTATTATAAAGAAAACATATTACTGTGGTTCAGATTAGTGTCCTGGAGGTAGATAGAAAGTCACTTAATATGGTGTCAAGCTAGGTCAATAGTACATACAAAACAAGCAAGACAAAGCAGGCTACATGGGGGCTAGGGGGAATAACTCAGTGGTAGTTTGCCCACAGATATGTGGGTTCCCATCCTGAGCACTGGGGAAGGTGGAGTGTAGGGGAGTGGAGCAAACAGGATGGGGACCAGTTGAGACCACCAAGAACCAAGCTAGTTATGAAAGCCCAACTATAATACAGATAACCAAGGTTTCTCTCTAAGGACACTAAGTGGCAATGTTAGCCAGGCCAGCCAATGGCTCATGCCTGTAATCCTAGGTACTTGGAAGGCAGAGATTGGGAAGACCATGCTCAAGGTAAGACTGGACAAATAGTTTGTGAGACCTCCCCATCTCCAAAATAGCCAGAGCAAAACAGACTGAAAGTGTGACTCAAGTTATAGAGTGTCTGCTTTGCAAGTGCAAAGCCCCAATCTCACCAAAAAAAAAAAAAAGACAATGTGCCAAAATAATTTTTTGATAATAATTAGATTTGAAAAGCTTAAAAACAGTGCTTTCTTTGGCAGCAATATACTAAAACTGGAACGATACAGAAAAGATTAGTATGGCCAGTGTGTAAAGGATGAGACGCAAATTTGTGAAGCATTCCGTATTAAAAAAAAAAACCTTAAAAACAAGTGAGATATTTTCAAGGTTCTATACATGCTTTCAGATATGTTTCTTTCAAATACAATGTTTTGTCAGAGGAAAAGAGGACAAATGGTGGGTACTGGAAGGAAGGAGAGAGCTCCTAACATGAAAGAGAAAGTAGAAGGAAAAGCAGCAGAGTTAAGATACTAAGCTTTGAGGATTTTACCACAAATGCCTGAGATAAATATTCAGCTCCTGTGCACTGCATCTTTCATCAGCCCCAAAATACCCTTCTACTCCAATCTACAGTCCTGCATGTAACTATACAGAAAAGCACAAAAGCGTATGCTCACAAGTCTAAGAAGCAAATCTTTTCACGTCTTGGCCTATACTTCTCACGTAAACTCTTCACGTACTTGAATCCCAGTTTAACCAACTCAAATAGGTTTTCTTTGCCTTCTCATTCTATCCTAGGTAGATCACTGCTTTCCCTTTTGCTTCCAAAGTGATTTGTTGTCCCCTGTGGAGTATTCCCTTTCTCCTGTCTTCATACTCCCCTTCAACCCATCAGCAAACATTTGTTGATTCAACCTCTCAAATTGGCCCCAAGTATGTCCACCTTCCATAATCTCCCCTTGCCATTCTTCTGGTGCAAGTCATCACCCCTCTCACCTGGAGTGCTGTAATAGCCTATCTCCCTCTCCTGTGTCCTGGATGCCCTCAACTGCTAGGCAGGTGATCTACCAATTGAGTCACACCTCCCAGTCCCCCACCTTTTGTTTTCTGAATCGGGTCTGGAATTTTGCCCAGCTTATTTGTTGAGATGGAATCTCACTAACTTTTTGCCCAGGCTGGCTTCAAACTGCAATCCTCCTGATGTCTGTCTCTTGGGTGGCTGGGATTATAGATGTGAGCCACCATGCCCAGCCCTTTCATTTCTTTTAGAGAAAATGACCAAAACAAACACCCTACTTTACACAGAGAGCTTTTCACAATAAAGTGGAGTGCAATGTAAGAAATGAGCCATGGCGGAGGGCAACAGCATACTACAAAGGCCTTACAGACCTTGTTCAGAAGTACAAAAGTAGCAACGTCACAATTGAGATTGAGTGATTGTTTTATTCCAGAGAGACTTCCTGAATTCTACTGTTCTAAGTGTCATGCATTCAATACTGCCCAATCCATAGGAAAATGAACTACTAAATGATGTAGTGCCAGTGCTACAGGGCTTCATCAAAACCTTTGGTGAATGGAGAATTTTACCAAAAGAGTGTCTAAATGAGTGACCCCAACCACTTCCCCAGAGCATGGACAAACCTTGAAGTCTATATGTACATCAAACACTCACTGTTGGATCCACTATGCTTACTTTAAAACCAGATGATGATATGATTAATACATTTTTTTGGCAGTACTACAACTTGAACCACACCCCAACCCTAAAAAAATTTAAATAATTAAAAAATATTACTAGCCTCAGAATAGTTCTGTCATTTCTCAATTGAACGCAGTAGAATACATAACTTCTATGACATGAGGGACACAAAATGAACTGGTTTTAAAAAGTAAAGCGAGCAAGTGTGAGACCCTATGTGGCAAATAAGTAATGCGAAAAGGGCTAGGAATTAAGTTGTACAGTGTCTGCCTAGCAAGCACAAGACCCTGAGTTCAAACCCCAGTACTACTTAAAAAAAAAAAAAGGTAACAAAAAAAGCTAGGTGCTGGTGGCTCACACCTAAATTCCTAGCTACTTAGGAAGCTGAAATCAGGAGGATTGTGGCTCAAGGACAGCCCAGGCAAATAGTTCGGGAGACCCCATCTCAAAAATAACCAGAGCAAAATGGACTGGAGGTATGGCTCATGTGGCAGAGAGCCTGAGTTCAAATTCCAGTTCCTGGGACTCAGGAAGTCCAGAGTTCAAATCCCAGTTCCACCAAAAAAAGGTAGCATTCCAAAAGAATGGGAATGACTGCCCTGCAGCTTTTCACACTCCACATATAATCATTTCACACACATTTCACTTTCTGAGAGACAACTACTGTAAGGATAAATAGGCAGTTTTTCCATTATAAAACCTCTATTTAAGCAGCAGTATAACACAGGCAAGAAAAAAGACACGGATTTTGAGCTTTGACTATTCTACTAACTAGTTATCAAACCATAAATAAGCTTCAATTTCTTCACTTAAAAAATTAGACTGAATCCACCTCGCCTAGTCACTTCAATAAGAGCTATTAGAAGATAAAATCAGAATGAAGTTAAGGCAGAGTGACTCAAGCAGTAAGAGTGCCTGCCTACCAAGCATGAGGCCCTGAGTTCAAACCTCAGTGCCAAAAGCAAAAAATAAAGAAAGAATGAAGTTAAATTACGAAGTATGATACAAACATTACTCTATAGAATACTGAGAAGTAACGTGCACAGAAAGATTAAGTTATGACACATCCTGAAGATACTTGAATGCCAAGCTAAAGACTTGATCCCAGAGGAAATAAATAACCACTCAAAATTTTACTGTGTGTGTGGGGCATGTGAAGGAGACAGGGATAGGGACAGATGCAGGGTTGTGGCAGGGGTGATACACGTGTATATATGTAAAATCAACGAAGGTAAAGGATGTAGTTCACTGGTAGATGACTTGCCTAGCACGTGCAAGGCCCTGTGTTTGATCTCCAGCACTGTAAAAAAGAAAAAAAAAAATTTCACGAGATAATTATGCCATCATAGATATCTAATAGAGCTGTGAACAGATGTACAGTAAAAGAGCTAGAGGCTACTAGAACACTCCAACTGACTGATTTAAAAAACCCTTGGGTTATAACACTGATAGTAAGATAAATAAGGAATGGGCTGACGTAAAACATCTCAAAAGGATTTTTAAAAATCACACATGTGGGGGTGGGGGAACGACTCAAGTGGCAGCGGCACCTGACTGGCAAAAGCAAGGCCCCAAGTTCAAATGCCAGTAACACCAAATAAACAAACAAACAAACAAAAGACATTACACATATAGAAGAGTAAGGAAAAGGAAACAATTTAACACAAAGCAGAAGGTAAACAGTAACCGAGTTCAAGATTAGACATTTTCTTAGCTGGGCACTGGTGGCTCACACCTGTGACCCTAGCTACTTGGGAGGCTGAGACTCAGAGGACTGTGGCTAAAGGCCAGTCCAGGCAAATAGTTTTCAAGACCCGATCTCCAAAATAACCAGCGCAAAATGGACTGGAAGGGTTGCTCAAGTGAGCGCCTGCTTTTTGAGAACCTGCTTTCCAAACATGAAGCCCCTGAGTTCAAACCCCAAATCCCACCAAAATCAATCAATCATCTTCTTATTTAATTATTGAAAAGGGCTGAATTTAGGTAAGTTAAATTTGAAATGGCTGGAAATTCTAAAGTAGGTATGTCCAAAAATGGTTTAGAATTAAACCTTAGGTGTACTTACAGCAGGAGATCTGTGAGTTAGCTATTTAAGACCGTTGAAGATGGAAGAAAAGTAAGAATAAGGGAGTACTGAAAAAGGAACCTGGAGAATATCAAAATCCAAAGAGCAAGCACAAGTGAAATCCGAAAAGGAGAATAAGTGAAATTTGAAGTAGATGATAGAATTTATTGCAGATGAAACTGAAGCCAACATTTGATTCAGAATAAAAGACTAAGAGAGGGAGAGATAAGTGAACACTGTTTTGACTTGGTTTCAGATCTTCAGAAATATTGTTTTCCTTTGATAAAAGCTTGTGACTTCCAAAATAAGCCTTCTCCAGTATCTCCCTAGTTTAAAGCATCTGAGTTGTTGTGTAGTGTGCCAAAATGTTGTTGAAGGTAGAAAAGGTTGTAGGTAAGAAGGGGATGGATACCAGAAGTCAACAAGAGAAAGTAGAAGTAAGTTTTTTAAAATAAGGAAGACATTTACTTTTGATGTTAGTCTAAAGATGTTTATTATAGATGCCTTGTCATGATAGCATATATCCACTGACTTGCAATTTTTATGAAAATTGTAAAAATGAGACCAAAAAGTCTCACAGTTTTCTGTTCACAGGAAATCTTTAGAACTCAAGGAGTCAATATCCACTCAATCCTATGCTTAAAACAATTATCTTTATACCACAATAAGATAACTGACAGCCATCTATTTTCTCCTATGGCCAAGAAAACATTAAGCAATATTTGGAATATTCTGTTACAGGTGGCAAAGAAAAGACTTTCCTCAAAATAGTACATTTTAGCACCTGACAGGATGAATTTAAGGTATTTGATTCACTTTCCAAAATACGTAATTAGATAAGCAATACCAGAGAGGACTTATCTCATTATTTTAGGCAACAGATCTCCTAAACCTCAAAATTAAAAAATACTTTGTTATAATAATTCTCTGAAGAATAAGTAGTTCTAGTAATTCATTTATCCATCTTACCAAGCCAGGAAGCTGGAGGTCATGTCATCCTAGTGTCTCCCTTTCTCTAACCTCCAATTAATGGTTTACTAGAAATAAAATAGCTCTCAAAACTGTTCCTCTATCACCCTACCCTCATCTTTTGGTCTTACATATTAAGCCATTAACTAAACTAACTGTGCCTCAAATTATAACAATCAGATCTAGGGGTGATATCCAGGTATTTAAGGTCTCCTAACACACTCCGCCCTTGAAGTATTACAAGGCTGCAAAGACAGCATGTCAATGGAAAATCAAAGATGCACTTCTCCCAACAGGACCTTCGCCTTTTTACCAGGTCAATCACCTGATCTAGAAAAAAGTGCCTGCAATTATTAGAAAATGCTAACTTCTTCCACAACTCAGAAGCCTGGTTAGATTTCTGTCTCTTTTTCTGCTAAAACCCATGGATAACAATCCATCTTAAGTTCTTTGATGCGCAAAAGCAGCAAAGCCCTCGCCCAATAAAATAAAAAGTTCATAAGACTTAAATTAAAAACAAGACAGTAAGAGAACAAATTCATCCACATTTATAATGAGTTTCTTTTTTATGTTTTTACTTAACCAGGAATCATTAATTTAGCTGGAGGTGTGGCTCAGAGGTAGAGCACTTGCCTAGAATGCATGAAGATCTGGGTTGGATCCCCAGCACTGCACAAAACCAAACAGGACAAGAAAAATCACTAATTTAGTATTTTTGCTATAATCTAGAAACACAATAAAAAAATTAAAAGCAAGGTAAATTACCTGAGGAGAGTCAAAAGGGTATCGACTACTAAACTTAAACAGAAGCTGAAATTTTTCCCCTTCATATAAGGTACCTGGTGCACCTTCCATGTCTACAATCCACCTAGAATAGAAAAAAAAAATTAAAATTTAAGATAAAAAGGGACTGGGGTGAGAAGGAGAAAGGAAATACTGAGAAGCCAGGTACTGGGAATGGAGTTGTTTATTCTCCCAATAAGTCTTGAATGTGTTTTGTTTTGTTTTTGGCTGTACTGGAGTTTAAACTCAGGGCCTTGTGCTTGCTAGGCAGGCACTCTACCACTTGAGCCATTCCGCCAGCCCCCAGAGTGGGTTTTTAATAGCCCTTTCCTATTCCCTTCTGTGACAAACTGGGGTTAAACAACTAGGTCAAGGTCAGAAAACTAGCAAAGGATGTATCCCACATCTGAAATAACACCAAAGCCTATGCTGTGCTCATCCACATTTATGCTTACTTTTTTCAAGACTGTTTTTACAGTAATTGAAAAACTTTAGCGATAATAACAAACTGATCCATTGCCTTTCAGGTATCAATGTTAGCAGCAATGGGGAAGCAGCTATCAACAAAGAGTACACAAAAGATAGCTATCAGACCTATTTTCTTATCAGCATTTGAAAGTAGACTAGCAGGGGAAAAGGAAAGCTACCCTGACATTAGTGTGCTTATTCTGATGTCAAGGCTCTACTCTGCCTTTCCCGTACCTCTGTTTCTGTTTTTATGTATATTCTGTAACGACCTCTATTTATTTTCTTTAAAAGGAGGGGATAAAGAAAAAAGATCGTAAAGATAATAGGTTAACATTTAGAACAAAGGTGAACTGAAGTCATTCTTAATGACAGGGCCAGAAGGCAATGGCTCCCACCTGGAATCCCAGCTACTCCAGAGGCAGGGATCAGGAGGATGGCAGTTCAGGGCCACCCTGGGCAAAAAGTTAGTGAGACCTCCATCTCAAATAAGTCAGGCATGACAGGGCATACCTACAATACTAGCTACTCAGGAGGCATAGATACATAGGAGGATAGTGCTCCAAGGCTGGCCTAGAGAAAAAGCAAGAGACCCTATTTGAAATATAACTAAAAGCAGAAAAGGGCTGCGGGCATGGCTTAAGAGGTACAGAGCCTGCCTAGCAAGTACAAGACCCTGAATTCAAACCCCAGCAACACACACACACAGACACACACACAAACACAATGGGGATGTATCTCAATGGTAGAGCACTCGCCTAGCATGTGTGAGGACCTAGGTTCCTGAGTACTGTGAAAAAAAATAAAAATATATAAATAAATACAGGGAAACAAACAAAAGATAAAGACCGGAGTTTTAGGATTCTAGTCATCACCCCACATAGTATGGACTGAGGAGTATATAAAATAATAAATACACTTATCCTCTGAAAGAAACCATTTAAAGCATACAGACCCTTAAGAGTGGCTTTTCACATTCAGAAAGCATGGCAAGAACATCAGTTGTAAACCAGGGATATTCACCTTGGGACTGCTGGAAAGAGAAATGACACTACATACATAAAACACTGAGCAGACTCTTGACATCAGAGCCAGTACACAGTTCATACAATGCAACAGCAGTGCAGAAAACAAAAATGTGTGGGTTTGTAGCTCAGTGGAAGAGCCTTTGCCTAGCATTCTGAGCTCAGTCCCCAGCAACACATAACATATACACAAACTACCCAGAGTGATAATCCAAGGAAACATTACAAGACTTCTTGGTGCTCTTTCATTTTGTGTATATAAAATTTAGGACTCATTAACACATCATAAATTCACCTGTGACCTATACAAACACCTTTTTAAATAACAGCTAAACAAATACCTCGTTAATCATGTAATATCTGTATGAGGTAAGTCAAAGACATAATTTTCAACACTGTGCATAGTAAGTATTTTTTCACAGTACTGAGGCTTACACTTAGGACCTCATGCTTATAAGTAGGTGCTCTACTACTTGAGCCACACAATCAGACCTTTAATAATTTTTTGCTAGTTAAATTTAGAAAAATACAAAAAAAAAAAAAATGTCACCCAGACATAAGCACTGTTAAGTAAAAAACTTTTTTTGGGGGAGGATGGGGGGCAAATTTCATTCTAATTGTTTTGTAGTTTCCTACATCATTGATGCCTACAAGAATTGGAAATCCAGGTCAGGCACCAGTGGCTCACGCCTATAATCCTAGCTACTCAGGAGGCAGAGATCAGGAGGATTGTGGTTCGAAGCCAGCCAGGGAAATAGTTCCATGAGACCCTATATAGAAAAAACCCACCACAAAAAAGGGTTGGTGGAGTGGTTCTGCCCAGCAAGTGTGAGGCCTTGAGTTCAAATCCCAGTGCTGCAAAAAAAAAAAGGAAATCTAGTAGCTGCATTATGTGTACACTATATAAATTCGAATCATCAATGTTTATGGTTCTGATTATGAGCATACAACCCAGAGTAAGGATGTGATGGGAGAAGTGAATGGGCTGTTCTCTCAATTCTTAAATTCCTGTTAGTATTACTCTGTAATGCTAATGGTTTTTGATTTTTGGCAGTACTGGGATCTGAACTCAAGGCCTACCACTTGCTAGGCAGGGGTTCTACCACTTGAGACATGTCCCCAGTCCTTTTTTGCTTTAGTTATTTTTGGCTAGGTCTGGATGACAATCCTACCTATTCCTTCCATGTAGCTGGGACCATGGACATGCACAACCATGCCTAGCTTGTTTTGTTGAGATGGGGTCTCATCAAGATTTTGTCCAAGCTAGCCTCAAACTGTGTTCTGCCCCGATCCTCATCTCCTGAGTAACTGCTATTATAGGTATGCAACACCACATCTGGCTAATGTTTTAAATTTGGTATTTTTTTCCACACATTCTGTCTCTTAATCACAGAAACAGCTATTCCACTCTGGAAGAAAAACTGGCTTTGTAGATTAAGACATGACACATGTCATCCTACCCGCCCCCCACACACAGAAAGATGTCTTCAGCTCCTGGCCTGATCGTCTCACTTCAACCTCCAGAGTAGTTAGGACACAGTATATCTGCTGCACCCAGCTAGGAAGACCTTTATAAAGGATTTCTAAAGGCAATTATGACTACACAACAATTTTTGCCTTACATGCTAACTACAGACTTTAACTCTAGCAATGCTGTTTTACTACAGTACCTTTACAAACCTCTTCTGTATTATTAACATTTGCATTGCTTCCAAATTATCCCTATATGAATATAATTAATTCTAAGTCAACCTTAGAATTTTTATCTTTGTTCCTTCTTTAGGGTAGCATAGGGATGATTTTTTACTAGGTTGGAGGCAATGGTATTCACTTTTTTTTTTTAAATTTTGGTGGGACTGGGGTTTGAACTCTAGGCTTTGCACTTTACAGAGCAGGTGCTCTCCACTTGAGCCACATCTCCAGTCCATTTTGCTGTGGTTATTTTGGAGATCAGATCTTCAGAACTATTTGCCCTGGTCTCAAACCTTGATCCTCTTCATCTCAGCCTCCCAAGTACCTAGGATTACAGGTATGAGTCACTGGTGCCTGGTGGTATTCACATTTCTTAAAGGTCTTTTGTTGTTGTTTTTAGCTGCTGAGATTGAACATGGCTTCACACATGCTAACTAGACATACACAGTCTACCAGCTATACTCCCAGCTCAGACAAAGCTTTTAAATGTGGTCTTGCTAAAAAGAAACTTAAAAGAAACCTTACTTTCTGAAGATCTGTTTTCTTAAAACAAAACAAAAAACAACAGCAAAAACAAAACAAAACAAAACAAAACTTACAGCTCTTCCTGTAAGCAGCCTGAGGTGACCTTTGGAAATTCACTACTCTACTGACCCAGAAACTCCCACAAAAATCATGCAAATCGAGAGGTTCCTTTTTGTTTTTTTCCAGTACTGGAGTTTGAACTCAGGGCCTGGAACTTGGCAGGTAGCCGCTCTAGCACCTGAGCCACACCCTCAGTCCTTTTTGCTTTGATTATTTTTTAAACAGAGTTATCATTCTTTATGCCTGGGTCAGCCTAGACTGTGATCTTCCTAGTTATGCTTCTGAAGAAGATGGGATGACAGGCATTGAGCCACCACATCCAGCTTTTATTGGTTTAGATGTAGTCTCAAGAACTTCTTGCCCAGGCTGGCCTCGAACTGCTATCATCCCAATCTCAGCCACCCAAGTAACTAGTATTACAGTCGTGAGCCACCATGCCCAGCAAGAGGTTCAAATCTTCATGTTCACTTTAAGAACACCTGGAAACATGTCCAGACCATCAAGGGTATGCTTATCTGAAGGACACCAAGAATCTGAAAGATGTCACTCTAAAGAAGCACTGTGTGTCATTCCAGCATTATAACAGTGGTTGGAAGGTATGCCCAGGCCAAACAGTGGCACTGAACAATGTGTCAGTAGCCTAAAAAGAATGCTAAATTTTTGCTGCACATACTTAAAAATGCAGAAAGTAATACTGAACTTACAGGTTTAGATGCAGATTCTTTGAACACTAGAGGTGAACAAAGCACCCAAAATACATCACTGCACTTACAGAGCTCATGGTTGGATTCACCCATCCATTAGCTCCCCCCGCCACACTGAGATGATCCTTACTGAAAAGGAGCCAACTATCTCTAAACCAGATATCCTCAAAGAAACAAAAACTTATGGCACAAGATTAAATTCAGCATGAAAATGCAAACAGAAGTAAAAAATAAAAGCTTTACAGATTAGGTAACAATGTACATAACATGACATAGTGATGTAAGACAAAACTGACTGTAGATATAAATGTACAAAACAAGATCTTTTTTCTTACTCGGGTAAGTGTGACAAAATATGAAGATAACTCAGTATTTTTAAAAAGTATATATTCATACATTATATCAACAATAAAAGCAAGAGACACTTAAAAATTAAATACTTACTGTGTGATTGAATTTTGAACACTCTTTTCATTTAAAGTCATCCCAGGAGGTGGGTCATTTTGCAAAGCCAACAGTTCTTTCTGTAGTCGTTTCTAGAAAACATGGACAGTAATTTGTACTTACTTTTTTTTTTTTTGTGGTACTGGGGTTTGAACTCAGGGCCTACACCTTGAACCACTCCACCAGCCCATTTTTGTGATGGGTTTTTTTGAGATAGGGTATCACAAACTATTTGCCTGGGCTGGCTTCAAATCGCAATCCTTCTTATCTATGTCCTGAGTAGCTAGGATTACAGGCATGAGCCTCTAGTGCCCAGTTCTCCCATCATTCTTTTCTGAAAGTCAATTTACCATCTCATCTAATATCCTGTTCTTGTAATAATAAATTTCATTTCTTACAGCTTTACTCTTTCCCATCCATAACCCCTGCCCCCTGATCTCTGCCTCTAAGTAAGGATTATAGGTGTGAGTCACCAGTGCTTGGCCAATTTGTACTTTTTAACAATATAATGTCTTTCTAGTTATACAGTCTGAAATCACCCAAATTTCCCACAAATACTCATACCTTTTCCTTTAAAAGCCCCTTGTATCTTTTATGTATCTTAATGCCTAATTCCCAAATGGCATATAACATGGTTTTAAACAGTCTGTCTACAATTCACAATCTAATGTCAGAATGTTCCAATTTCAACACTGATGCTATAGTTTGTAAGGTAGTCAATGACCTACAAAACATCAACTTTAAGACTTTATTTCCACTTTATTGAGGTTATAAAGTCTAGGTCAAAAGTGCTTCCAGTCTTCCCAGTGCTCCATTGCTGCTTTCCAAGTATAAAAACCACTGTTCTCCATAATCATTAAAGAACCTGTGAGTCATTTCAGATAAGCAAGCTTTGCAGAGAACATATATACAAGTAATGCCTTTATGCAGAAAGCCTTTTGAAAGAATTTTAAATGTAATTTACAATCTAATGGTCATTCTTACTTTATTAAAATAGGACCATTTGCATGTGATTTAACCTTTCAAGATTATAGTTATGAATACCATCTATTATATATCAGAATACAACCTGAGATATGTAAGGTTATTTTCCCACATACTAGTTCTAAACGGCTTTTTATTTTGCATTCTTTTTGTATGGCCTTTTTTTTTTTGTGGTAGTGTGATTTGAATTCAGGGCCTCACACTTGCTAGGCAGATGCTCTACCACTTGAGCCACTCCACCAGCTATTTTTTTGTGTTGGGTATTTTTGAGATAGGGTCCCTTGAACTATTTACCTGGGGCCAGCTTCAAACCATAATCCTCCCGAGTACCTAGGATTACAGGCATGAGTCCAGCTTCTATAGCTTTTGTTGTTTACCTTATCCCTTGTTATCGTTTAATGGGGATTCTTTTTTAGTATACAACAAAGCAAAACAACAACAAAAAAACACAGCAGGACAGAGGATGTAGCTCACTGGTAGATTGCTTGCCTAACATGTGCAAGACTCTAGGTTCAATCCCTAGCACCACAATAAATTAAATAACTAATATTATTACAATAGCATGCAAGATTATAAAGATTCTTAATTCCTAATTTTTGGAATAAAGAGAACAAACATTAATGCATCTTCATATCTTAAGAGTTCTGAAAAAAAAAAGGTTTCTGCTTTCTTTTTGCACACTGAAACGTTACTATCAATATAGCAATGTTTGTAGGTTTTTTCAATTTTTGGTGCCTTTAAATAAGCTTCTAGCCATTCTAATACCACTGCAGGTAAGAAAACTCCTCCCTTTGTTTCAAGTCATTGGAACGGACTTTAAGTTGCCATGAATGAAAACTTCTCCTCAGAACTTCAACATTACCTGCAACTTCTGACCTCAGCTGCCCTCCAAAATGCAAATAATTACAAACTCAAAACTAGCTGAGAAGTTTTAATTGTGTTATATATACAACTGTACTTAAATGGTTCTTTAATAAAATTTCTACATTACAACAGAATTTTTAACCTATTGCACTCATGCTAACAAATACTGGTTCTATGATCAAGCAAACATTTTCTGCACTAGGGTTTGCACTCGGGCCTCCTGTTTGCTAGGCAGGTACTCTACCACTTGAGACACTCTGCCAGACCATGCAAATTTTTTAAAACAATGAAAATGTTTTAAAAAATGGTTTCTTCAATCTAAGATTTCCCACAGGCTTCTGATGTACTAACTTGGACAGTGATTCTCCACAAGAAGGATGATGACTTAAAAGATTTCCAAGGTCAGGTACAGTGGTACATTTCTGTAATCCCACCACTCAGGAGGATGAGGCAGGATCACAAGTTCAAGGCCAGCCTAGGTTGCACAGTAAGGTCCGGTTTCAAAAGAAAAAAAACAAAAAACGAGATTTCCAAAACTAATGGAACTCTCTCATTATGTATAGCACCTCAGAGAATCCTTGCTTCAATGACCATATTTTGGGGGACACCACTGTGGATATCTTCCCGATCTAGAGGACTTTACTAAAACAGAACACTAGGCAGCACCAGTGGCTCACGCCTGTAATCCTAGCTAATCAGGAGACAGAGATCAGGAGGATTGTGGCTTGGAGCCAGCCCCAGACAAATAGTTCAGGAGACCCTATCTTGAAAATACTCATCACAAAGAAAAGTGCTGGTGGAGTGGCCCAAGTAGTAAGAGCATCTGTCTAGCAGGTGTGAGGCCCTGAGTTCAAACTCCAGTGCTGCCAAAAAAAAAAATTTATATATGTGTGTGTGTGTGTATGTATGTTCATTCTACCACTGAGCTACACCCCCAGCTCTAGCTCGTGGCCACTCACTAAGGTGCACAAACAGTTGGTACGTGATAATGCAGATCTTAGCTGTGAACTTCCTAAATTAGAGAAGCGACTTAGAGCAACAGCAGAGAGAGTGAAAGCTTTGGAGTCAGCACTAAAAGAAGCCAAAGAAAATGCATCTCGTGATCGCAAACGCTATCAGCAAGAAGTTGATCGTATAAAGGAAGCAGTCAGGTCAAAGAATATGGCCAGAAGAGGGCATTCTGCACAGATTGCTAAACCTATACGTCCTGGACAACATCCAGCAGCTTCTCCAACTCATCCAAGTGCAATTCGTGGAGGAGGCAAACAGGTGTAAGCACGCAAGAAGCCCACAGGCAACAAGCCTACAGATGTTGAAAAATAATTCAAGTATGAAGAAGACATAGTATCAAATAGTCATTCAGTGACTATAACCTCTGCGCTCTTGAAATTGTAGAATTACAACTTTTTTAAAAACAAAAACTGAATAAATTACGTCTGGCCTGTACAGCTATTCCTACTCAATCTTGTAAACTCTGCTGCTTCCCAACACAACTAGAGTGCAATTTTGGCGTCTTAGGAGGAAAAAAACGACACTTTACAGCTGTGGCCCTATTTATTACACAGTTTGTCTTTCATGTCTTAAATTTAGTCTTCACTGTGCCAAGCTAACTGTTCTTATAGGGCTGTGCTTTTTGTTATTTGCTTTTTTTGTGTGTATGTTTATTTTTAAATCTCAATTTAAATTCCCTAGTTGTTATTGCTTGTTTTTCTTTTCCTATTAAAATGGCTTTTCCTTTTTTAGGGAAAATGGAACATTTAGGTTAAACGTCTTAAATTTTACCACTCAGAACAACACTACATGCCCCACAAAATATGTCATGTCAGTACTGTATCTTTAAAATTCCTTGATGTGAAATCAGGGTTAAAATTACTTGCATCGACTCTGAAGCTTATTTGTAAAACTGTTTGAGCACTGAAATCTAAAAACTGACTAACTGGGCAGTGAGGAATGAGCAAAGCCACTTGATTGTTGTCTCATGAGATTATGAGATGCTCGTTGTGGAGTTATTTTGAATGGAAACATTTTCTATATTGAAAGTAAATCTCAGTTTTAGAGAGTTTGGTAAAGGAATTATATCACTTCTTCTGTACTTCACATAGCTTCATGGAATGAAAATACCATGTTTCATTCTGGTGAGCCTGCTAGCTGATAAGAAAAATTGGGCAGATACTAATTTGTCATCTTTAATACAGTGAATGAATTAAGATATTATAGAATTAGATGTTATTTTATATTATTAGATCATTGCATTGACTGATCTAAATTTAAAGCCTATGAAAATTGAGAAAAAATGCAAAGCAACAGATCAGACACAACATAAAGGTCAAAATACGCAGGTAAATTTTGGTCTGAAATCTCTGAGGTGTTTTTAACCTGCTACAATGTCAATCATACATTAAATTTATTTCTTGTTTAGTCTAGAATATTATATTGTTGGCTGTAGTCCATAATTCTGTAATTAGTACTGTGTACCAATTTTTGCCACATCTTCAGATGATTAAACTATGTTAACAGTTTCTTTTAGGGAACTATAAAAGTAGTAGGGAAAGAAATTTCAATATTTCTTCATCGGGGTGGGGTGACTGCAACTAGGTTAGCAGAAGTTCACAGAAAATGGGTATTTAAGGTTACTCAGTAAAGAAACTTGGAAAGTTCTGTGTTAGGATCTGGCTGGCAGAATTAAGCCTTTTGAAAAAGTTTTATATACAGATATTTGTATTAAATTTGGAGCCATAGTCAGAAGACTCAGATTATAATTGGCTTATTTTTCTATTTCCTTAACTGTAATTTCCACTTTTGTAATAATTTTGATTTGAAAGATGAATTTACTTATTTATTTTTTTAACAGTCAAAGATTGTTGCTGTTGTAGCCTGCAGTCTTTAAAATGATTGTGTTGCTTTTAGGATTGATCAAAACAAACACTCCAAAAGCTGAGGTGAATTCTTGATTGACAGCAAGATATAAGCAGTACGGTTAACAAAGTGCTATGTCCTCTTTATGATGATAGTTTTCTAAATGAGGAGATATTTGGCTGCATTCTTATAGACATTTATATTTTATTTTCACATGAAAACTTCTTTTCAATATTGATTAAGGAAACATTTTTTTTTCCTCTTGTCTGAATATGGTAGTTTCATTCTAAGATGTATCATGGGTATTGGTGCTGTGTAACAGACAATGAATTGTAACTAGCATATGGTTCAGAATACACAATGTTAGGTTTTCAAAATATGTTAATGGTTCTTTTCTATTTATAATTTCAAACTTTCATAAAGTATGTCAGAAATTTCATAAATTTGTTTTCAGTGAACTCTGCTATGATAAGTCATTAAAGACAACATTTAGTCTTATAAATGGAACTTTCTGATCATCTAGAATATTGACACTTTCAGTTTACAATGTCTCTTTTTTTCTTTGGACTGTATATATATATATATAGATAGATAGATAGATAGATAGATAATAGATAAATGTTCCTCTGAATGGTATTGGTAAATGGTTCAGAAGAGAAACTCATTGAAATAAAAGTAATATTTATTCATGATGATCAATTAAATTATTTGCATAATCTAAGAAAACTAACTACTGTGCATAACTCTCAATTTGTGTGTAACTCAATTTGACATGATGTGACAGAAGAGAGTCTGAGTCTACTGTGTGGAATATGTTGGTTTACTTTCAGTGCTTGAAGATACATTAAAAGGTAATTGGTTCAGGAAGACGCCATATAATTTTAAGTTAGCCTGCATGCTGTAAATGTGTTTTGTGTTTAAATAAAGAGGAAAATTTTTTGAAATGTTAAAAAAAAAAAATTAGTTTGTATTAATTATACAAAGGGGTTTCATTGTGATATTTCCATGCACAAACATACAATACTTTAAAAAAAAATTCACCCCTCAATTACTTTCTCATTCTTTAAAAAAAATTTTAACGGGTTTCATTATTCTATTTCATACATGCATATAAAGTACCTTGGTCCGTGTTATTTTGATTGGTATTTCCTTCATGACTAAGGATATTGAACATTTCTTCATATATTTATTACCCTTTTGTACTTGATCTTTTGAAAACTCTTCATTTGCCCATTTATTAGTTGCTTATTCGTTCTTTTGATGTTCAATTTTTTGAGCTCTTTATATATTCTAGATATTAATCATTTGTCCAAACGAATAACTAGCAAAGATTTTTTCCCATTCTGTAGGTTGTCTCTTCACTCTGGTAATTGGTTCCTTTGATGCACAAGTTTTTTAATTTGATACAATCTCATTTGTTAATTCTAGCACTTATTTCTTGGGCAATTGCTGTACTAACAGAAAGTTGTTGCCTATATCTTCTAATGTTTTTCCTATGGTTTCATAGTACTTTCAAAGTTTTGGACCTTTCATTGAGATCTTTGATATATTTTGAACTGACTTTTATACAGTGAGAGAGATAGGGATCTAGTTTCAGTCTTACATGTGGATATCCAGTTTCCCCAACACCATTTGTTGAAGAGGCTCCATTGTGTTTTTGGCACCTTTGTCAAAGATCAGATGGCGCTATCTATGTGAGTTTATCTCTGATTCTTCTATTCCATTTCTGCATGTCTGTTTTTGTGCCAATACCAAGCTGTTTTTGTTATGATAGCTCTATAACACAGTTTGAAGTCAGATATTGTGTTAACTCCAGCACTGCTCTTTATGCTCAGAATTGCTTTGACTATTCACAGTCTTACATTCTGTATGTTTTTTAGGATTGATTTTTCTATTTCTATGAAGAATGACACTGGAAATTTGATTGAGATTACAATGAGCCTATAGACTGCTTTCAGTACTATAGTTCTTTTCATATTAATTCTGCTGATCTAAGAATATGGGAGTCTTTCCATCTTCTAGGATTTCTTCAATGTTTTAAGAGTTTTCATTGTAGAAGTCACCTCCTTAGTTAAATTTATTCCTAGTATTTTTAAGGCTATTGTGAAATAATTATTTTCTTTCTCAGCTATATATTACTGATGTATAAAAAAGGTTATTGACTTTTGATTTTTATATTCTGCTACTTTGTCAAAAGTGTATCAGATCTAAGAGGTTTTTGTAGAGTCTTTAGGTCTTGTAAGTATAGGATCAGATCATCTCCAAATAGAGATAATTTGACTTCTTCCTTTCTTATTTGTATCCATTCTGTTCCCTTCTCTTGGGAGTCTTTCCATCTTCTAGGGATGAATGATAATGGTTGCTAATGCAACTGTATATATAAAATGACGACATGTGGCTCAGTGATAAAAGCGCTTGCCTACCATTCTTAAAGGCCCTGAGTTCAATTTCCAGTAAGAACAAAACATTAAAAAATAAATAAGATAACAATGATTTCTCTAATTTCACCTAATAACTGGCTAAAGTGGAAGGTTAACAATAGGTGAACATGATGTAAAAAAGCAAAAAAGAGTATTTGTAATTACACTAACAATCTTTATTTTCTCCTCCCATTATGAGACAATTTTAACAATGGCCATTTCTTTGTTGAGGGTGATTTGTAAGATGATTAAATAATTTTACTTTTCTTTAAAATAAAGCACAATTCAACTAATACAAATTAAGGAAACATCTTTCCTCCTACTGAATTCCAAATACACTTCTGCAGACCTTAATTTCTAACAGGTACTTACTGATGTTTTTCCTCCCCTTTTAGGAAAAGGAAAACCCTTCAACATATGCAGGTTTTCATTCTTATTTTAAACTAACACTTTCAATAATGTAACAGGGATACGAAAACTGAGGAGACTAATTTCTGCTCTTAAAGAATCTTAAGACTAGTAAAGCATTGTGGCACACAATGGAGGATTGCACATTTGAGGCTGGCCTGGGCTACACAGCAAGACACTGTTTAAAAAAAAAAAAAAAGAAAAAGGAGACAAATGTGCAAATAATTTCTGCATCCCCACAGAATTAGTAGTGCTCCAAAAGAGAAAAACCGTGACTGTGGTATACTGAAAGCTAACGGATGAACGTGTTTCAAGGATTCAGCAGACTTTCAATTCCAGCACTATGGCAAAATAGATACTTGAATAATATAGAAAACAAAAACAAAGTGAATTTGGGAACTCTGAAATATAAGAATCAGAATCAGATTTCACTTTGGGGACTTCAAACAAACCCAAGTGAAGCACTTTTATAACAATGTATCCAATAATTTGAAAACATTTCTCAAGCACTAAAAAACCATTTATAAAAACTTGTTTGCTGATGGCTCACACCTGTAATTCTAACTACAGGAGATCAGGAGGATTGCAGTTCGAAGCCAGCCTAGGCAGTCTGTGAAACCCTGTCTCTAAAAAAAAAAACTCACCACAAAAAAAGGGCTGCTGGAGTGGCTCAAAGTGTAGGCCATGAGTTCAAGCCCCAGTACCGAAAAAAAAAAAAAAAAAACAAGCAAACAAAAAAACCCTGGTATTAAAAAAAACCTTGTGTTAAGCCATAAAGTCTACCTTAACATGTTTCTAAAAACTGATAAAAACTACAGACTCTTAAAACAAAGCAATAGAAACTAATAGTAAGAAAGAACTAGGAGGCTGGGGGAGGGGTGGCTCCTAGAAAGCACAAGGCCCTAAATTCAAACCCCAGTACCTTGAGGCGGGGGGGGGGGGGGGGGGAGCAACAGAAAGACCATCTACTTTTAGAAATTTTAAAATGTACTTTAAAGCTGATGAGATGGCATGTGTCTATAGACCTTTACTTGGGAGGCCAAGGCAGGAGGACCAAGAGTGTCCAGAAGTTCAAGACTAGCCTGGGGCAAAATGGGGATGTGGCTTAAGAGGTAGAGCAACACCTAGCAAGAGAGGCCCTGAGTTCAACCCCCACCATCTCAGTACTGCCAAAAAAAAAAGAAAGAAAAAAAGAAAAAGAAAAGACTAGTCTGGGGAACACAGTGAGATGCTGCCTCAAAAGAAAAAAGCCTCACTTGCCATAAGAAACAAATGCAATTGATTAATGTGTCTGATTTACTAACTTGTTCCACAGTATTATTATCTAGGTTGTATTTTTTTTTCAAGTTAAACAAAGATTTTTAAAAATTAGGTATGAACAGTTAAAATCACAGCGGTAGCTTCTGAAAAATGCAAAAAACACATGGACACAGCCTATACTCAAAATTTTGAGGATCCCAAAGAACTTTTGCTTTTATGGAGTATATAGCTACTGATATCTACTGCATTAGAAGTTAAAAACTGAACATTTTTAAAAAATTTTAATTCACTTTACCAATAAATCTATTGTATAAAATGAAAATATTTTATGAAAATAAGTATTTCAAAAACCAAAAATTATTAGAAAAGTGGCATTATTTTACAACTTTCTTTTTTAATGTCTGGCTTATGGCAGGTCTCCAAACTATACCGTAAGTTGAAATAATGGTGAAGCGTGGACAAAGACCAATGGTATGGAAGAACTCAGATGGAAGCACCCACAACTTTGAAATTTGGTTTAAGACAGAACTAGAAGGACTCTTAGTATGGGGCTGAGACAAATTCAAAATCTGTATTTAAAAAAAAAATGAAACTGGACGCTTCCTCAACCCATAAGGATTAAAGACTTAAATGTGAATGTCCCAAACAATACTTTTAGAAGCCCACATAGGAAAGAAATTTTATGACTCACAAAAAATTTTTTAAAAGAAGTACAAATTCAAGCAGAGAAGACTAACAAACTCTCTTAAGGGATTCATCAGGACACCATAAAGAAAGTGAAAAAAAAATCTTAAACTGGGAAAAGAAATTAGCCGTACAAAATAATGCCTACATACCAGTAAAGGACAAATCAATTTAAAACAGCCGAAACACAGGAATAGGCATTTCATAGAACACAAATGGCCTTACTTACTTACATGGATCCTACTCCACAAAGAGCTTCATGGTAGATACTTTTTTTTTCCCCTATAATTATTTAGGAAACCAGGAACATACATAAACATCTGTGTAATCTTAAATTTGATACTTAAAAGGTGTTTCAGAGGACTAAGCTTTGAAATATCTCAGGTCTCCTGAACTCTAAAACAGATCCAAAGAGTTGCATTGCAATTTATCCAATTTACATAATGTTCACACCTAAATTCCTACACAGTAGTGAAAATAAGTTCTCAGTTTAGGCTATAAATTAGAATTACCTAAGAGCTAAGATACATTCCAAAATTCATGCCTGATCAATTAAATCACAACCTGGAGATAGTATTTTTAAGTTTCCCAGGTGATTGCAATATGTTGACAAAGCTGAAACCACTAATTTGAATTGTGCAGACCAGTCAATTTGACAAAAACTAGGGAATGGCACTGATCTACAGTGCAAAGCATTTAAAAGAGTCTAACAAGGAACCTGGATATAGCAACATGACATTTACCAGTTTCAATCTAGCTTCAACTCTTCTGGGTTAAAGGCAGATGAAACTTAAAATACAGTTAATTCACATTATTCATGATAGGGAGGTTCTTCAAACTCCCACCAAACACTAAGTCAATAAATACTGAACTCACTGCTCAAGAGGAAACACAAGATTAGACTCTTATAAACCACTTGTCAATCTAAAATAACCCTGCATTTTTTGTATGTTTTTGTTTAAAGATACCTCATTGTTGATTCACTGACATCAAACTCACAGCCAACAAACTGTAACTTATGCTCCAATGAAACTTACCTAATACGTGTATTTCCTTCATAAGACACATGACAGCTTTCTCACATGTAGGAACCCTAGACTATGCTTGGGTGAAGTCACCAACAAAAAGCACAAAAACATAAAATACATTACACTAAATAGACCTTGAAAAGGACACGTGTATACTGTCTGGGATGAACAAGTCAGAAGACTTTCAGATGCAATTGTGTGGGCAGGGTAACTTAAATTCTTCCATGCGCTGTAAGTTTGTAAATCCCAAAAGAGCTCCTTCAGTACTGATTTTAAGGCTATAAATAAATTTGATTAAGTAGGTGAATTCACAAATGCTGAATCTGTGAATGAGGATGGACTGCAAAGGTATTTAAAAGAAAATCAAGGGGGGGAGGGGGAGAGGTGGCACAAACAATGTATACACATATAATTAAATATAAAAACAATAAAAGGAGAAAAAAGAAAATTAAAAGTAGCTCCAACTAGAAGATTTCCACTAAGTAACATCAAATGCAGAGTTCACACCAGTATATCCAGTTATGTAATTTTCTCCACTAGAATCCTTTAATTGGTCTTCCTGTATTGGGATTGGGGATTTAACTCAATGGAAGAGTGCTTGCCTGGCAAGTGCAAGGCCCTAAGTCCAGTCCCCAATACCTAAAGGAAAACAAAACCAACAACAACAACAAGAACCTTGTATAATTTCCTTATATATCTTCTTTTAATGCAGTACAAAAGTAAAAATTAACTCAGGTGTGGTATTTCACAACTGTAATCCCAGCACATGGAAAAGTGGGGCAGTTCCTCAGTGTGGTATGAATTTATAATGATGTATTATTGACTTATAACAACATATACATTTGGCCCTCAAAATCCAAGGGTCCTTCAAATTGAAAGTTCCGTATCTACAGATTCAAACAACATTGAATCCAAAATATTTAGGGGAAAAAATTTCATCTGTACTGAACATGTATACCTGTCACTCTTCCCTAAAAGACATAGTATAACAGCTATTCACAAGGATTTATTAGATATAAGTAATTTAGAATGACTCAAAAGTATACCAAGAGAGTTCTAGGCCGGTCTGGGTTACAGGACCACAGGACCAGAACTGTATTAAAAAAAGAACAGAAAAATAAGATGAAAAAAAGTATCCTTTGTTTGTATGGCCCAAACAATGTATAAACATATGAATAAATGAATGAAGAAAAAATAAAATGTCTCCTAAAAAAAAAAAATCCTAGAGGGCAAACAACTATTATATGCAAATTATATCCCATTTTATATAAGGAATTTGATCATCAGTGAATTCTGACATTCTAGAGTGGGGGCAGGGCCTTAGAACCAATCCCCAGGCAGCTATCAAAGGATAGCTATATTGGATCATCTTTTAACTTCCCAGTGCACAGCTTCTAAAACCCTGAGCATCTTTGATAACCAAAGGAACCAATTACAACAGAGGGATCGATCTTTCAGCTCCAACACCCTAACTTCTGGGGAGTAGCTAAAAATTGAAGGTGATCACCAATGACCAATGACTCAATCAATCATACCAAGGTTACAAAGCCTTAATAATTTAAAAGAACAAGGTTTAGAGAGCTGCCGAATTAAATAAGAACACATCCAAAGCAGAGAGTGTGAAGAGCACCGCAACTCCAGGAACAGAAGTCCTGTATTCAAGACCCTTAGGAATCTCACTCTAGGTACAGCTTTATCTGGCTATTCACTTATATCTTTAAAAATATCAGCAATTGTGAGTACACTGTCTTCTGGGGTTTTGTGAGCCCATCTAGGAAGGAAATTACTGAAGGAGGAGGCCTTAGAATCTCCTATTTGTAGTCAAGTTAGACAGAAGTTGTAGTTAACCAAGACCCTATACTGGTACCTAAAGTGGGGGCAATCTTGTAGGACCAAGTCCTTAACTATGGGGTCAGCAGTAACTCTGGTTAGTGATTGTATTGGATTTAAGTTTTGGGCATTCAGCTGGTGGCAGAGAATTGCTTTTTGTGGAAAAATCCCAAACATCAGGTCTCAGAAATGAAGTATATTAAATGGTAATAAGAGAAAACAGTAGGGATTTTTTCTATAGACTTAGAAAATCACCTCCAGACACAGTAGCAATCCTAGCTAATCAAAAGATCAGGAGAGTCACAGGACCATCACAGTTGGCAACCAGACTGGGCAAAAAAATCTAGCAAGACCCCCACCTCAACAAATAAGCTAGGTGTACAGTTGCTCACCTGCAATCCCAACTATTCAGGAGGCATAAGTAGGAGAATCATGGTCCAAGGCTGGCCCTGGGCAAAATGTTAGGCCCAATCTCAAAAAATACAGCAAAATGGCAGGGGGCTTGGTAGAGCACCTACCTAGCAAGCACAAGGCCCTGAGTTCAAACCCCATGCTACCAAAATACTAATTCCCGTATGATTCTATAACTTCACTCCTAGTATACATCTAAAGAAATTAAAACAGACATCCACATAAAAATGTACACAGAATGTTCACAATATCATTGCTCACCAAAAAGTGGAAACAATCCAAATTGCCAATTAACTGATGACTGTAAACAGGGAAACCAAGTATCAATTGATGAATGGATAAACAAACTGTTGCAATCATAAAGGATACAGAAAAACAGAGTAACCTCAAAAGCATTACAGTAAGAACCAAGTCACAAAAAGTCACACATTGCATAATCCCCCTCACTTATATGAAATGTCTAGAATAAATTAATCCATAGAGACTGAAAAGAGACAGTGATTTCCCAAGGCTGGAGAAAAGGGGAAACTGGGAGCAACTACAGATAAAGAGTTTCTTTTTTGAGGTAATCAAAATGTTCTGGAAACAGTATAGATGGTTGTGAATACAATAAAAGCCAAATGTATACTTCAGAAGGTAAGTTTTATTATCTGTGAATTATACCACAATTGAAAGGGAAAAAGCTGCCTTTTACAACTGATACAGAAAATTCATAATCTTATTTGGCTAGTTCTCAAATTTCAAGAAGGACTGGCGAACAATACATACCAATTGGAAACCATACTTCTGTCCTCCTTCCTGTGATGTGGAAATACAAAACATGACACATAAATCATAAAAGAAATCTGTTTTTATCCCACTGATAGTCAACATAGAGACCAGGAATAAGAAAAAAACAAGGAAAACAAGTTTTTGGTAAAGGGGCTTCAATGCCTATAGCATTATTATTTATAATTCACAAACAACTTCAAACGATTTGTGACATGAAATAATCTGTTATTTTACCCAATATGACTATTTTACCATCCTTTTTTATATGTTGAGGGCGGAAAGAAGTTACACAGGTATTAAGAGACAAAACTAGAATTCAAACCTAAGTTTATCTGATTCTAAAGACTGTTCATTCTTCAATCTTTACTGAGGGCTTCTTAATGTCAGGAACTCAATTGCATGCAAAGGAAAATAATTAACAATAAACCACAGGCATGAGGAATTTAGCAGTGTGAAGGGAACTGCTAATGCAGGAGTGGATGGGCTATTTTTCGGGTGGTCAGGGAAGACCTCACTGAAGAAATAACATTTGAACAAAAACCTGAATGAGAAAAGAAAGGAAGCCCTTCATATTGTGAGAAGAGCATTTCAAGTAGAAGAAACAAGGGCAAGAGACCTGAGGCAGGAACAGCAACTAATAAAACTGTAGAGACTTGAGTCTTTGGGAGAGATCAAGGTCTTTAGTTTTAATGGGGTTTTTGAACTATATTCTGAGTAAGACAGGGAAGCTACAGAAGGGTTGTGAGTGAAATATTTTTGCCTTTTGTTTTGAAAGAATCTAACAAGTTAAGACCGTATTTATGATACTGTTGATATAATCCAAATTGATGATGATTTAAATCAGGGAATTTTTCAGAAGAGGGGACAAACAGCTGATTACTGGATCTATTCTGAAGACAGAGTTGACATGATTTGTTAGCATAGAGCAGGACCTGGGAAATACCCTGGGCTACTTCATTTTAAAAACCTCAGATGGCCCATACCCTGGATCATCTATTGACATAATGACCATACCTGGATCAAAGATAAACATAATAGCCCACACCCAGGGTCAACCATTAAGATAATGATCCTAAATCCTCCTTAGGGAGCCTACTCTTCACATAGAGGTTAAACCAGGATGTGCAGGGAGGATCAAATGCAGACATATGCCTTCCCATATGCAGGCAGCCTCTAATGCCCTCTACTCAATGACCAAACTATTTGAGGGCCACAAAGTGACAGCCCTGATTTTGTGATGCCCTGAACTGCTCACCTCATCCCTGAAGGTTTAGTTATTTTTTTGGCAGTATTGGGGTTTGAACTCAGGGCCTCACACTTGCTAGGCAGGCATTTTAACACTTGAGCCATCTAGCCAGCCCATCAAGACATACTTTTGCTTTGCTAATAAATCACTCTTTACTATCTTCTCACTCTTCCTGGTTCTCTCAACCCACTGGGCCAATGTTCTAATGTTAGATTTTGTACCCAAGAACCAAGGAACATCTAGAACACCCCAACAGTTTGACTATGGGGTAGGAGGAATCCAAGATTTAGCAAATGAAAGGACGAAGTTGCCATGTGCCAACTAGAGAAAACAGGTTTAAAAAAGAGGAATAAAAAGATGCAGTTTATATATGTTCACCTCTCTGCTAATCTACTTTTGTTTTAACTACTACACTACACAGAAACTTTTGTGCAATACAGCTTTCTAAGTGGTGAAATAATTACTTGATATCAGGTCCTGTGTTTTTTGTTTCTAATAAAAGTTTTACAAAGGCAACTAAATGACATTATTGTCTTTTCTCAGAATAAAAACAACTCAAAGGCATGAACTTGATGATCCAAAAACAACACTCACACATACAAATATGGGCTGTCAGATGAGAAAATTTATAAAACACCTGATAAACAAAAACAAGCACTTTGCAGATAACATTCTTAATAAGCAGACCAGTGATATAAATTCATCTAACAAATACTCAATTTAGGCAAATACTAACTGTATTATCTGAAAGCTGCTAGATCATCCCTCTTTAAAAACTCTCCTTAATAATGTAGGCTATCTTTTAGACAGTAAAAGTTCACCATTATAATTTACTCAGTGCACAGCTATACAAAGAACCTTTTAAAAAATATCCATAATGTAACTTTTACTATAAATATTAAGGAATATTTCCTCTCATTTTCTTACCTACAGAGCTGTAACACAGTTATTTTAATAAGTGCTTAATTCTTTGTGTGAGTGTATGTGTTTTCTGAAGGATCAACTCAAAAGTCTCAAGCATGACGGACAACTGAGCTAGCACTGAGCTAATCCCCAGCCTAAATGTGCTTCTTTTTTTTTTTTTTCAGTACTGAGGTTAGAACTCAGGACCTTATGCTTGCTAGGTAGGCATTCTATCATTTAAGCCACTATGCCAGCCCCTAAATGTGCTTAATTCTTGACTGAAAAGTTAAATAATTATCTCAACTACTTCTCTTCAAGGCCAAACTTGTTAAAATGTTTCTTACAACTTCACAGTATCACTAAATTACAGAGCTGTGTTACATGTCTTTCTTTTCTGAGACTGGGTCTCTCTATGTGGCTCAGGTTGGCCTGAATTTGTGATCTTCCTGCCTCAGCCTCCCAAGTGCTAGGATTACAAAAGTGTGCCACTCATAGTTTAGTTGCTAATCCCAGTTTCACTACTCAGTAACTATGCAATTCTGAGTAGGTCACTTCCCCAACTAAGTAATAACCAGAAATCACTCTCTTTGCCTGCTGCTATTAGAATTAAATAGGGTTACATGACTTTTCCTTTCACAAGGTTATAATAAGAATCCAGAGGAAGCCTAGCTACTTGGGAAACTGAGATTGGAAGGATCATGGTTTGAAGCCAGTCCAGGCAAATAGTTCGAGAGACCCCCCCATCTCAAAATAACCAGAGCAAAATGGACTGCAGATGTGGCTCAAGCAGTAGAGCACATGCTTTGCAAGTGCAAAGTTCTGAGTTCAAACTCCAGTCATTCCCACCCAAAAAAAGATTAAAAAAAATCCAGAGGAAAACAAAGAATATAAAAATACTTTAAAAAACATTAAGGTCTGGCAATCACATAAATCAGTAAAATAAGGTACTTTGGGGAAACATGTATGTATTCTATAGGTATTCAATCTTACTATTACAGAATTAACAGATTTCCCTAAAACAGAATTAAACTAATGCAGACTTTGCTATTTAGGAATGCTTCTTGAAGTATCAAGTGCAAGTGATAGACAAATGTTTATTGTATTCATGAACTATGTGCACATTTAAGGGACAAGAGGAAAGTATTTTTCCTGCTTTAATGAAATCTGTGGCCCAGGGGAAGAAGCAGAAACTTGAAGCTTAAAAATGTAGCCAGGGGCTGGTGGAGTGGTTCGGCCTAGCAAGCACTCTTACCAAGGCCCTGAATTCAAACCAGTGCCGCCAAAAAAAAAAAAAAAAAAAAAAAAAAAAAATTTAGCAAAGTACAGTGGTGCATGCATATCCTGCCAGCTACAGCAGAAGTGTAAATATCAGTATCATGGTCAAGGCAGGCCTATACCCTTTAATAATGACATCAACAGACAGACATGTGGTATCTAATTGTCAATGCAACACGACTACTGTAAAAGTATCTTAAAAGCCCATATTCCAGCCAGATGCTGGTGGCTCACACCTTAATCCAAGATACTTGGGAGGAGACTGGAAGGACTGAGGTTAGAAGTCAGCCAGGGCAAATACTTCTCTGCATGTGGACTCAACAGAAAAATCTAGGCATAGTGGTATGCACTCATCATCCTAGCTACCATGGGAAGCAAAAATAGGGGAACTGAGGTCCAGATTGGTCCAGGTATAAACCTGAGATGCTATCTCAAAAATAATCAGATTGGGGCTCAAGGGGTGTGGCTCAAGTGGTAAAGCACCAAAGTATGAGGACCTGAGTTCAACAAAAAGTCCCACAAAGGGGGAGAAATGACCCAAACATTGTATGCACATATGAATAAAAGAAATAATAAAAAAAAAAGCTCCACAAAAAAAAAAAGCCCATATTCCATCTCTATCACTACAGTCAACTACCTGACTGAAAGGCAATGCAGTACTGTGACTAATCTAAAATAATAACTTCTAAGCCCTCTGAAAATTAGCACAAATTCATACTCTCCTTGTACTAACTCTCAACTTCCTTCCATCTAGCCAAATCAAGTCAACAGTCCAAAACCCAACTGGGTGAAAGAGGAAGAAAATGCACATAACTCATAAAGAGTAATCATCTCTCACAAGTATATCACTTCTTTTAGACTGACAAAAATCAAGTATTATACCCTAATTAGATCTTAAGACGGAAGGTTTCAAATTAGAAAAGCACACAAGGTAAATTTTAAAAAACTTCTAACTTAAGTAAAGTCAGAAAGAAACAGCTAAATTATAAACTTGAAAATATATTAGATTAAAGTTCCAAAATACTAAACAAGCTATGAGAAAAATAAATTATAAAATTAAAAAATGCAAAAATTTTAGTTTCACTGAAAAATATACCCCAATACTGCTACACTTTTCAAAATTTTAGACTCAAAAAAATTCACTTTAGTGAGATAATGCTTTTGCAGTTTGCAAATGGAAAGTGTATAACAAATAACCAGAGTAAAAATAAAAATGTGTTACCAAGAACTTTCCATTTAATATTTTTAAATTTCTTGGATTACCAAAATTACATGTAGATCTGTTTCTTTATTCTAACTCCTGCCAATTTTAAGTATCATCATTCTCTTAAAAACAGTTCCTTAAAATATAACCTAACTATAATCTTACTTGGTGATTCGTGACTTTGTTTTAGGAAGAAATAGTAGGAAGAAAAAAAAAAAAACGGGAAAGAATGCTTCAAAGGATTCACATAAGTGTGAAAAACACCACCTTGAGCTGCACTGAAGAACTCTAGCAACATTATACAGCAGAGACTCACAGCAATATAGGTATGCCAGAATATTGATTCCCTCATCTTTTAGTGTTTCAGGCACAGCTGTCCAGCCAGGTGCTCCCAGTCTCCAACAACCCCATTCATCTTAGTGTACTAGTCAAAATTATTTTCTATGTATGGCATGAACTGAAAGTAGATTGGGAAGCACTCACAGAATACATCCAAGCAAAGCTGAGTGTGGTAGTACATTCCTATAATCCTAACACTAGGGGAGGCCGAGGCAGGAGGATCTCAAATTCGAAACTAGCTGGGCTACACAGCAAGACCTTGTTCAAAAAATAAGTAAAACAGACTATGATAAAATTTTTAAAAATACATGAAAGCAGTTATAGCCCAGTCACTAAGCCATGATCACCAGTCTCCTTCAGCACCCTTACTTCCCGATGCTCCCCCAGAGACCATTTCCATAGATAATCATCATGTCCATTATTCAAAAATTCCAATCTTTCAACTCTTTGCTAATGCATTAGCAAAGCAACTTCCTGCTTCCTGAAGGCACTGAGGATATCCATGTATTTCAACAAGAGAGACCGCAGGAAGATCTTACTACTGTCCAAGGGATTCCTGGTGTGAAGGCGTTTAAGAAATCTGCCTGCTATGGTAATACAGCTGAGCATCCAGAATGTGGAGAAGTAATTAGCTACAAGGGTAAGGAGCACAAAACATATGCCAGGTCCTAGTAGACTAAAGATGGTCAGATGAAGGTTCATGGGTTCTACATGTCATGGCTTAAGTGAGGATTTCCCTGCAATGAGCAGAAATTTCCCTTCTGTCCCTTGTCACAAGTTTATAAACCTCATAGCATACGTAATATAACCATGCGGGGGCTTTTTCATAATAGTAATCTGGGAAGGGCCTTGCCCCCCAAAAAGCAGTTACAATCTCAACCTTAAAGCATATATTCTCCAATAAGAAATTCAAAGACTACCCTAAATTGATTTTTTTGCATTGATCTTAAAAGACTACTTACTTCATTTTTATCAAGTAATCAAATCCTGTTCTACATTTGTATAGTATGCCATGTTTTTAAAATATAGCTCCTTTTTTCTTTAAACAGGGTTTCAGTCTTGCTATGTAGCCCAGGCTAGCCTCAAACTCATGATATTACTGCCTCAGTCTTGCAAGTGTGGGGATTACAGGTGTGAGGAACTACACCGAGCAGGACAGTTCCTCTTGAAGCTTAAGTAACCTCATCTTCAATAGCAGTAATATCCTGGTATATGTAAGATAAAGAAATCTATTACAGATTTTTAGATGAGGCCACAGACCACCATTCTGTGTCCTCATCATACATTTTTCCAAATTGAAATGCCCAAAACTTTTCATTTCTTAACCTACTTCCACAAGGCTTCTCCAGAGCACCATCACCTTGTAATATAATACACAATTCAGTACTTTGTTCTTATGCTGACCCCCTCCACTAGACTATTAAATCCACAAAAACCTATCTGTATGGCTGTACTCCTCGCACCTACTTAGGTGTCTGACAGTGGCTCCTTAAAAAAATACTTGCTGAGTGAAAGAACACATTTGATATGTTAGTTGTAATTTTATGTATAACTTAGTTATTTTGAAAAGTGCTAACCTCTGCCATTAAGATGGTTAGGAAACTCTGTACAAAGACACAGAAATAATAGTACACAAAGTAGTATTATGTTTCAAAAAGATTGATTTATCTATATTATTTTTAAGATATTTCCAGAAAATCTTATCAGATTACTTTCAAATACAAATATAAGTTTAAGATTTAGTTTTATTCTGACTGGAAGCATCAGTATTCCACTTCCACTCAGAAGACAAAGGAATAAAGACAGGACAATGCTAAGTCTGAGACAGACCTTAAGACCAGAAAAATGCACTACCATTTTTTTCCTCACAATTTAAAATCACTATGTAAAATTCAAGGTTCTCAACATCTCTCTTAAAAACAAATCTGCTATCTGGGCACACCGTTGGCTTATACCTATAATTCTAGCTACCTAGGAGGCTGGAATTGAAAGGATTGTGGTTTGAGGCCAGCCTGGGCAAATAGTTCAGAAGATCTCATTTCTAAAATATAACCAGAGAGAAATGGACTGGCAGTGTGATTCAACTGGGAGAGTGCCTGCTTTGCAAATGTGTGAAGTCCTGAGTTCAAATCCCAGTGCCTCCAAAAAAGCCTAAACAAAACCAAAAACAAAAAAAACCCTACCTTTTCCAAAGTGTAAATCTAACCAGCTAATACTGCTCTCTTGTCAAAATATAATCAGGAGTGTAAATTTTTATCTTAATTTTAAAATAACATATTTATCTTAATAATCCTAAACCAGGTTATAATAAAAATGTTTTAATGTTAATACAGATAAAAATCTTAAAGCAGTCATATAGCTCATCTACTGTTCAACTGGTGTTCCACGGTTCCTTTTTTGGCCTCAAATGACGAAACTTCTCTAACATCTCTGGGGAGGCGAGTGTAAAGTATAATGTTTCCTGAAATTGTTCTTGTTTTTCACTGCACCATTTCGTGACATCTCTTCAATTAGAAATGCTATATGCAATTTTATTGTTCTGCAGGAAAGACCAGAGGGAGAAGCAAAGGTGAAGAGAATATTGTAAGGAAAAACAGGTTGAAAAGGAATAATGAGAAAAACAACAAAAAGATATCTGCACAAAAGAGGAAGACACAGAAAAGAGAAGGAAAAATACTTCTGTCATAGAAGAGAGAAAAAACCCAAAAGACAGATTTGCTTATTCTTTTACGAACAAAAGCAAAAAATCCTAAGAAAACTCGGTATCTTTCTTTACTTAAGGCATGTTATTAAAACTCCAAAAGGCATTCAGTTGACACTAACCTACATGTTTTAATACCGCTAGTCTATCTGTGAATTAAACGCAGTCTACAGATAATTCAATCTCTAAAAAATTACAATGGTGGTTGCCATCTTTGCCCAAAAAAAACAAACTCCCCGGATTTGGAGGGCGGGGGGGGGGGGTGGGGGCTGGAAATTAAGTTGGAAAGCAAGAAAACCATGTACTGCCAAGTCAGGTTGATAAGACAGAGGTCAACAAACACTCCTTACCAAACTAAGGCTCCACTAAAGGTCTGGGGAAGAAGCGCAAAGAGCTACAGCCTTAACGACCGCAAGGGTGGGGCATCGGAAAAAAAAATTAAGAGGCCGAGTTACCCCGGGAGGCTTTACCGGGGCTAGAGACAAGGCTAGGGAGCTTGCACGTTAGGCAGCAGGAGATGCTGGTGATCAGGGACAGCTGGGGCGGGGGAGATGGCGGTGAGTGCGAGACTGATAGAAGAAGGTACCCACGGGGCAAAGGACTGAGTCAAAGGAGAGCCAGCGAAGGGCCAAGCTGCCCGGCGTGGGAGGCCTTGGCAGAGGCCGCTAAGCCCGTCTGCAGGCAGCCGCCGGCTCAGGGGACGCTTTCCCAGGCCCCCACTCCACCCGCAGCCCCTCTCCGGGCCGCCCGGCCCCGGTGACAACGGCGGGCGCAGCTGTTTCCGCCGGGCCGGGCACCGCGGCGAAAAAGGCATCCCTGGGGCTGACCGGGAGACAACAGCCGCCGCCTGTGCGCGCAGGGCGGCGATTTCGAGACCACCACCTCGGAACCAACGCCAAACTTCACCCTTCCTTGTCCTAAGCCTTCTTTATCCCCCAACTTCCCGGCCGGCTGGTGTCCGCTTCGACAGACTGAGGACCACCCCCACACACACACACACACCTTCCTCTTTTGCCACCTCGCCCCTTCCACACGCCCCGGGGAGGGCGGAAGCCCGGCCACTGGGACCCCTCCGCAGCCAGTCCGGGTATCCCGGAGTCCTGGACACCGCCCCCGCCCGAACGCTCGCACCCTCTCGGCGGCTCCCTCGCCCACCCAGATGCAGCAAACTCCTCTCACCTGCATTGACGCCATGATGGAACCATCCCCGCAAGGCCAGCGAGGCCAGAGACGCAGGGGGCGGAGCCGCCGTGCTCGCGTCACGCCGCTGGGGCCCAACATCCCGGGCGCGGGGGGCGGAGCCTCCGATGGGAAGGGGATGGCGGGAGGGGATTGGCTGGTGCGCGGAGTGCCGGGGGCGGGGCGGGGGCGCGGTAAATGGCGCTGTGGGTACCCCAGGTCACACCGCGTTGGGCCCATCCCTATCCGGGAGTCATGGGAGGCGCCGCTCCAGTTTTAGCGAGACCTCGGTGGCTGATTTTGGCTCTGCCTTGCGAGATCCTGATGGTGTTTGTGTCCATGGGGAGTTTTTCGTCTTTCTAACGACAGGTGTACGGTTACAGGTTTTTTTTCCCCGTGTCTTTCCGCATCAAGGGAGCAGATAAAACTTCCCTTGGGGCTGCTTTCTGGTCTGCGGACCTGGAAACCTCCTCCTATTCCTAATTTGGGGTTCCCTTGTAAACGGGATTGGGAGCTGAACACCATTCTGGTCTTTTAAAGGCAAAGGCATTTAGATTTGTAGAGCTGAAACTTGCCTGAAAGCGGAGAGCGAATTTTGAAGTTTTTCTTTTGTGCGCGATTTCTGCTCCCTTACCCCAACCCCTCAATTTTAAATTTCGCGTATACTAATAATAGCTATTGTTGTTATGGCAGTCTAAACTTAGAGAATTGACCCTAAGCATGAATTTTTTTCAATATACCAGCGTCACGTTATAATACACACTTTTATACTTTCTATTATATTCGGATTCTCTTCAGCCTATTTCGTGGTGGGAAGTTTTGTAATCATGCGACCTACAGATGAATTTGGGTAGGAAATGCTGAGCATACAGAATTTATTCTAGGAATGAACCAATTCTGCCAACATCAGAAGCCACATTTAAAATGATCTTCCGGAACTGAAATGAAGATGTCACTGGTTTATAAGGGGAAAATGGAAGCCAAAACTCGCGTTCTATCTTAAAAAAAAAAAAAAAATCAAGGTGGCTGACACATTGAGTAGAAGACTTTTATTTTACCAGAATTAAAGTTTAAAATCTGTCATTTTATTGACTCGGTTTTCCTTTTAGACATTTCTCTAAGATAAAAACATAACACCAATATAGGATATTCTTCACACTTGAGAATAGAGCATGATGTTCTCTGGGAACATCCATAATGTGAAGTGTATTCTAAAAGGAAAAAGAGCACATATGAATATAAGAAAAAAAAGGAAAAAGAACTTTAAAATATCCCAGTTATTTTATGGGATAATATTAAACACACTGTTTTTCCTCATAAGAGAGGAAGTTGATTTGGTATACTCTTCTTTCTCTCAGACTTCCACTCTTTTGCCAGAAATGGGTTGGTTTTCCCTTTGTGCAAAATGACTGTGTCCTTGAGTAAGTCTGCTCTTGGAAACCAGAATCAGCAGAAGACTATCAGGTGTTAGTCCAGTTGTGCTGTCAATATGTGGGTAAACCCCACATATTCCAACGAAAGAGGAAAGCTTATAGAAAAAAGCTTTCAAATAAAATTTCTTCTAGAGATCTCTACCCTTATGGGCTCAGAAAATTGCTTAAGATAGGCTTTACTATCTTAAGTTTTACCTTGCTTAACAGCTGATTCTCTCTAAAGGTGTAAGTGACAACAGATGACCCCACAAACACAGCATTATGGCATCATCAGAGCAAATAACCTGACCCAGGACAGATACTTAGGAGGAAGAAAAGTGGTGACAGGAATTCTGGCATTGCCCAAGGTGGAACTAATATCTGGTCCCATGGGTTTCATATGTGTTAAAAGGATCTTCACAAGAGGAAAAAGTCAATACCAGTTATATCCTCTCTTGGAAACACTAAATAGCCCATAATTATCTGTCTTCTTCATTCTTTCATTAATATATAATAAAGGGCTGGGAGTGTAGCTCAGTGGTAGAGTGCATGCCTTGCATGCGGTAAACCCCAGATTTGATTCCCTAGCATCAAAACAAAACAAAAATAAATAATAGAAAGAACCTGAGGTACTCAGGAGCTAAAACAGTGACTTTCAGATAGTACAGGGTGTACAATTATCTCCAGTGAGCCTTAAATGTTTATAAAACATTTGATTATACATTATTTGAAAACTAGGCTCATATCTCATTTCTTCACAGGCAAATGTTAAAATGTCTGACAAAAGTGGAAGAAGTTGGATTTCTTATAAACTGTAGGAATGAAACTGATACAATCACTTTGGAAAACTTCAGAAATAGTGAAGTTAATGTTTCACATATCCTTACAGAATCTTTTTTCTTTTTCAGAATCTTCTTAATAGCATTATTTGTAGTAAAAGACACATATTAAATGTAATGTTAATCTTGTTTGGATTCTAAATCAAACAAACTTTTAAGAAGATATTTTTGAGACAAATGGAGAAAATTACACATAGAATGGATAGTGGATGATTAAGGAATCTTTGGACAGGCGCCAGTGGCTCACACCTGTAATCCTAGCTACCTGTTGAGGAGTAGGGTTCAAGGCCAACCTAGGCAAATAGCCATGAGATCCCATCTCATGGCTGGAGGTGTGGCTCAAGTGGTACAGCATGTGCCTTGCAAGTGTGAAGCTCTGAATTCAAACCTCAGTCCCACCAAAAAAAGAAAAAAAAGGAATTTTTGTTAGGTTTGATAATACTCATTTTTTAATTTTCACAGTAATTTGAAATGAGTATCAGTTTGCAAGGAGAGGCAATTCTCCCACATCTCACAAACTATTCTCACCTCTACCTCCTAGAATAAAAATAAAAGTGTATGTCAGGATATACACAAGCTGTATGTTTGTCTGAGATCTCCCCTTCCAAGGTAAAAGGAAAACAGACACAGGATTAAATTAGCAACTGGACTTTGTGGAGTAAAAAGGAGGACATATGGGAAACTACTCTTAGTAATATTGAAGGACCCACAAAAGTTCCAGTGTGCAATTGCTGCAGTATTGATAATTTAATGTGATTTATAGATGCTTTTGTTCTAGTGAGTCAACAGACTAGAAGTCAAGAGCAGTTCTCTGCAGATTTGCTTGTTGAAGTATGAAGAGGCAGAGCTGAAGCAAAAATTCTTACTTGAGTCTATGTCTCCACAGAGTAGTTTGTTCCTCATGGCTGATTTCGCTAGAGAAATGGAGGTGGCTCAGCAATGAACAGCTTATTTATTGCATGTTAGAAAAGATACAAAGATTTCAGCATTTGTATTATCTGTCATTAGCAAGCTTGAGCAAAGATCTTATTCTCTCTGGATTTACTGATTTACCAATAAAAGTTTTACAAATCAGACTATATAATCTTTACAGTTTCATTGAGATTTCATTCCCATGCATCTAATAAAATTAACTGATTTATCTAAAATACCATGATAAGGGGGTGGGGATTGTAGCTCTGTCATATAGTGCTTGCCTAGCATACACTTTGAAACCTTGGGTTCCATCCCAGCACCACAAAAAAACAATAACCATGCTAAAAAGTCTAAAATAAAATGTAATGGGAGTGTTATAGTATCTTAAGCTTAAAAATCACTTTTATGAGTATATTAAGGAATGAACTTAGCTTCATTGTAATTTATATAGAAACATTTGGATCTTTAGTTAACTTGTTTGTTTTGTTGGTTTTTTTTTTTTGCAGCCACTCCACCAGCTCTTTTTTGTGATGGGTTTTTTTGAGATAGGATCTCGTGGGACTGTTTGCCCGGACTGGCTTTGTACCATAATCCTCTTGATCTCTGCCTCCTGAGTAGCTGGAATTATAGGCATGAGCCACCTGTGCCCGGCTTGGTTTTTTTGTTTGTTTGTTTGTTTTGGTGGCACCAACATTTGATTTGAATTCAGGTACTCGCTCTTGCTATGCAGGTACTCTACCACTTGAGTCAGGTCCCCAGCCTTTTGTTATCAATTTTTAAATGCTGATGTCATCTAGTTGAAGTACAGGTGGGATTTCATTTCATGAAGTAGCAAATTGTCTATATTCACGATTTAGAGCAATACTTTAAGAAAAGTATATCGGGCTGGGAGTGTAGCTCAGTGGTAGAGTGTGTGTTTAGCATGCATGAGGCCCTGGGTTTAATTCTCAGCACCAGAAAATAAATAAGGCAAAATGCACATTTGTTTAAAAAAAAAAAAAGTGTATCCACAAAGTATGATTTTCTATACTTTTGAAACCAACCCAGTCATTTCATGTCAGTCTCCTAGTAAAAGACAAAGAAAATTAATAACAATGACTTATATGTGTGGCTTATTTTGTATGACTTCCACATGTCAAAAACAGTTGACTCATTCACATATCTGGTTTGCAGATAAAATTGTGAATCAGGAAGTTTTACATATACTCCCAATAAACACATAAAAAATTGAAAATGTTGTAAATTAAAAATGCAACTAACACAAAGTCAATTTTAAACTTAAATGTTGAATATCTCATGTAATTTATGAAATACTGTGCTGAAAGTAAAAAACAATAGTACAAATATGAGAGACACGGATGTATATATGTATGTGTATATATATTATGTATATATGTATGTATATATATATTGGTGGGACTGGATTTTGATCTCAGGGCTTTGAGCTTACAAAGCAGGTGCTCTCCCACTTAAGCCACACCTCCGTCCATTTTGCTCTGGTTATTTTGGAGATGGGAACTCATGAACTATCTGTCCAGGCTGGCCTTGAATCTTGATCCTCCTGATCTCAGCCTCCCAAGTAGGATTAGAGATATGAACTACCAGTGCCCGGCCAGGTATATATAATTTGTAGACATCATTGGATGCAAAAATACAAACACAACATTAAAAAATGCTACCTACACAGTACATTGTAGAGCATGGTTGTTTCTACTTGTGATCAAGTGCCTGCTGGGGCCTGTGGCTCATTGCTACTGCCCCAAATCATGAGAAAGTATTGCATCATCACTACAATACAACTTTGGGGCAAGACCAAAGTTCAAGGTGAACCCAAACTTCAAAATGTTGATGTACAGTTTCTACTGAACGTGTATCACTTTTAAAAATTATTGTTGTACCGGGGGCACATTGAGACATTTACCAAAGTTCTTACAATATAGAATAGTTGAGCCGGGTGCCGGTGGCTCATACCTGTGATCCTAGCTACTCAGGAGGCAGAGATCAGGAGGATCTCAGTGTGAAGAGACCCTATCTTGAAAAACCCTTCATGAAAATAGGGCTGGTGGAGTGGCTCAAGGTGAAAGCCCTGAGTTCAAGCTGTGGTACCACAAAAACAAACAAGCAAACAAACAAACAAATATATATATATATGTAATAGTTGAATTCACCCCTTCCATCATTCTCCTTTATCCTTCCCTCCCTCCATTCCTGGAACAGTTTCAATAGTCATCATTTTTCCATTTTCATACACAAATACATAATATTTGTACCATATTCGCCTTCCTACACCCTTTCCCTACATCCTCCCCACTCCCACTGGTGCCAACACCCAGACAGGACCTGCTTTACCTTCTTGTTTTCCATTTTTTAAAAAAAGACAACTTTGTTTATATAAGAGAGCTTTATAGGGGGGAGGTGGCACAAACAATGTATACACATGTAAGTAAATGTAAAAATGATAAAAGAAAAAAGAAAGCTATACAGGGAGTTTCATTTTGACATTTTCATGTACATATGTATTATAACCCAAATTGGTCCATCCCCTCTATTTTTCTCCTTTCTATCTTAGTCCTCTTATTATGGTGATTTCAACAGGTTTAAAAATTCTGTATGCATTCTTGTATAGGATGTACATCACCTGAGGTCAAACCCTGGTACCCCCCCAAATTTTGTAGCAAGTACATCAACCATATTCACCTTCTTTGCCCCTCCCTCTCTTCTGTGTGACCTCCCCTTAGCATGACCTGTTTTTCAAAATATTGCTTATATTTTTATTAAATCTGTAATTCCACATATGAGAGAAAACATGTGGCCTTTGGCTTTCTGAACATGGCTAACTTCACTTAAGATGAAGTTCTCCAGTTGAATCATCCATTTACACGCAAATGACAAAATTCCATTCTTCTTTATGGCTGAATAAAATTCCATTGTATATAAATACCACATTTTCTTAATCCATTCATCAGCAGTGGGGCATCCTGTCTCCATAGCTTAGCTATTGTGAGTATGCTGAAATAAACATGAGTGTGCAGGTGCCTTTATTGTAATCTCACTTACATTCCTTCAGGTATAATCCTAGAGTGGTATTGCTGGATCATATGGCACTATTGTTAGTTAAAAATAGTTAAAAACTATTTTTAGTTTTTTTAAGAAGGCTCCATACTGTTTTCTGAAGTGGTTGTACTAACATACCACCAGCAGTGTATGAGGGTTCCTTTTCCCCCACATCCTCACCATTTGTTGCTTGTGTTCTTGATGATAGCCATTCTAACAGGAGGTAGAATCTTACCATGGCTTTGATTTGCATTTCCTTTATAGCCAGGGATGTTGAGCATTTCTTCATGTGCTTTTTGGCCACTTGGATTTCTTCCTTTGAAAGAGTTCTGTTCAGTTCATTTGCCCATTTCTTCATTGGGTCATTGATTTTTTTGGGAGCATAGTTTTTTGAGCCCCGTGTATATTCTGGTTATTAATACCTTGTCAGATGTATAGCTGGCAAAGATTTTCTCCTATTCTGTGGACTGCCTCTTCAATCTGGTGACCACTTCTTTTGTTGTGCAGAAGGTTTTCAATTTCATGTAGTCCCATTTGTCAATCCTTTCTCATAGTTGCTGAAACATTTGTGTTCTGTTTAGGAACACATTGCCTATGCCTATTAGTTCTGGTGTATCCCCTGCTCTTTCCTGCACTAGCTTCAAAGTTTCAGGTCTTATATTAAAGTTCCTAATCCACTTTGAGTTTCGTGTATCCTTTTGTACCACCAGAAAATTAAAAACTCACTAGTTGAAATAAGCTGGGGATTGCTTGTACTTTATTCTTTTCCCTGCCCCTGTCTGGCCCAGGTCTGTGGTCCTTAAGCACATGCCCTACTTCTCCTCTGGACCTCTCAGCAAACATGTTCTTGGAGAATTATTATTTGAAAAGGCTGTAGGTTGTTTTTGTTTGTTTGTTTGTTTTGTTTTGTTTTGCCATGAACCCCATTTTTTAATTTTATAATTTTGACATTTACTCACATATATATATACATTGTTTGGGCCCCCTCCCCCCATGAACCCCATTTAAAAATTAAAGTCATGGACCTACTCTACAGAAAAAAATGTATATATGAAATTTTGTATTTCAGGAAGTTATCTGATGCTTAGAAATTCATCCACTGGTAGAATATGCAAACCTCAAGATAAGAACACTTTTACATGATGAGCCAGTCATGGTGGTGTGCTCCTATAATCCAGGTACTTGGGAGACAGGAGGATTGTAGTTCAAAGCCAGCCTAGACTACATAGTGAGACCTTACCTAAAAAAAAAAGAATATTTTTACAAGAGTGAAGATTAAAGATGGGCACCAGCTCAATCTCTCACCCTCCCAAAATTTGTCTTTTTTTTTTCCCGTTTTGGCAGTTGAACTCAGGGCCTTGTTGCTTGCTAGGCAGGTGCTCTACCACTTGAGTCACTCTGCCAGCCCTTTTTGTGTTGGTCCTTTAAAATTTTTTGGTAGTATGCAAGTTCAAACTCAGGCTTTATGCTTGCTAGGAAGCACTCTACAGCTTGAGATACGCCTCCAGTCCTTTTTTGTTTTTTTACTCTGGTTAGTTTTGGAGATGGGGTCTGGTAAATTTTTTGCCCAGGCTGACCTTGAACTGTGATCCTCCCAATCTCAGCTACCCACGTAGCTAGGATTGCAGGTGTGAGCCACCAGTGCTTAGATTTCTGTTGGTTATTCCCCACCAGCCTGGATTGTGTTCCTATTTGTGCTTTTCTGTGTAGCTGGAATGACAGGCTCACACCACCACACCCAGCCATGGGATGAGATGAGGTCTCACAACCTTGCATTGGCTCACCTTAATCCTCCTGATTTCCACCTCCCAAGTAGCTAGGATTACAGGTTTGAGGCACCATGCCTGGCCCATCTTAACTTTTATGTATTTGATTTCATAACATGTGTTTTTTTTGTCTGTTTCTGTGTTTTCTGGTTGTTAGTCACCTTTGTGTCATTGGACCAAAATACTTGAGATAAACAACTTGAAAGGAGGAAAGGTTTGTTCTGGCTCATGGTTTCAAAGGTTTCTGTCCATGGTCACTTGTCCTTGTTGCTTTGGGCCTGTGGTAGCTCAGTATATCAGTGATAGAATGCAGCAGAGGAAGCCTGTTTACCTCATGTCAATTGAGAAGCCAAGAAGAGAGGGAGAAAGGGGCTAGGGTCCCAATATTCCCTTCAAGGGCACACCCCCAGAGACCTAAAAATCCCTCCATTAGGCCCCACCTCCCAAGAGTGCCACTGCCTGGGGACCAAGACACATGGGTCTTTGGAGGGACATTCAAGATCCAAACCATAGAATTGGTCTTTCTGGAAGGTAAAATGCTGTATGAGAAGCTCTGGACAGGGATCCAGAAGAGCTGAATGCTTGACTTGATTCTTCCTGGGAGTAACACTAAACTTATTTAATGATGGGAGTGGCACTGGTGCCAATCATTCACAGTGAGCAGCAGCTGCTCATCATTAGGCAGAGTTCTAGAAACTGCTGCACTCAGCACTGAACCACTTTCAGGGATCTTTACATAGATCATAGGAGAGTCCTAGAGTATTCAGAGATCAGGAAAGAGATTTCTTTGGGGGAGGAGTTAAAGGCAATGGCTATTTACCAATCAGTATAGAAGTATTTTGATGTTTTCTTTTTGGGGTGAAGTATTCTAAAACTAGATTGTGCTGACGGTTACCCAACTCCATAAAGTTACTAAAAAGTGTTGAACTGTAAACTTATGATGGGTGATGTAAATTATACCTTAATAAAAGTGCTTTAAAAGGAGAGAAAGCTGGGCATGGTGGTACACACCTATAATCCCAGCACCCAGGGGGTTGAGGCAGGACGATTGTGAATTTGAGATAAATCTGTGCTACACAGCAAGGTCCTGCCTGGAGGGGGTAGAGAGAAGAGAGAGATTGATTCAACATGCACAGGAGGGTTGGGAGCATGGCTCAAGTGGTAGAGTGCCTGCCTAGCAAGTGCAAGGCCCTGAGTTCAAATTCCAGTACCGCTAAAAAATTTTTTTAAATGAAAAGACTCATGCCTGCAATCCTAGTTACCTAGGAGGATAAGGAAGGCAGTTCAAGGTCAGCCTGGACAAATAGTTTGGGAGACCCCATCGCCAAAATAATAGACTAGAAGTGTTGCTCAAGCAATAGGGCACCTGCTTTGGCAGTGTGAAGCCCTGAGTTCAAACCCCAATGCCACCAAAAAAAAAAAATTAAAAACAAAGTATACGGGAGAATACATGTAGGTTATTTGCAAATACTATTCCATCCTACATAAAGGATTTGGACAATCATGGATTTTGGTATCTGCAGGGTGGTCCTGAAACCAAACCCCTGTATATACCAAGGGCCAACTGTAATAAGTGCATTATGCTGACAAACAGTCAGTAAAAGTGAGACAGTCAGATATTATATGTACCTTAAAAACAGTGCAATAGGAAGTAACATAGAAAATACTATTGCCGAAAGAAGATTTTATACCCCATGGCCAGCTTATGGGAAATAGAGAGCAAGAGAAGTACAAAATAGAGGAGCTCACCAGTCCACATTCTGAGACTGCGGACAGCTAAGCGTTAGATGACAGTCACCAAGACAAATGACCCAGCTTCTTCCATGTCGTAAAAGGGAAGGGGAGACAAACGTCATAGATCAAACGATTCTTAAGAGACGTATTAAACAAATGCAGTATGTTAGCTTTGTTTGGATTCTGATTCAAATCAACAGTGCATTTTTGAGGCAAGAGGAAAATTGCAACAGAGACTGAATATAGTTTTGTCTTTTCTTTTTTGGTACTTGGGATCAAGCCCAGGGCCTCACACATGCTAGGCTAGTGCTCCACTGCTGAACTAAATCCAAGCCCCTGGATATAGTTTTTGAAAGCAGAGTAGAAGAATGAACACAAGAGAGGAAATGATGGATTTGGAAGTCATAAATGTGGCATTAAATATATAGGTATAAACCAGGTTTCGGTGGCTCAGGTCTGTCATCTTAGCTATTCAGGAGGCAGAGATCTGGAGGATTAGAGTTCAAAGCCAGCACCAGGCAAATAGTTCATGAGACTCTGTCTCAAAAAATACCTATCACAAAGAAGGACTGGTGTTGTGGCTCAAGTGGTAAGAACACCTGCCTAGCAAGCATGAGGCACTGAGTTCAAACTGCAGTGTTGCCCCCCCAAAATATATAAGTATGTATATATATATATATATATATCTGTCCATATATATATGGACAGTTGATGGTTTCTGAAAAAAAGAGTGAGTTGAACAAAAAAATACATTAAGACATTTGGTACAATGAAAAATGCAGATGCCCCTTCACTTATAATGGGTTATATTCTAATAATCCCATTCTAAAATGAATATATAAAAAATGCACTTAATATACCTAACCCACTGAACATCACAGCTTAGCAGTCCAGCACACCATGAAGTATGGGTTATTTCCAGATTGGGAGTGGGGGCTCACTGCCCTGCCCATTATTACTTGCCCAGGAAAAGATCAAAACTCGAAATTTGAAGTATAATTTCAATTGAATCTGGATCACTTTTGCACCCATTGTAAAGCTGAACCATCATAACTCAGAGGCCATGTGTATATATTTGGTGTTTGTCTTTGATTCCTGACCCTTGAGCTCCTAGAACTTTTGTAACTTTATGAGCTAGAAGCAGCTTTTGTTTTAATAATGTAACTCTTGGCGGGCCCCTAGATAGCTTCAGCATGGGGGCTGGTTGCTAGAAATACAGCACTTTGAGTTAAATCAAGCCCCCTTCCCCAAAACCTGGGGAAAAAGAGAGAAGCTGGAGAATGAGTTAACAATTGATCACGCATATATAATAAAAACCTCCAAAAAAAGTTGGGGTTTAGAGAACTTCTGGGTCCACAAACGGATCTGTGGCACACTCCAACACCACAGGACAAAGCAATCCTTCCAGACTTTGCCCTGTGTACGTCTTCATCTGGTTGTTCTTTTGAATCCTTTATAATATCCTTTACAATAAACCACTAAACATAAGTAAGGCATGTTCTGATCTTTGTGAGATGTTGTAGCCAATCAGCAAGACTGAAGGGGTATGGTATGGAAACTGGCTTGTGCCACGTATTTGTAGGGAGAACAGGTTGTGGGACTGAGACTTTTTAATGTGTGTGGTCTGAACTAATTCAGGGTAATTAATGTCAGAATTGAATTTTGTTTTGGGATACTAGGGTTTGAACTCAGGGCCTACACCTTGAGCCACTCCACCAGTCCTGTGTGTGTGTGTGTGTGTGTGTGTGTATGTGTATGTGTGTGATGGGTTTTTTCGAGACAGGGTCTTGAGAGCTATTTGCCTAGACTGGTTTTGAGCCGCAATCCTGATCTCTTGCCTCCTGAGTAGCCAGAATTACAGGTGTGCACCACTGGCGCCCAGACCAGAATTGATTGCTGAACACCAATTGGTAATCAGAGAATAAGAAAATTGGGGGCTGGAGGTGTGGTAGAGCACCTGCCTAGAAGTCAAACACTAGTACCACCGCCAAAACAAAACAAAACAAAACAAAACAAAAAGCTCTCTGGTGATGGTGGTTTATGCCTGAACTCTCGGTTACACGGGATTAAGATTGAGGACCAGGATGATGCTAGGCAAAAATGGGAGACCCTGTCTGAAAACAACCAAAATACCTAAAGCACTTACAATCAGCAAGTATGTGTATGGGGAAATGCTATCAGGCATTACTAACATCAGAACAGATAAAAGGCACCCCCACCTCTTATCACTAGCATTATATTTGAGGTATTAGTCAATTTAATCAGAGAAGAAGATAATTCTAATTGTTTTATTCTTGCATAAGAATTAGGTCTGTAGATCATGTGATGTCATACCTGACAATCTAAGATAATTCAGTGATCAAGCAGAATAAAATGATTTAGTTGTAGGAGAGAAATCAACAAACAGCTGTCAATACCTTCACATATAACTACTTAACTGTGGAAAATGGTATGGTGACTTTACTGTAAATTAACAATAGAATTACCATATGATACAGTAATTCCACTTTGGGGTGTATAGTTGGCCTTCCATATCTGCTGGTTCTGCATTTTTTGGATTCAACCAACTATGATTATTCTTTATTTTTTGGTGGTACTGGGGTTCGAACTCAAGGCCTTGCACTTGCTAGGTAGGCACTCTACCACTTGAGCCATCCCAGCCCTTTTTTCAACCAACCATGGATGAAAAATATTAGGAAAAAATTGTATCTGTACCAAACATGTATAAATATGCTTGTCATTACTCCTTAAATAATATAGTACAACTTTTTACATGTACATTCATGGATATCATAATTAATCTAGAGAATTTACTGTACCTTGGAAGATGTATTTAGGTATATGCAAACACTGTGTCATTTTATTCAAGGGTCAGATTTTGGTATATGTGGGTGTTCCTGGAACTGATCTTTCATATATGAGGGACAATTGTATTCCCTCAGAGACAACAGATTCAGGGAAATTAAATGACTTGCCCAGGGTCACATTGCAGGTAAATATTCATTGTCTTTCCCCCTAACCCACACAGCACCATGGTCATGCAGTTTCTAGTGTGCTACTTAGTTAGGTGAGTAAATATTTCTAAACTCTGCTACGTACAAGTCCCTGTACTAGGATTTACAGCAAGTAAAAATGTTGTTCAGTGTTTCCCAATCTGTAAGGGACAGAGAAAAATGCAATTACTGAATTACACAGGCATATATAGTTATGCTTACTTATGACTGAAGGCTACTTGTGGCACATCCTGGAACTGATATACAAATAAAAGCAAATGAGAGAACAAAGATTGGGGAAATGAGGAAAGACAGCAAAGTATAAGCATCTTCTCATGGAGATAAGGAGTCACAGTGTTTATAAGTGATGTCCAAGAAAACACAACTGCTTGAAAAGTATAAATATGGCATAGATGTTGCAATACATCTATTTTGGTTATGAGGCAGGACAGAATGTGAGGGGGTGGGGTAGAAATGTGGGGAAGGGGCTGCAGGAAAGGTCTAATTCTTGGGCCAGCCTTACACAGTGATGTGCAGTTGACAGCATAACTTCCAAATGGATACATGATCTGGTATCCATTCATATATACCATGAATGGATGGTATATACCACGGTGGGAATCTTAAGGCAGAAGTCTCACATGTAGACAATGGAAGTACATCACTGATTCAAGAAGTGTTTCAATGGACTGAGGCATGGCTCAAGTGGCAGAGCCAGAGTAAACCCATACTAAGTCTAAAATGGCTTTGTATTTTGCATTCCACTCCACCAGCCCTGTTTTGTGATGGGTATTTTTGAGATATGGTCTGATGAGCTATTTGCCCAGGCTGGTCTCAAACTGATCCTCCTGGTCTCTACCTTCTAAGTTACAGGTTTTAGCCACTAGCTGAAGAAAAACTTTCTTAAAAAAAAAAAAAAAAGTGTTTCAACCAGATCCCATTCAGTAGTTGCAAGTTCCATGGAAATATTTTTAGCTGCATGAGTAATATTGTGGCAATATTCAGGTATGGTGTTTGGGCCCCATTTAAGCAGTTAGTCCAGGTGTGCACCATTATTGGTAGGAGAACTATAATGGAGTTAGGACCGTGTGGCAAATGTGAAGTCAGATCAAGTAAAGCAAGGATTCAGGAGCTGGGAATGTAGCTCAGTGATATAGCACTTGCCTACCATGTGCTAGGCCCTAGGTTTAATCCCCAGCGACACAAAAAAAAGGGACAAGCTATAATGGCATAGCCATATCCCAGGCCCATAAGATATCAGGCTGAGAATAGCAAGATGCATTTACCAGACAGTAATGGGGATGAGGTTTCTAGAATATGGTTCAACCAGAATTGGCCCAGGGACCTGGCATGATGGAATCTAGAGGCTGAAAACTCTTGTGCCAGCAGCTGGTGGAATCCAAGTTAGAAGAGAGTGGAAGTCAATCCAGGCATAGTACATGCCTGGAATCCCAGGCTAAGGCAAGAGTATCAAGAGTTCAGGGACAGCCTTGAAACTCTGTTGTGGGGGGGAAAAAAAAAAAAAAGGAAAAAAGAAGGGAGGAGAAGGAGGAGGATGAGAAAGGCAAACTGCAGACAGATACAAGATATTTTTAACACATAGAGCAAAAAAAAAAAAATGTACATGAAGATTACAGAATGGAGTCCTACAAGTCATTAAGAAAAATGGACAATCCAATAAAAGACTGGGCAGAAGAGCATTTCATAAAACAGGAACTTAGAGTAGTCACAAAGAGAGTATTTAAATCACCAATAAACACATTTGACTTCATAAGTTAGTATGAAGTTAGTATGATGTTGTTTGAGCATCCCCCGAGGGTCCATTGTTATTGAAAGCTTGGTCAACAGGATGTGCTATGGGAGGTGATAGAAACTTTGGGAGGTCCTTAGGCCATTAGGAGTGTGTTCTTCAGGATGCTGTGGGATCCCAATCTCCTCTACTCCCCACTTTCTGCTGTCATTCAAGATGCGAGTGTTTTTCTCCTACATCACTCATGGCATGATGTACCCCCTTCACCAGAACTGAGCCAAAAACTTTGAACCTCCAAAACTGTCAGCTGAATAACCCTTTTCTCTTTGTAAGTTAGTTGTCTTATACTTTGCTATAATGGTGCAAAGCTGACTAATACCATAAGAAGACTCCAAAAATGCAATACCAATATACCCCTATTTGAATGGCTAAAGCAAAAATGGTAATACTTAACATTAGTGAAGTATTCTCTCTTATCCTCCTGGCAAAAGTGCAAATTGGGTTGGGCACCAGTGGCTCATGCCTTTAATCCTAGTTACTTGGATCAAGAAGATAAGAGACGATCAAGGCTCAAGGCCAGTCTGGGGAAATAGTTCAAGAGATCCCATTTCCAAAATAACCAGAACAAAAGGACTGGAGGTGTGGCTCAAGCAGTAGAGCACCTGCTTTGCAAATGCAAAACCCTGAGTTCAAATCCCGGTGCCCCTCAACAACAACAAAAATACAAATCAGCACAACTGTGGAAAACCGTTAGCCAATAACTTGTAAAGCTGAATATAGATGTTCTTATGAACTAGCAATTTTAAACAAAATGCATGTCACTTCAGTGTCAAAAACCATGTATAAAAATGGCCATGGCAGCAATATGCATTAATAGCTCAAAACTAGAAACTACCTTAATGTCCATTAACATTAGTGTTATAAAGTATAAACATACACAGAGAGTAATGCAAATGTAAAGTAGACGAACCTCACCAACACTGAGCAAAAAATGCTAGACAGACTGTAGGGTATAACTGACACTATTTATATAAAGTTCAAAAACAGGCACAATAAATCTCTTCTATTGGGTGTCTGAAGTGATTACCTTTTGGGAGAACAGTGTCTAGCAGAGGGCCACAGGAGAGCTTTCAAGGTGATGGTCATGTTCTAGTTGTTATCCGTGAGGTGGTTACACAGTTGTAGACACTTTGGGAAAATTTATTAAGCTGTGCACTTATGATTTAGCATTTTTCTGTATATAGTTATACTTCAATAAAAAAATTTGCCCCAAGTTAAAAATAAAATAGAACAAAAAGAAAGGAAGGAAGGAAAGAAGGGAGGGAGGGAGGGAGGAAGGAGAGGAGGAAGAAGAGATACCACCCAGGTGTTCACTTTTGTGCTGACAAGTGAGATAAAACAAATGCTAATTTTCTAAACATGCTCACAGGTTTTAAAAACAGCAGAATGGGGGCTGGGTGTATGGCTCAATGGTAGGGAGCTTGCCAAGCATGCTTGAGACTCTGGATTTGATGCCCAGCACTGCAAAACAAAACAAATCCACAAGAATGGTTTGCAATGCTCCTGCCCAGTCCAGGCAATAAGCAATGAGTGTCCAAATAAGGTGATGACAGTTGGTGTGGAAATCGAGATACAAATTCAAGGACTACTATGGATGCAGAATAGGGTTTGGTAATTGACTAGAGGAATGTGAGAGATGCAGAGGCTAACCATCATCCCAAGACCTCAAACACATGAAACAGACAAAGAAAACAACACTTTTTGTTGACTTTGTACTTTAATATTTACATCATACCATTTTATGTTAAGCCAAATTTAGCTGCTTTACTTTTTTAAAAAAGAATTATTTTATTACAGTATGTTAACTGTAGCAAATGAGTTTCATTGTGATGTTTTCATACATGTATGTAATGCACTTTGATCATTTTTGTTCTCATTCTCCCCTTAATTAAGAACTTTTGGTAGAAGGAGATTGGCAGGGGCTGTTGGAGGCCTTACAGAATAGACACGAGGCTAAGAAACATGAGGCTTAGGCAGCAGAAAACCAACCCTTGGCAACAGTATACTCGTGCCATCAACTCAAATACAGCTGCTGCTGCAAGACACCATAGCATAAATCTATTCTCATGTCTTTGTAATTATTCAATTGCAAAATTCTAGACAAGTGTCTGGTTGATCAGCTCAGGTCAGGAGCTTGTACCTTGGCTCCCAAAGGCAAGGAGACCTTCTTACTTTGGTGTCTGTCATGGGAATCAGAATTTCACCTTCCATCAAGAGTCACATAATCAGCCACTCAGGAGGCAGTGAGCAGGATCTCAGTTCAAAGCCAGTCCAAGCAGAGTTTCTGAGACCCTATCTTGGAGAAAAAAAACAACAACAAAAAAATCACAGAAAAGGGCTGGTAGAGTGGCTCAAGCCCTAGGCTAGCAAGCGTGAGCCTTGAGTAGTTCTTAAAATGAGTTTCACTGTAACATTTTCATACATGCACAGAATGTACTTTTTTTCCCTTTTTTTTTGAGACAAGTTTTCACTATGTAACCCAGGTTCAAACTCCCAATCCTCCTTCCTCATTCTCCCAAGTGCTGGAATTACAGGCTTGATTCACAATGCTCCCACAAATATAAGGTCTTTCTTTTGTGCATTGCTTGCTCTCAACTTGTCCTAGTTTTGTTTTTACAACACTGGGGATTGAACCTAGGGCCTTGTGCACACTAGACAAGTGCTCTACCACTGAGCTACATCCCTAGCTGAGCTGTTTTAAAATCATGTACTTTCACACTTTCCCATTCTTGTGTATTAGATTAAAATAGTGGAGAATTGGGGGTTGTGGATTTAGCTTGGTGGATGAATACAAGTTAAAAAAAAAAGAATGAAGATTGTATTGTATTTAAACATCTATTGAGAAGACATATTTTTTGTTTGGTATGTTGTATAGATGGTTCTTCAACCATCCTTGCTTTCTTAGAATAATCAATTATGATATAGTATTCCTCGACTACAGTGTGAATTTGAGTCAGGATTGATGCTTCTACATGCAGGTGGGTAGGCGGGCCTACCTATACCATTTCCATAGGTAGTGTTTTCCTGAGTTTATCAGGGTTATGACAGCTCTATAGCAGTGACTTGGAAATTTGCAATGTTAATCAATATGCTAGAACAATTTAGTGCCAGTTTCATGTTCCTTGAAGATGAAAAACATTCAACTATAAAACAATCTGGTCTTGCATCTCTTTGGCAGGAACCTCTCAACTACTTTCTTCAATAGTTACTGGTCTATTCACATTTTACCTTGGGCTTTCATAATACTTCTAGAAAACTACCCACTTCATCCCAACTTTAAAAATTTTGGTATGGTATAAATAACAATCTATTGTAACTTAAAAACTTTTGTTGGGTATTGTCTTTTCATAATTATATATCCTTTATTTTTTTGGTGTGACTGAGGCTTGAACTCAGGGCCTCACACTTGTTAGGCAGGCGCTCTACCACTTAAGCCACAACTCCAGTCCTTTTTTGTGTTGGGCATTTTTGTGATAGGGTCTCTCAAACTATTTGACTGAGCTGCCTTTGAACTGAGATCCTCCTGCTTTCTGCCTCCTGAGTAGCTAGGATTACAGGTGTGAGCCACCAGTGCACAGCTGTAACTATGCATCTTTGCCTTTTCTTTTGATCTGTCCCATAAGCTCGTCTAATGTTTTGAACCAGTTCTTAGAAAGGTTCTAACTCCTATTTTCTAATTATTTCTATTTTTTGCAAATTCTTCTACATTTACTTGGCATTTTCTTTTTTTGTGTGTGGTGCTGGGAATTGAATCCAGGGACTCATACATGCTAGACACTAAGCACTCTTACTGAGCTACGTTTTCAAACTTTCTGAATTTATCCACAACGTTTTTTCTTGGAGGGGAGAGACTAGGGTTTGACCCTCACAAAACAGGCACTCTACTGCTTGAGCCACTTTGCAGTGGTTATTTTGCTGTGTGTGTGTGTGTGTGTGTGTTACTGGGGCCTCATGCTTGTTAGGCAAGGTGGGTACCACTTGAGCTACATTCCCAGACTTTGCTCTGGTTATTTTGGTAATGGGGTCCTATTTGCTTGGATTGACCAAAACCCATGATCTTCCAGATCTCAGCCTTCCAAGTAGCTAGGATTACAGTTGTGAGCCAATGGTGGACACCTGGCTAAGGACTTTTCTTTTACTAGTTATTTTGATGGCTAAAAATCCAATAGGAAAAATTTGAATTTATACCCAAGAGTGGAACTGTTGAATCATGTGGCAATTTTACTTGACTTTTTGAGTAACTGACAAACTTTCCCACAGTAGCTGTACCATTTTACATTCCTACCAGCAATTTTTGAGGATGCCAGTTTTCACACATCCTGCACAATGTTATTATAGCTAGCCTAGTATACAGTGGTAATCACTGTGGTCTTTACTAGCATTTCCTTATGACTAATGGCTTAAGCATATTTTCGTGTCTTGTAGGGGCCACTTGTATATTTCTTTTTTTTAATTATTATTTTTAAAGAGACACTAGTTTCAGCTCAGGGTCTCATGCTTGATAGGCAGGTGCTCTACCACAAGCCACACTCCTAGCCTTTTTGCTACAGTTTTTGGCAGTACTGGGATTGAACTCAGAGCCTCACACTTGCCAGGCAGGAACTATCTCTTGAGTACCTAGGATTATAGGCATGAACCATAGCACCCGGCTCTGTAGTTTTTTTAGGTAGGGTCTTATTTTGCCCCAGTTGGCTTGGGACATATTCTTCTTACTGATGTGTCTCTTGTAGCTGGGATAATAGGTGTGCACCAACATTCCCAGCATTTTTGTTAAGATGGGTGGGAGGCAGGGTGTCTTCCTTTTTTTTGACCTGGGCTGGCCTCACATCATGATCCTCCTGAATTGTCCCTTCCAAATAGCTGGAATTATAGGTGTGTACCACAGCACCCGACCTTGAATTGCAATTCTGACGCAGTTTTCTAACTAATAGCTTGCCAGGTGCTCATGTCTCACACCTGTAATCCCAGGTACTCAGGAGGCAGAGACCAGGAGGATCGAAGTTCAAAGCCAGACCAGGCAAATAATTCACAAGACCCTATCTTGAAAATAACCATTACAAAAAAGACCTGGTGGTGTAGCTCAAGTGGTTAAGAGTGCCTACCTACAAAGTGTGAGACCCTGAGTTCAAACCTCACTACTGCCAAAACACCCCAAAACAACAAAAGAAAATAGTTTGAGCCTGGTTTCGTGGTGCACACTCTGGAGGCTAAGACAACAGGATCGTGATTCCAAGGCCAACCTGGGTTACAGACAAGCACTGTCTTTAAAAAAAAAAAAAAAAAAGCTTTAACAAAGTCATCTGAGGGGTAGGGGCAGAGCTCAAGTGGTATAACACCTGATTAATGCAAGGCCCTGAATTCAAATCCCAGTACTACCAGGGGTGAGGAGGTGCAGCAAAATCATGTGAGTAAGGGCCACCTTATGAAATTACTGTTTTCAAGTCATATTAAACTAATTTGACTACAAAGTTGTAATTTGATTCTGGAATATGACATGCTACCTGGGTCAGGTTTCTGGTTACATGAGAAAACTACGCTCATTTCTATCCTGATCCAGCCTCACAACTAACCTTTATTTCATAGGTTTGGATCAAAAAGATTTATTGACTATTGTGAAACATCTGAAGAAAAGCCCTTTCCATCACTGAGTTTGTTTAAAAGAACATTCATGGGCTTGCTTGCCTAGAATTTCCTTTGCACTGCAAAAAAAACCAAACTCCAAATCAAAATCCCCCCCAGATCATTTATTATAAGCTCTAAACGTAATTCCAGAATCATTTTGAGCAAAAATAGTCCTCCTAAGTGAAAGATGTTCCTTTAGAGGGAAATGATACATGTTTTAAAGCATTTGTTATAGGCACACCTCATGCATCAACTTCCTATTTCAATTCCATCATTTTCATATTTTGTATATTATTTCAATACTTTAACAAAGATGGGCTTATACTTTGAGAGACAGTTGAATGAAATTATGGAAGGACAAAAACTGTCCTAATTCAAAATCATACTTCAGACACAGGAACTTGTTTTCTACAGCAGAAATGATACTATGCTTATTCAAAAAAATATATAGTTGACAAATCTGCATTAAGTTTAATATACCTAGTTAATTCTATTCTTAAACACCCCCCGGCAAATTTAATGGTAGATCTGAGTAGATCTTCATGATGCAAAAAAAAAAAAAAAAAAAAAAAAGGAGGCTATAATGAAAGGATTTTAGACAATTGAACTTCTTATCCTAGTCTGTCAATTTATACATCTTTTCTAAATAATAAAACAATTTGGGTTATTGTAAAGGTCTAATCATATACAACATCTGGGTAAAATGTAATATTCTTATATTAAAAACTATAAGCATCTAGTGCTTAGAGGTAGAGAAAACCCAATTCTGGTTGGACCCTGTGATTCTGTCTGTCACATGAAGTAAAAACCTGGGGCGTGGGGTTGTAACTCAGTGGTCAGCTTCATGTTGAGCATGGGTAACATTGAGTTCAATCTCCAGCACTGCCGTAAAAGAAAAAAAGACCACTTTAAAATGACAAAACTTACAGAACAAATTGATTATTAAAACCATTAGACTACCTCAAAGCAACTTTAAAATTCTCTCAATTAGAAAAAGTGAGGGTGGAAGGAACCAAGCTAGGTAAAGTGGAGAAAGTAAACTGAGTGTTGCATTAAAAATTGGTCTTCCAGGGAATGGAAGTGTACTTCGGTAGTGAAGTACTTGCCTAATATGTCTGAGATCCCTGGGTTTGATCCCAGCACCTTAGAAAAAGACATAAAATCAGTCTTCTGTTCTCAACTAGAGGCACATGAAGTACTTAAAAAGTCATGTATTTAATTAAGGATAAATTGCTGAATTAGTGCATGTATGAAAAATGTCTTTCAGGTTGGCCTGACATTAACTATATTGGTAAGTAATCACAGAACATAAATTTCCCTTTATATTAGCAATTACTGATAGCTGGAGTACAAATGGATCTTCGCTATATAGAAGGCAATAAAAAATAACATTTTAAACTTTCAAAGTTTTAGTATTGATGTGTGACATTTAATGCCTAACCCAGAAGCAGCAAAATCCCCATTTTCTCTCTAAATCGTAATTCTTTCAATCTGGTCACCTAAAGTTTGACAATATTGGGTGTTAGCAGTACTGACAAATATACTCTTGTTCTTTACAAAAACAAGGTGGGAAGGTTGAGAGTGGTTAGCACCTGCAGTCCTAGTTACTGGGGAGGCTGAGGCAGGAGGATGACAATTTTGTGGCTAGCCTGGACAGCAAAGGAAGACACTTTCTTACAAGGAAAATAAGGAAGGTGGGGATATAGCTTAGTGGTAGCATATGCTAGAAGCCCTGTGTTTGACCCTCAAGAACCAAAACAACAACAAACAGTGGTAGAAGTATTACCCACCCCCTTATATGACATCCAACTTCTAATACTAGAGATGGAGGAAGTAAGACCAGCGACTTGTTCAAGGTCAGATGGCTAATCAGCCTAAGAGCTAGACTTTCTAATACCCAGGTTGGTGCTTTAATATACCAAAAATAATTTTAGGCTAATAAATATTTGCTTAAAACAACAAAAGAAGCCCGCAGTCATTCACAGTTCAAAGCCAATCTAAGTAAATAGTTCCCGAGACCCTATCTCAAAAAAACCCATCACAAAAAAGGGGCTGGTGGAGTGGCTTTGAGATGTAAGCACTGAGTTCAAGCCCTAGTACAAGGAAAAAACAGACAAACAAACAACTCTATTTATATAAGAATTACTTGAGTTAAACACTTTTTTTTTGAGGCATGGTCTCAGTATGTAGAGCCATGGAACTCATGACATACCTGCCTCCATGAACTTGGGGCTTTGCCTAGCAAAGCAGGTGCTCTACTACTTGACCCACACTTCCAATCCACTTTGCTTTGGTTATTTTGGAGATGGGGGGGGCAGTCTCTTAATTTGTTTGGGCTGACCTTAAACCATGATCATCCTGATTTCAGCCTCCCTAGAAGCTAGGATTACAAGCAGGAACCACATTACATCTGCACTCTTTTCAAAGAAAAATTGACAAACGTAGCAAAACAACATAAACCAAGACAAGAGATTCATAGAGCAAGACGGCTACATTTTCTAAGTACTGGTGGCCTATGTATGTAATCCAAGCTACTTCGGGGGCTGAGATCAGGAGGATCACAGTTCAAGGCAAGCCTGAGCAAATACTTCATGAGACCCACATCTCCAAAATAACCTGAGCAAAATGGACTAGAGGTGTGGCTCAAGCAGAAGAGCACTTGCTTTGCAAATGTGAAGTCTTAAGTTTAAACCCCCAGTTCCACACACACACAAAAAGAAAGTCTGCATGTATTTTTCTGTAAGAATGAGCTGAATTTCCTATATAATAAATTCTATTTCTTAATATTGACAAGAGCCTTTACAAGTAAAGAAATTGTTGATAAAAACTACAGGGGGAAAAAAGCATAACCTACACTGTATAAAAATGAAATATTGACTAAAAAACTTTATGGTAGTATTTTCTGTGTATAAAATATTAGGGAGGGCTGGAAGCACAGCACAAGTGACAGAACATCTGCCTAGCAAGCCTGAGCTGCAGTCATTCATACATATACATAATACGTGTGTGTGTGTGTGTGTGTGTGTGTGTGTGTGTATAAAACATACCATACGTAATATATATAGGGGAGACTCACACAGAATGCAAAGCTAATCACTGTCAGAAAACTAAGATTTCGATGCTACATAAAATAACTATCTTAAATTTAACCAAATTAAATTTCACACTGTTCAATCATATGCCAAGATGCCCTGAAGCAAAGAATTTTGTGAATTATTCATGAAGAAGAGACAAGGCTAAAAAGAGCAAACACCAAGTGTTCATCATACCTTTAAGTTAATACAGCCTTTATTAACATGCAAGTACCATTTGCTGCAAGATATACAAATTTGCCTAGTCTTGAACTTCTATTTTAATGTTCGAAACTTAAGGTTACCTCTGGAACTAACAAATACAGTAACCTACAAAAACTGGTAAGTTAAACCTATGTTTCTACTTTTTGTCTTTTAAAATCATCATTTAGGTTTATAGTTGGTATTATTTGCTATCAAGCAGAAAATACTTGGCAGCTAGAGACTGAACCAAGAATTTCATGCATGCTAGGCAAACATTCTACCACTGAACCGTATCCCCAGCCCTACAATATAATTCTTGTACTTGATACATACTTCTAAGTATGTACCAGTATGTCAAAGAAGTCACTAAAAAATATGTAATTTATATTTAGCCACTTTTTAATAAGCTGGAAAGCACACATTTTGGTTTTCTAAGAGGAAGTTACTTTTATTTATGGTTTCTGCAGTTACCAGAAAAATTGGTTTATACTCAGCTAATTTTAATAAATAAACTGAAGTTTTAAATTTATAGATTTTATGACAACTCTGTTCTACTAAGATAGACATAATAAGTCTAACACCAGTGCTTCTTTTCTGATGCCTAAGCAAAGATGCTGTTACAGTTTTTCAAATGCTTTTTTGCCTTTTTAATATAAAATAGCTTCCTTGTGAGTTTGACTTCAGAAGACCCACTGACTATATTTATTGGAATATATTCATTCTATTTATTGGAACATATTTTAAATAGTTCATGTACTGTAAGTACATTTTAAGATTTTCACTGCAGCTTTCCACGTTTTATAACATTCCAATTAGATGGAGGAAGACTAGAATAGTAAAGAAAAGTCTTAGCTTTAAGATTCATATAAAGTTCATAGGAGTATTTTAACACACATTAAACAAGTAGAAGTGTAATCCCAAGAAACTGTGAAGGAAGAATGAAAATTGCAAAGGAAGCTTTATAGTCAACAGAAGTACAAAGTACAATACTTTGGATTGCCCCAAAGGCACAATGCACAGGAACTTTTAAGTCATGTAGTTCACTTGTTGACTATATGGCTACAGTTCAAACAGTTGCTGCTGCAAAAGTTGTACCTAGTAACTTCCAAAACTGCTTTTAAATAATGTTCTTAAATCGTAGCAATAAACAAAACACAAGATACACTTAAACAATACTGCATTTATCAAAAACACATAGGAAATTTCAACTCTTATTCTTTGAGAGTTATAAAAAATCAATGTTTTAGCTAAGTTATAAACATGTTTTTCATGTAATTATCTGCATGACTCTAATAATGCTATCAGCGGCTATAAGATCAGAATTGGTTTATAAAAAAAATACTAAAAACATAAAAATACTTAGCCCCATTATTTACCTGTAGAACATGTCACTCATGCCTACATTTCAGCATTTATCATCATCACTGTTGTAATTTTAATTCACATCCAAAAGATAAAGCAAAACCACCTACGAATTGGCATATTTGTTTATTTCTGTTTGTGAAAACGTCCTTAACTTGTTGATGTAGCAAACAAATTTCAATTCTGATTGCTATGCAAAAGAACAGAAGATAATCTGCTTTGCAATTAACTTTATAGTTCAATTGCATACAGGCAACATGCTACATATGAAAAAATTACTAACTGAACTACAGGTATTAAATACTGAAAAAATTAACAGTTTATTATAATTTATTTTATTTAACAGTCTAAGAAGTTCGCAGCCATCAGCAGTTCCAGTGCAATTTCGGGTGCAATGGGGAATTCGGGAATCTCGGTGGAGCTGTTAGTATAGCGAACCTTGTAGGTAAAATACATGCAGACTTTTGAAAGAACGTGAGAAGGAATCTCTCTAAAATTCACCTCATTGGTTTCATTCTCAGCAAACTGACCTGCAAAACAAAAGGATTATGTATGTTATGGTTGAATAATGTCCCCCGATTCATATGTGGGAGACTTAACATCTAATACAGTAGAATGATTTTATTCAGAGATAAGTCTTTTAAAAAGGTACTGAAGTTAAAACAAGGTCTGTAGGATGGCATCCAATATGAGGACACAAAAAGGGCTGATGGAGAGTGGCTGGCTGAAGTTGTAGAGTGGCTTCCTAGCAAGAATGAAGCCTGGAGTTCAAACCCCAGCACTGCCAAGAAACCAGAACATTTCAGGCAGCAAAATGTAGTTAAAAAAAAAAAAAAATGACCATATTAATGGGATTTCCTCCTAAGACCTTTCTCTTTGTTTAATAACAATTCATAACACAGTTCAGGGGCTAGAGGCCTGGCTCAGAGGAAAAAGCATCTGCCTGGCAAGCACAAGACCCTGAGTTTAAACCCCAGTACCACAAAAAAAATAAAAACAAAGAAAATAAAACAGTTACATCATTACTCAAAACTTCTTTGGTCACATAAATGTTGTATCATTCACTCTTGAATAGTGCACTAGCACTATGTATTTGAATATAAAAGGCATTTCACATCTAAAAATATACCTCCTAAGAATGCAGTTATTTAAAGTTTTCTAGTTTCTATTGATTGGCGATAAGTTAGGATGAAAGAAGTATGATCAGTACTAATTCACAGCAATGAGGTAAATTTTATTTTGTCAATAACTAAAACTGCTTTTCTTAAATATATATATGAAATATTACCAACAGGCTTTTGATACCAGATAAAGATGGGGGGGCAGGAGTTTGAGGTGAAATTCATATAACCGCTGCCAGATGTGGCTGGTGCATGCATGTAACCCCTGCATTCAGGAGGCCGAGGCAGGAGGATGGTCAGTTCAAGGTCAGCTTAGGCTACATAATGAGACCCTATTTCAAAAAACAAAAATATAGGCCGGGCATCAGTGGCTCATGTTGGTAATCCAGCATACTTGGGAGGCTGAGATCAGGATTGAGGTTTGAGGCCAGCCCAAGCAAATAGTTCATGAGACCTACATCTCCAAAACAACCACAGAAGAAGGAACAAGGAACTGGAGGTGCAGCTTAAGTGGTAGAGCGCCTGCTTTGCAAAAATGAAGCCCTAAGTTCAAACCCCAGTCCTACCCAAAGGAATCTTCTCCCCATGAGCCTCCCCCACTACAAAAAAAAAAAAAAAAAACACACACACACCAGAAAAAAAAAAATGAAATTCATACAACCTAAACCAATAATTTTAAAGTTTGCAGACATTGACATTTATTTCATTCACAGTGTTGTACAACCACTTCCCCCTATCTAGTTCCTAAACATTTTTATCATACTAAAACAAAACCTTGTATTCCTGGTTTTCTCCCATCTCATGACCTCTGGGAAATACCAACTAATTTCTATCTCTATAGATTTATCTATTGTGGATATTTCATACAAATGAAATCACTTTTGTTTTGGGTTTCTTTCACTTAGCAAGTTTTGGAGGTGCAGTCATTCACACTGTAGCATGTGTTAATACTTGTATTTTTTTTAAATGTATGCATTAGTTTTGGGCTGTCTTCCTGTTCCTTTAAAGACAAAAATCATGTTTTTTAATTAAAGGAGATCAATTCTACAAAAAGCAAAAACACTTTAATAACTTTGGGAGGCTGAGGCAGTATGAGTTCAATGCCAGTCTCACGTAGAGGGGGAGAATTTAACTATGATGTATAATATGAACTTTTGTAAATGTCACAATGTACCCCCAGGACAACAATAATATGATAATAAAAAATACATTCCAAAATAGAAAAAGACCCAGTCTCAAAACGAGTCCTCTAACCTTAACTTAGAGGACTTAACTTTCTTTTTTCCTTCAGTACTGGGGTTTGAATTCAGAGCTTCATGCTTGCACTACCCCTTGAGCCATGCCTTTTTGCTATGGTTATCTTGGGGACAGGATGCTGCTTTTTGCTTAGGCCTGCCTGGACTCTGATCTTCGTATTTTATCCTTTTTGCTGTCACTAGGATGACAGGTATGTGTCACTATATAGAGCAAATGTGTGAGATGGGGAGTCCCACAAACTTTACGCCAGGCTGGCCTTAAACCAAGATCCTCCGAATCTCAGCTTTCAAGTAGCTAGGATTATAGGAGTGAGGTACTAGGGCCTGGCTTAAATTTTAATTTTTAATTTAAAAATTTAATTAAAATGCTATTGCCATTTGTGACTTTTTTGCCTAATGTACTTTTTAAGTGTTGTCTACTGGGAAATCCTAAAACCCATTCAACCCAGGAACAATGAGGACCTCTAGCATGTAGATGAGGGTCCCTAAATACATAAATACCATTTTCTATTAAACAAAACAGGGCTCTTTGGAAAAATAACTGCTTTCAGGATTGGGGAATATTCTATAGACAATTCCTGGGGATTATCATTTTTTTTTTTTTTATGAAAGACAGGAACACACTATGTAGTCCAGTCTGTCCTCGGAAATTGCAATTCTCCTGCTTCAGCCTCCTGAGTGCCACCACCCTGGACTAGCAGAAAGTAACAACCTATCCAACACTAAACAAGCATGTCAAAAGGATATAAGAGCTAAATTGATGTGATTCTTTCTGACATAAAAATGAAGTCTGGCCAGGCACCAGTGGCTCATGACTGTAATATCCTAGTTACTTAGGAGGCCAAGACTTGGAGGATCTCAGTTTGAGGCCAGCCCAGGCAGACAGTTTGAGAGACCCCACTTCCTCCAAAATAACTAGAAATACACTGGTACATTGGAAGTGTAGCATAAGAGGTATAGCACCTCCTTTGTGAGTTTGAAGCACTAAGTTCTACCCTTCGTCCCACCAAAAAAAAAAAAAAAAAAGACTGCAATGGACTGAAAAAACATCAAAGTTCATGATATATAAAAACTGAAAGAGAACAAATAATTCTTTATACAATTCTAGTTAATAAATTCAGAGAAAGTACAGAATTAGGAAATCACTGTTTAGTAATACCAAAGAAATCTCAACAATCACAATGGGTGCTAAAACAATTACATAGAAGTATGGAATTTTTCATGGATGAATCAGCTTAATAACCCTGGATCCCACTGACTAATCCTAAAAAATGAGACACTGTGACACAAGAGCTGGGGGCATGGCTCAAGTGGTAGAGCACATACTTAGCAAGCACAAGTCTTTGAGTTCAAAATCAGTAAACACACACACACACACAGTGATAAAAAGCAATGCTGAAAGTATCACAATACCCAACTTCAAATTAAACTACAGAGAAATTGCAATAAAAAAACAACATGATACTGGCACAAAAACAGATATGAAGGCCAGTGGAACAGCACAGAAGACCATGAATCCATGTAATACACCCACCTGATTTTTGGCAAAGGTGCCCAAAAAACATACAATAGAGAAAAGACAGCCTCTTCAACAAATATTGCTGGGAAATTGGGTATCTGCCTGCAGAAAACTGAAACTAGATCCATGTTTTTTACCCTGCACGGGGATCATCTCAAAGTAGATTAAGGACCTTAATATAAGACCTAAAACTTGGAAGCTAGTGCAGGAAAGAGCAGTGAATATGCTGGAATTAATAGGCTTATACAATGAATTCCTAAATAGAACTCCAAAGGCCTAGCAACTAAGAGAAAGGATTGAAAAAGGGGACTACATGAAACTAAAAAGCTTCTGCACAATGAAAGCAACGGTTATCAGATTGAAGAGGCTGCCCACAGAATGGGAGAAAATCTTTGTCAGCTCTACATCTGACAAAGGATTAAAAACCAGAATACTCAGGGAGCTCAAAAATCTAAACTCCCCTAAAACCAATGACCCAATAAAGAACTGGGCAAATGAACTGAATGGAGCTTTTTCAAGGAAGAAGTCCAAATGGCTAAAAACACATGAAGAAGTGTTCAACATTCCTGGCCATAAAGGAAATACCACCTTACCCTTTTTAAAATGGCCACCATCAAGAACACAAACAACAAATGTTGCTGATGATGGAAGGGAAAAGGAACCCTCATACACTGTTGGTGGGAATTAAATTAGTATAACCACTATGGAGAACAGTATGGAGGCTCCTCAAAAACTGAAAAAATAGAATTGCCATAGGATCCAGCAATACCACTCCTAGGGATATAACTGAAGGAATGTAGAGAAACTTGTACACCAATGTTTACTGCAGCACTGTTCACAATAGCCAAGCTATGGAAATAACCCAGATGTCCTACAACTGATGAATGGATTTTAAAAATGTGATATATATATATATACACACACACACACATACATACATACATACACATATTTACAAAATGGAGTTTTATTTAGCCATGAGGAAGAATGAAACTATGTAGTTTGAAGGTAAATGGATGGAACTGGAGGACATCATATTAAGTGAAATAAGCCAGATTCAGAACAACAAAGGCCACATGTTTTCTCTTTGGGGAGATAGCCACAGTACAAATACAAGCAACCTTAGGAAAAACGGGTCACGTTAAGGGAGATAACTAACAGGAGAGGGAGGATAAAAGAAGGAAGTTAAGAAGGTGAATATGGTTGATATATTTTCTATACAAGAAGGAATACAGAATTTTTCTTTTTCTTTTTTTTTTTGGTAGTACTGGGGTTTGAACTCAGAGCCTCATGCTTGCTAGGCAGGTACCCCTTGAGTCACTCTTCCAGTCCAAATACAGAATTTTCAAGCCTGTTGAAATCACCATAAGAAGGGGACTATGGTAGAAAGGAGAAAACTGGGGGGGATGAACACATTAGGGTTATAATACCTATATATATGGAAATGTCACAATGAAATTCATTTTTCAAAAACAGAGCTCAGGAAGGTTAAAATAGGTCCTGTCTGGGGTTTGGTACCAATGGGAGGGGAGAGGATATAAGGAAAGGGTGTAGGAAGGTGAATATGGAGGAAATATTATGTACTCATGTATCAAAATGGAAAAACTGGAAACTATTATAGGAATGGGGGGGCAGGATAAAGGAGAATGATGGAGAGGTGAATTCAACTATGATGTATTGTAAGAACTACTGTAAATGTCACAATATACTGTCAGTACAACAATAACATGACAATTTAAAAAGGCGATAGGAATACAATGATGGTACCTATCAAGTATCCTTCTCTAGAAAATGAACCAGAGTGTAATCAAGCCACTAAAATTCTAACTATGAGTTTATGGAATGAAACACTAACTCAAAATTATACAAATGACCCTCTGAGAAAAAGGAAGAGGGCAAGTAGGAATTGTCTCAGATTTTTCAAGTAAAATAATATGATGTTGAGATGCTTGAAATACTCCAAAAAAGTACAGAATAGGTGGAATAATATGATTGGCAAAATGTTAACCATCCTGACTGATGGGTACTTGGAGGTGTATTACATTATTACATTTCTGTGTTTTAAAAACTAGAGCAAAATATAGAAAAGGAATTGTAAGGGACCCCATGTAACACAAATAACCTTGAAACAAACATAAAATCAGAAGCCTACTTCCTAATTTCAAAACTTACTACAGGCCTAAGGATACAGCTCAGCAGCAAAGCACTTCTCTGGTATACGTTAGGCCCTGAGTTCAATCCTCGGCCCTGAAAAAACATTACTACAAACTGTAGTAATTAAACAATGTGGTTCAAGATATAAGAATAAACACGTAAATCAGCTGGGCTCCAGTAGTTCACGCCTATAATCCTAGCTATTTGCTTGGGAGGCTAAGATGGGGAGGATCATGGCTCCAGGCCAGCCCAAGCAAAAAAAATTTTGAGACCTTATCTCAATAGAAAAAAAGCTGGGCATGATGGTTTGTACCTGACACACCAGGAAGATCATGGTCCAGGGTGGTCTAGGCAAAAAATAAGACCCTAATCTCAAAAATAAAGAGAAAAAAAGGCTGGAGACATGGCTCCAGCAGTAGAGCACCTACCAAGCAAGCGTGATGCCCTAAGATCAAACTCCAGTAGAACACACATAAAAACAACAAAGCCCCCACATTAAACACATAATTCAACAGAAGAGAACTGAGAGCCCAGAAACAAACACATGCATCAAACAAGTAGTAGTGGGATATCGACAATGCAAATGAATGACATTGAACCTTTACTTCATACCATATGCAAATATGAACTTAAAACCAAAGACCTAAATGTAAGAGCAAGTCTTTAAAACTCCTAGAAGAAAATATTGTGAAACCTAACTTCATGAAGTCTTCATGATATTAAACATGGTCATGGATTCTTAGGTATGACATAAAAAACAAGCAAAATCACAATTCATCAAAATTAAAAACTTTTGTGGGGGGGGGGTGGACTAAGGAGTGGTTCATGCAGCAGAGCACCTGTATAGCAAGCATGGGGCCAGGAGTTCAAACCCCAGCAACACAAAATAAAGAAAAGAAAATGACAACTTATGGTATGGGAGAAAACACTTGCAAATCATAAGGGCCCATTATCCAGAATTTATAAAGGACTTTATAATTTAACAAAAAGACAAACCACCCAATTAACAAAAAAATGAGTAAGAAGCCAGGTGAAGGCAAGTGAATTCAGAGTATGAACATAGCCTGGTTAGGCAGCAAGACCCTGTCTCCAAAAAAAGAGAAAGGAAAAAAGGCAAGAGGCCCAAGGAGACACTTTCCGAAGATATACAAATGTCCAGCAAACAACTGAAATGGGATTCAACATCATTAGTTATTAAGGAAATACAAACCAAAACCACAATGAAATAATTTGATCCTTGTAGAAGACAGTTATAATCAAAAAGACACATAATAATATTGGCCAAGATGTATAAAACTGAAACCCTAGTAATACTATTGGGTAGAAATATGCAAAATGATTCAGGTACTGTGAAAAGTTTGGTGGTCCCTCCAGAAATAAAATATAATTACCACATATCAAGCAATTCTACTTCTCGGTATATATGCAAAAGAACTGAAAGTAGGTATTTAAACAAGTGCCTGTATATGAACAATCACAGTGGCTCTATTCATGGTAGCCAAAAGGCAGAGACAACGCAACTATTAATCAACTGAGATTATCAGATAAACAAAGCATGGTACATTCACACGACAGTATATTATTCAGTCATTAAAAAGGTTGATGGGCTGGTGGATTGGCTCAAATGGTAAGAGTGCCTGCCTAGCAAGTGTGAGGCCCAGTTCAAACCCCAGTACTGCCAAAAAACTAAATAAATAAAAGGTTGATGTATTATATAGGCTACTACTTGAACTAACCTTGGAAGCATTCTGCCAAGCAAGTGGAAAAGCAAAACACAAAAATCACATAGTGTATGGTTTCATTTATGTGAAATGTTCAGAATAGGCAAATCAGGAAGCAGACTGGTAGTTGCCAAAGCTAGGCACAGAGAATAGGTATTGACAGCATGGGATTTCCTTATTGAACAACAAAAACGTTTTAGAACTTGATAGAGGTGGGGGCTGCAGGCACTGTAAATGTACTAAATGCTGCTGAACTGTGTACTTTAAAACAGTGTTCTATACCATATGAATTTTTTTAGAAGAGAAAAAATTTACTTTGTCAGAGTCTACAGTTAAGAAGTTGACAATTTCAAAATGATCACTATTAGAATACTGAAAAAAATAACAGAAAACAGAAAATGGCAGAAATGAATCCTTTCCAATGCAACGTAATTGTGCAATAATGTTAAAAGAGTTTCTTTCTCTTTTTTCTAGTACTAGAACTTGAACGTAGGGTATACTGTATCCTAGCCAAGCACTCTATCATTTAAGCCACATCTTCAACCATTTTGCTTTTTATGAGTTTTGGGATAGATCTTGTGTTTTTGTCCTGGTTGGCCTTACACCCCAATGCCTCCTGAATAGCTGTGATTACATGTGTGCACCACCATTCCTGCCCACCACTCCCTTTTTCCTAAAGACAGTGTCTTACTATGTTGCCCACTTTGACTTCAAACTCCTGGGCTCAAACAATTCTCCAGCCTCTGTCTCCAAAACAGCTTTGACTACAGGTGTGCACCAACACATTTGCTCTCTTTAAACACTTTTGAGTTATTTGATTCAGAACATGCTTACCAAACATTAAAAGATATAAGAAGGAAAAGAGAGAACTATATTTACCTGGGCCACTCAACATGGCTTTTATTGTTCCTGATGTTAGTGCATGTTCTCTTTTTACAATAAATTCGTGACCATCAGAAGATATCAATTTAACATACATGGCATCAGGGCCTTCACAGCCACCATAGGTTTTCTCTTCTCCATCTGAAATAAAGTAACTAGTGAAATAATTTTGAAATCACATCTTGTTTTAAAAAGAAACAGGTTGAACTGCGGATGCAGATCAGTGGTAGAGCACGTTCTTAGCATATTTGAGGCTGTGGGTTTGATTCCCAGCATTGTAACAAAAAAATTTATAATTAGAAGAAAAAAAAAAATCAAAGTAGAGGTAAGAATAGAGTACACAAACGTTACTATTCTAGCTTCAGCCACAGTTGTCTGCTCAATATAAATTTTCTGACACATTTATTTTTGCATATAAACTTAAAATCTTTCCTCAACATACACATTTTACAATTGTACACTACCAGAAAACTTTAATTTTTATCATTACCAACACATGAAAATTATCTTAAAGCTTATTCTAAAATTTAGGGAGTCCTAAAAAAAGGAGAAGGATAAAGCAAGTACTGCTTAGCCACAAATGTCTACCAACTGATTTCTTAACAGCTGACTCAGGAATCTTAAAAACTAGTATTAATAAATATTAAAATCACCTATTGCTGTCTAAAATGTTTAATCTGAATTGAATCACGTGGAAACAACCAAATTTAAATTGAGGAACAATCTTCAGGCAGGCACTGTACCACTTGAGACACTGCCAACTCTCAAAAAAAAAAAAAAGGCCTGCTCTCAAAAAAAGTCATAAAACACCTACCCACCCTAAAAAAGTAACAAACTGTTTAAAGGGCACTAAAGAGACAACACAATAAGTGATCCCTCATTGCTGTGAACATCATTACTGAAACAATCAGGAAATTCAGAATACAGACTAAAAGTAGGAGATGCATGCTGAATTTTTCAGGCGTAAAATGTTAAATGTGTCAGAACATTAGCAACCCAATGAAAGCTTTGACAGTGTGCATTATTTTTGCAATTTTTCTAATAAAAAAACTGGGAAGAAGCTGGAAATCTGGAGGGATACCAGTCTGAAGCCAGTCCCAGGCCAAAAACAGTATCTGCAAACCCCTTATCTGAAAAAATACTAAAAATAATTAAAAAGCAACAACAACAAAAAGCTGAGAGACATGGCTCAAGTGGCAGAACACTTTGCAAGGCCATGACCAAACTCCAGTACCACCAAGAAATAAAAATATTTAAAAAATGGGAGACTGATAAAGATGTAATGAGCTTCTAAATTACAAGCTATTCAGGCTTATAGATTTTTAGCAATTTTAGCTAACTTTTTAAGAACAAAATTAAAATTATTTTAACTAATGCCTCTAATATAGATGTATTTTTTTTAATTTTATTCATATGTGCAGATGTATTATTTTTGTAAGCTAAGGACTTAGCACACTATTGTTACTAATCTGCCTTTCAACAACATACAGCAAATGTATATTTGATGGAAATAGGAATTTTAGTTTAACTATTTTCTTACTTGCATTCAGTGACTCTGAAGGCCTATCTTTACTGAGAAGAAAAATCAGCTTCTACTAGTAGAAACACAAAATTACCTTTGTGTAACTTACCCATTATGTTCTTATAAAATTCTACTTTGGTTCCACAGGAACTTTAGTAGTTTCCTAAAAATGTAACAACACCATATTAAGATCAATGTTGGATATTACATGTTTCAGCCACTGTTATTTAGTATGTCCTGGTATTAACAGTTTAAGGACTCTATTCCTTTTTCTTATGGAAGAGGTCACAATTCCACCATGCTATCAACCAACTGAAGAATACCAAAATGTTTTGTGAGCTTGATCAATTGGGGCTTCTGAATTACAGAACAATTAGGTAAAATACGAACATAATAAATAAGCATTATAAATTGACTGGCATATGTAGTCCTAACTACTCAGGAGGCAGCAATCAGGATGATCAGGGTTGGAAGTCAGCCCACAGCAAATAGTTTAGGAGACCCTATCTCGGAAAAACCCCGTCACAAAAAAGGCTGGCAGGGTAGCTCAAGGTGTAGGCCCTAAGTTCAAACCCCAGCGATACAGTCCTCTGCTTGCCTAGGTCTGATTACCAGATAAAAAAAAAAAAAAAAAGGAAAATAACCATAGCAAAATAGCTCAAGTGGTAGATCACAAAGCCCTAAGTTCAAAACTCAATCTGAAGAAAAAAAAGTAACACATGTGTAAACAGTATAGCCCATTAAAATACAGTCCTAAGTTCAATTCCCTAGTGCCAGCAAAAAAAAAAAAAGTAAAGTAAATAAAATGCATACATATTATAACAGTCAAGAAAAAACTGTAGTACTGAGACGTGCTAAAGCACTTGGTCTTTTATTATTTTTCTGGGTAAAGGACTCAGTTGAGAATCTGAAGACGACTATGGGTGCTGTTGTCAATACAGGTTAAGAGTCATCATTTTGAGTCGTTATTCTCATTTACTGGGTGGGGAGCAGGAAATCTTTTCTCCTCCTCCCCCCACTTCTTCCTATTTTATCCTGTTATACTAAAATAAATCCTTGCTAAAATTTCAACAAGAAGAATCTGGCTGGCTTCTGTCCCTAGTTTTCTGGGAGGTGACCTCTAAATTCTTGAAATTTCCCTAGTGATTGGTGAGTGTCTTTGCTCTTGGTACTGGGCTCTGGTAGTTTATGTTAACCAGTTTATCTAGTGGGCCTCTTAGCTAACTAGAGGACTCAGGATGAAAAGCTTTGAGGGCCTTGATAACAGCATGAATTTCAGATGGAGCAGGACTGAAGACTGAGTTCAATCTTGTTGCACATTTCCATCAATCATGCCTATATAACAAAACCCCAGTACATACCCTGGACACTGAAGCTCATGTGCACTCTAGAGATTAAAATGCGGGGTGCATTGCTACATGTCAACATGCTAGGAGAACAATTCCTGCTGACAACATAGTGAGGACGCAGGAAGCTCTGTATCCTGTGTTTACTAGATAGTGGCAGACACTAAGCAAATATCTGCCTGAATAAATGATAATATAATATTGTCAAGGACCCTCTACTTATTAAGTGTGCACATCTATAAAGAGGGACCTTATTTATATTTTGTCATTAAATGGAAAATAGTATATCCTAAGTATACTACTGTTTTCTATGAAATTCCTGATAATATTTTAATTCTAGACTTAAAGAAAAGGTAAAGAAAATAATCCATACCATTTTATAGCAGGAAAAGAAATTGAGAAATAACTTACCTAAATTCCTTATCTTACAAAAGAGGTATCATTAATATATGGATAGAGAGATTGGGTGATTTGTTGCAGGTAGCAACAGAGAAGAATTCATGTTAGTCTAGAACACTTCCTAAGCATGGTAGACTTTTTTTGTTTTGTTTTTGTGTAGGACTAGGGTTTGAACTTAGGGCTTTGTGCTTAGAAAAGCAGCTCTACTTTCAGTCCATTTTGTTCTGGGTATTTTGCAGATGGGGGTCTCCTTAACTATTTGTTTGGGCTGGCCTCAAACTGAGATCCTCCTGATCTCAGTCTCCCAAGTAGCTAGGATTGGTATAAGCCACTGGTGCAGGGCTGATTTTTTTTCTTTTTGGTGGGACTGGAATTTGAACTCAGGCTTTCACACTTGCTAACTAGGCAGGCTCTCAATGGGTTGAGCCACATGTCCAGTCCTCGGAAGGAAATATTTAAAGCACTATTTCTAATGTGAGATAAACTAGAGAACAAAGGGAAGCATTGGCAATGTAATGTTAAAACCAACAATTTTCCTGTTGGTTGGCTAACAATGTACTAAGTTTCTTTCTTCAGATAGTAAGGTATTCAAAAATAGCTCTTCTAGGCTAGTAGCATAGCTCAAGTAGTGGAGAGTTTGCCTACCAGGAGTAAGACTATAGGTTCAATCCTCAATACCATGCTCAATCAATCAACTATGACAGATTGAAAGAACTTTTGGACATGTCACAATGTTCCCCCAGTACAACAATACAATAATAAAAAAATCAGTTAATGAAAACAACTCTCCCATAAGGAAATTATTATTCCTATTTTATCAGGAAGCACTGAGAGAGGCTTCTTCTTCCTCAAGGCTTCTATAATTTAAGTAATAGTGTCAGAGTTTAAACCTGGCTAGGTTAGACTTCACGACACATATTTCACTTCTTCCATTACTTCATTTTGTCATGGTAAAAAACTCTAGTTCTGGGTAAACTTATTTTCTACTTCTTCTGAAAGCTACTGATAGAAACCCTTAGACAGCTCTTCAAAATATTAAAGTAGTACAATGTCATTTTATAATAGGCAATTAAAAATTCAAAGCTATCATTTTCTTTTGTTTATAGTGTTTTACAATCTTTTTTAAGAAATAAAGAGGAAAAGCTAGAAAGGCTTTAAGTACAAGAATTTCAAGTACTAGCTTTTCTATGTGGATAATATCCAGAGTAAAACATCTAGGATATTTGTTTAACGAGCAGTAGCTAAGCAACATCTTAGAAGCCCTTTGGGTAGTGACAGTTTCTCTACAGGCTTAATATAGTAAATCAACTCCACCATTTATACAAGAGATTAAAAGAGGGAGGGGGGAACCTACCACCACTAACAGAAAAAGGGATCAACATCACATGTTAAAAATTTCTAATTCATAGGTAGAAGCTTAAAAATATTTGAAATGATTATAATCCATAAGTTGCCAACAAAAAGCAAAGTTTGGAAGAAAAAAATCTCAATGTGAACATCTATTCAGTGCTTGAGCTGAGATCTGGGAATGGGCAAGTAAAACCCAACAGTCAGGAAGCAGCAGGATGAGAACAATTTTAGAAAATATTAAGATTAACAATGGGCTAGATAGTCATCTAATAAGTGGCTAATATCCAGAATCTATAGGGAACTCAAAACACTCAACCCCCAAAGAATCAACATAACATCCTAAAGAAATGGGCCCATTAATTGAATAGGGAATTTTCTAACGAAGAGGTAGAAATGGCTAATGTGAGAAGTGCTCAACCTCTCTAGCCATAAAAGAAATGCAAATTAAAACTACACTAAGATTTCCTCTCACCCCAGCAACAAATGTTGACAAGGATGTAGCAAAACAGGAACCCTCATAACACTGTTGGTGAGAATGTAAATTAGTACAACCATTATGGAAAGCAGTATGGAGGCTCCTCAAAAAACTAAAAATAGTCAATTCACTCCTGGACATATGCCCAAAGGAATGTAAGTTATTATACAATAGAGACAGTTACACACAAATGTTTACTGCAGCACTGTTCACAACAGCCAAGCTATGGAAACAACCCAGATGCCCTACAAGTGATGAATGGAGCTTTATTTAGACATAAGGAATAATGAAACTATGTGGTTTGAAGGTGAATGGATGGAATTGGGAAACATCATATTAAGTGAAATAAGCCAGGCTCAGAAAGACAAAAGGCTTCATGTTTTCTCTCACACATGGAGAAAGATGGATCCAAAAGATAAACATGCACAAAACAAACATGATAATACACACATTTGTATGTAAGACGTGTTTGTGTTTGTAATAGTGGAACTATTCTACAACACTTTGGGGAGGAAAAGAGAATGACAGTCAACAATATCAAAATGTATTACATCTCTGTAGGTAGAGGATATAATGATATATACTGAAAGTTGTTGAATAATTGGGTGGGGGGAGGGAAGGGTTAAAGAAGAGTAACAGGGGGCTGAAGTGACCAAAGTTAAATGTATTCACAATTGAGATATATTGAGAAAGCCCTCTGAACATTGACTTTGGAATTAAAAATGAAAGAAAGAACTGTATAACAGGTAGAGTGTGCGAGGGTACTGTTGGAGAGGGGAGGGTTAATGATGGAGATGAAGATGAGGAATATGGTTGATGCATTTCATATACATACATGAAACAATGCTGAAATCTCTTGCAATTGCTTTAAGTGGGGGGTGAGGGGGAAGATGTTGGGGGCAATCTAACCAGTGTACAATGGAAGACTATTGGGAATTGGCACAACGAATTCCCCCTGTACAATGAATATACGCTAATAAAACTGAAAAAAAAAAAAGATTAACAGCCTGAGATGTCATAAACACTTGCTTTTTAAAAAAAAAAATCAAATACAACATCTACTTTAGCCTAGGGCCTACACTGAAATCAGTTTTGAATTTAGTATCATGGAACACTCTAAACATCTTTAAAAGCCATGGGTGGAGGAGGTGGTGAGGACCTATGGCAGGAAGACACTGAGTTCAGGTCAGCCTAGGCTTTATAGGGAGACTATCTTAAATAACAACACAAGAAACTGTAAATATCCCATCCTTTTTCTGATTTGAAATGTTACCGTATCATACATTACACTGCTACATGGATTTTTAGACTATACTTTTCCATTGATCTATTTATAGTTGACCAACATCCTATTGCTTTGATTATAATAAATAGCATCATAAAAACAAATGGTTGGGCAAGTCTCCCATTTTGTTCTTACACATTCTCATTAGGCCTACATTTTGGCTTCTTTTAGTTTTCCACAATGAATTGGATTTGTTTTCCTATTTTATCTTCTGAAAACTTACTGTTTGTGTTGTGAATGGCTTTTAAAACTTGGTAAGCTGATCTTATATTCCACGATTTTTGCAGAACACTTTTACTAGTTTTTAATAGGTTTCAGTTGATTTTCTTGATCAACTAAGTACATAACAGTAATTATTCCAAATTTATTCTTTGTGTGTGTGTGTGTGTGAGAGACTGGAGTATGAACTCAAATGCTGTACCACTTGAGTCACACCTCCAGTCCATCTTGTTCTGGTTATTTTGGAGATGGTCTCTTGAACTATTTGCCTAGGCTGGCCATTCTCCCAATCTCAGCCTCCCAAGTAGCTAGAATTACAGGAGTGAGCCACCAGTGCCTGGCTCTTTTTGTCTTTTATGCTGGTTATTTGGGGGGAGTGAAGGGGAATAAGGTTATTCATTAAAAAAACAAAAAAAACCTAAAAACTAAAGATGAGACAAATGTAAAAAAAAAAACAAAACCCATGGAACTTTGTATACAAAGGGAAGTAGAAATATGGTCACCATAATGCATAACAGAAATACTATAGAGCTATGTTTATCATCAAGATAGTTATCATCAAGATAAACTATTTTTTAAAGCAAGTTAGAATAATAGGTACAGTCTGATAGCATTTATGTAAATAAGTGGTTTCTCACTTACTGATCTTGTTATCTTTAAATAAAAATGCATAAATATATATTCTAAATCATAAACAACAAGAAAATGGTTGTGAAAGATACTCCCCAACCGATAATAATCTATGGTGATATACAATATAATATATATAATGATAATACTAAGGTGAAGACTGGAAAAGAGGAATGGCCACAGAACATAGATTTGTCTGAATTTTTCTATTTGAACAATCTATTCATGTAGATCATCTATGACTTAAAATTGAGATTTCTTTTTTTTTTTTTAATTTTTAAAAAATTTTTCTATTTGAGCTGGGCACTGGTGTGCACTTGTCATCCCAAGGTATGCGGGAGGCTGAAGTCAGGAGGACTGCAGTTCCAGGCCAATCCCAGCAAAAAAGTTTGTGACCCCTATCTCAGTTGGAAAAAAGCTGGTGGTACCCAGCCTGTTCTCCCAACAACTGTGGGAAGTTTAAAATAGGAGGATCTTGGGCTGGAGCCTGGCTCAAGCAGTAGAGCACATGCCTTTCAGGTATGAAACCCTGAGTTCAAACCCCAATACCACCCAAAAAAAGAGTATTTTGTCCCCCTAACTAGCTGTATGTTTCCATAAATTTTCACTGTTTCTGATCGCTACCAATCAATAACAGTTTAACTGTCCCAACCAGTCAAGCTTCTACTACTAAAATCATTATTCATTTAGTAATACCCAATATTAGCAACACCTTGGTATTAAGAAACAAACCCTCTTCACAAATGTCATTCCTATTATCTGCTTGTTATTAATTGTGGAACTCATTGAATGTTGATTAGAAAAAAATCTGCTGTCTTAAGAACTCTACTTTAGTGGGGCGCCTGTAATCTTAGCTACTCAAGAGGATCTTGGTTTGAAGATCCCATCCCCCCCATCCCTCCTGGAGCAAATAGTTATGGAGGCTCTATCTCAAAAAAACAGGGTTGGTACAGTGGCTCAAGTGGTAGAGTGCCTGCCTAGCATACATGAAGTCCTAAGTTCAAACCCTAGTACTACCAAAAAAAAAAGGCAAAAGAATAGAACTGATATTAAAAGTGCTCAAGGGAGACAGGCATGGTACACACCTGTAATGCCAAAATCTTGCAAGCTGAGGCAGGAGTATTTCAAGTTCCAGGCTAGTTGAGCAAAGACCCTTTCTCAACACAAAAATACAAATAAAAGGGCTGGGGACACGGCTCAAGTGGCAGAAAACTTGTCTAACCTGAATGAGGCCCTTGGTTCAATCCCCAGTACTGGGATAGGGAGTGTAACTTAGTGGTAGAGCATTTGCTTAGAATGCACTAAGATCCTGGGTTTGATGCTCAGCACCACAAAACAAACGAACAAACAAACAAAAACCCTTCAGAGTCTTGCTGCACACTGCACATTTTTCTAAACTAAATAGCTTGGTGATTATACCTCACATTTAAAAAATAAGGCCAAAGTGAGTTTATAAAAAAAAAATTTAAGAGGTCAGATATCTTAATTCCACAGGTATCATCAGGCACAGAGAGTGTACCTCAATGACAGAACTCTTATCCTTGGTTAGATCCCCAGTACCACCAAATGGTAATGGCAGGGAGGGCCTTCAATTTGGAAAGGTTTGCTGTTTGGTTTTCTGCCTGAGTAGCCTTTTAAAAGATACACAGACAATAAAATTAACCCAAATTCTCAGGTAAGTAGATGCCAACAAAGGGGCGTAGGAGGTTGGCTGTCCCAAGGAAAACAAATGTGAGGCTACAAACCAAACAGAAAACCTGCTAAATGCCGGCAGCTCATGCTTCTAAATCTAGCTACTTGGGAGGCTGAGATCGGGAAGACGGCAGTTTGAGGCCAGCCCAGGCAAATAGTTCAAGAGACCATCTCCAAAATAACCAGAACAAAATGGACTGGAGGTGTGGCTCATGTGGTAGAGCACCTGTGAAGCCATAAGTTCTAACCCTAGGCCCACAAAAAAAAAAAAAAAAAAATCATCTGTCAAGTGAACAGATACAGCTTTTGATGTGGGTATTGTTGGATGAAGGCCAAATTTTTACCAGGCCAAATTAGGAAGAGGAGACTATCCAGACAAAGCAAATAGTACAAGAAATCAGACAGCATGGGGGTACACAGAGTAACTCAGTATTGTTGGAAACCAGTTTACAAATTCATTATCCAACAAATACTAACCCTCACTCAGTATGTCAAGTGCTGTCTTAGGTACTGAGGACAGAGGTGAACACAACACAATTTCTAATGTCCTGGGAACAATAGTGGGGACAGAAAACCAAAACAAGGTACATGAGATAGAAGAAGTGCGATGGACAAAAATAAAATATAGCAAGGTAAGGTAGGGAATGGGTCGAGGGAAGGAAAGGAGGTTGCTATTCATTCAAGGCAATGAAGGCAGGCCCCACTGACACATGATAGAAACCTGAAGAGTGAGAAAGTGAGTCACAGACATCTGGGGGGAAGAAGCCTTTAAGGATGGAGAACAGTAAGGAGACCAGTTTGGCCAGAGTGAGTCAAAGAGCAGATGCAAGAAAAAGAAGCCAGAGAGAAAGAAAAAGAAAAAGAGGAGAGGAGCCAGGACAATACTGACTGAACACAGGTTGAGATGTACACCAAGACACAGTGTTTCGGTGGTGCTGGGGGGCTGAACCCAGACCCTTGCATTTGCCAGGCAAACACTCTACCACTGAGCTATAGCCTCAGCCAAGACATGGGTTTGAATACCTCATATAACTGAGGCTAGCACACAGTCCTTTGCTATACCATCCTCTTTCATCTTTCCTATCTAGCCATCTTTTGCTGTTTTCTATCATTCCTGAAGACTTCATTTCAGCTCTCCATATAATATAGAGCTTAAAAGCAGTTAGCTTTTGAACATTCCCATATATACCCAGCCAATTCCTATGTCACCTTGAAGGAAGCTATCTAACCTTTCTGTGCCTAGTTTCCTCTACTGCGAAACCTGGATAATATAGCATTTAGCTCACAGGGTTATTTTGGAGAATGAGTTTATACACAAAGCACTTACTGTGATTCTATTTCCATGTGCCAGGTACAGTTCTAGGTGTTAGGATAATAAGTCTGTGAACAAAATAAAGGGGCCCCCCACTGTCCCACCAGTGTCCTCACACTGCATTTTAGTATGGGAAATGGCAACCTTTGTCTGTAAAGGGCCAGACAAAGCCTGCTTAGCAGGCTATAAGGTCTCTGTTTCTACTCCAATTCTGCGACTACAATGCAAAAGTAGCCATGACAAGATGTAAACAAATGAATGTGGCTGAGATTCCATAAAACTTTAGTCACAGAAATTTGAATTCCACATAATTTTCACATTACAAAATATTTTCTTTGAATTTTTGTTCAACCATTAAAAAAGTATAAAAGTCATTCTTAGCTCTGACAGTTTATTAATCTGCCCATGAATTTGTGTATATATATTTGGGCATATCTGTAGCTTGAAGTGGAACAGGTTCACAGACTTTCAGATTTTCCAAGGGTTCTCTAACCATAAAGAAATTGAAAAGTAGCCCTATGGAATCAGTCTCAATAGTTACCTTATATGGACCCAAGCTTATCTCCATAACCCAATTTCTATTCTCTAACTTGAGACCCAGATAGGTTAAGTGACAGGATTTGATCATTCATCTCTCAAATGAGGGAACTGCACCTAAACTGTGCCTAAAGTCCTTTCTAGTGCTATCATTCTGTGACTGAACCTATTTGAAATCCATTCTATCCCACAACTGCCTATAACTCAACTTCCCATCTTTATTAATCAAACTCCCTCAACAAAAGAGAATTTAAGAGCTCCACAGCACTTCATATTCCCATTGAGTCTGTCTGCTTCACCTCTGTAAACTACCTAATCTCCCTCTTAGACAGTATCTCCAAATTCCTTTTAGTTTATAAACTATGAGCAGATATTCCCAGTATATCTAATTATAGCTCCTACACATCATTCACCTCAATTCCTTTGTCTTTCCACCTTTAGCTTACCTGCATCTATTTACCATACTTTGTCCACTCTCTTGTTTCAAACATTGAATAAGGGCTGGAGTAGTGGCTTAAGTGGTAGAATGCCTGCCTAGCAAGTATAAGGCCGAGTTCAATCCTCAGTACCAACAAAAAACAAAACAAATGAATAAACAAGCTGAAAGGAAGAAAAGTTGAGTAAAAATCAGCCCAATGTAGCCAGACAATAATGGCTCACCTCTATAATCCTAGCTACTCAGGAGGATTGGCCAAATAGTTCTACAGACCCTATCTTGAAAAAAAACTTCACAGAAAAGGGCTGGCAGAGTTGATCAAGGTGTAGGCCCTGAGTTCAAACCCCATACTGCAAAAAAAGAATCAGCCCATTCTGCTCTGGTTATTTTATGCTACTGGAGCTTGAACTCAGGGCCTTCACCTTAAGCCACTCCACCAGCCCTATTTTTGTGAAGGGTTTTTCAGGATAGGGTCTTTCAGACCTATTTGCCCAGGCTGGCTTCAAACTGATCCCTCCTGATCTCAGTCTCCTGAATATCTAGGATTGCAGGCGTGAGCCACCAGGCTCACTCTGGTTATTTTAGAGATGAACTCTAGAAAACTATTTGCCTAGGCCAGCCTTGAACCACAATGCTCTTGATCTTAGTCTCCCAAGTAGCAAGGATTACAGGTGTGAGTCACCAGTGCCCAGCCTGTAGTCTTACCTCTACCCTGAGTGCCAATTTTAGATCTCCAAATTACCTTCTACACATATTCTCAACTGCCTTAGTAATTATCAAACTCAGTAAGCCCCATAAAGAACTCTTGATTTAGCTGAGCACAGGGTGGCTCACATCTGTAATACTACCTACTCAGGAGGCAGAGATCAGGAGGATCACGGTTTGAAGCCAGCCTCGGGCAAATAGTTCGACAGACCCTATCTCAAAAATATTCATCACAAATAAAAAAAAAAAAAAGGTTGGTAAAGAGGCTCAAGCAATAAAAGGGCCTGCCTAGCAAGCATGAGACCCTGAGTTCAAACCTCAATGCTGCCCAAAAAAAAAAAATTTATCTGTCAGAAACTGATGTTTCCTCTCCAGTCTTCCAATTTTAGTAAATACTCCAGATGTTTTTTGAGACAGGCTCTTGCTATATGGCCCAAGTTGGCCTGGAGCTCATGATCCTCCTACTTTTCAGTGTTCAGAGTGCTAGAATTATAGGCATACACTGTTCAGGAGATGATCTGTGTGGGCAAAACCCACACAGATCAAACTACTCAAAAAAAGTTTTTTTTTTTTTTTCCTGTCCCAGGGTTTTAAAAGCAAGACCCATTGGGTTTAGTTTGAAATTATATTCCAAATCAGACCATTTCTCACTAACTTCGAACTCTACACCTCTGTACAGTAACTCAACCGATTACTACAAAGTCTCTTCATGCAGAGCTGGTTTTCTCCTTCCCTGTCTATTCTCCATTCAGCAACTTGTCATCTCAAGCATAAATCAGATGTCACCCTACTGCACAAAACCTTTCATTTGTCCCTCATTAAAAATAGGCTCAATCTTACTGACTTGCTATTTATTCACCTGACCTTATCTCCCACCACTCTTCCTCAGCAACTCCTTGAATAGGTCAAGTTCATACATACTGAAAGGTCTTTGCATTTAGTTCATTGCTGATAATCTTTTAAATCTCATCACTTGACTAGCCAAAATATCAACTCCTCAAGTTCTTCCCTGATCACCCTATCATCATCCTGTCCCAGTCACACTAGGACCTTCAACATGATCCTCTCAATCTCAGTTTCCCAAGTAGCTAGGATTACAGACGTGAGCCACTGTGCCCAGCTCCAGCCCTCCTGTTCTTACATTTATCACTGCCTAAAACTGCATCTCATACACACACACACACTCAAGGAAGGCAGGCCTGGAACACTGTGTAGTAGATGCTTGATAAGTATTTGACTTTAAGAAATCATTTTCTTAAATCACCAAGACTTATTTCAGGTATTTCAAGTATTTCAGGTATCATTGGATGGGCTTTGCCTAATTTCATTTAATAAAGTAGCAATAAGCATTTGGGACACCATGTTAGCTGAAGTGCATCAGAATACATATGAGCATAAATTCAAAGTTTTCCTGGTTATTTTCCAGTATTGAAAAAAATCTACCTACCTCCCCGCCTCACGGAAAAAAAATCCACAGGCATTTTAGAAGATTTAGGCAATTAACTATTTCTTTAGCACTCAAAATGTAACTTCAGGGTGTAAACTACTGCCTAATTATATTGCAGTTACCATCTAGAAATGAAACCATTTCATTTCTTTCCACTTGAAATAAATGTGTGCATACTTTCTGAATATTTTTAAATGGTAATTAAGACCATAGCCAACTTGTTTGTGTGTAGTGTTGGAGATAAAACCCAAGGCCTCTTGCATATTAAGCAATCACTCTATAACTCAATTACATCCCCAGCCTGGTGGTTATTGGGAAAATGCCCTATTTAACAAACAGAGGAGTCATTTACAAATTATGTAGGGAGCTGGGGATACAGATACAGTTCAACGATAGAGCATCTGCCTAGCATACTCGCAGCCCTGGGTTAATCCCGAGCACCGCCAATTTTTTTAAATAAAAATTAAACAGTAATTCTAAATCACCACTGCAACAAACAAATATCCATGATGGGAGGGCCCCAGCGTTTTCCTCGCCATTTTATCTCCGAAAGAAAAAAATCCGCTTGTGAATTGTGTTGTTTGAATTAACACGAATTATATTACAATGCAAACGAGATCAGATATTTATCATTTTAGGCCACTTTGCAGAAGACAACTTGGGGATTAAAAGCAAACGAAGTTTTAAAACTAGAGATTTCGGTCGCTTTCTACACTGAAAGATGCTGACTGGAATGCACAAACTCCGTAGTTACCTGTTACTACAGAGATTTCAGTTCTCTACGGGAAACTTAATGGGCGCTGAACTTGGTACCAGATACCACCTTTCAGACAAGACTGGGAGGTGGATGCACGAAAGCCCCAGTCCACCCTATCAGGCAGAGATCGCCAACAAATTACCCAGAAGGTAAACTTTTTCCGGGCCCGGCAGCGGAAAGGAGAGAGGACCCTCTCCTGAGAGTAGAGACTGACTCTAAAAAAAAAAAAGAACGAATCTGAGCGCACATGAGGAAAGCAAAAAAGGATCGCGACAAGGCTGCCATGCTCCTAACTCCACCCTCCCTGCGATCAGCCTAGAGAAGGCCCAGACAGCCTCCCCTCCTTCCAAGCCCTCCGAGCGGCGCCAGGAAAGGTTCCGCGGACCTCCACTCCCCTCCCCCAAACGAGGAGCTGGGGAGGCCCGGGAGATTAAGAGCTTCCGTTCTTCCCCGCCCAGTGGAAAGAAGTGAGAAGTGGGATGGCGAACACACACACCCAGCCCCAGCCTCCCTCGTCCTCCACGCGAACCCGGAATCCGGTTCCCACCCCAACCCAAGACTTACTTGTCAGTCCTGCAGCTAATGCAGCCACCGCAGCTGTCTCCCCGGTGTACCGCCACAGCCCCTATTCCAGGGCCGCCCCCCCCGCCCCAGCTGCTCGCCCCCGTGGGTTCCGGGGCAGTCGAAGGAATTACTTCCGCCCGGTCACAGCCGCTTTCTGAAACACGCGGGAGACAGTGCTGGTGAGGCTGAGAGGCAGTCTGTTACCCACTTCCGTCTGATAGAATTGTGTAGCGCCCCCTCTCTTCCTCTTGAGTAATACAGACCCGCCTAAGGGACGTCCTATTGGCAAATGTCAACCAATCAGATTCTAGGTTTTCTAGATTCCCAGCATGCAGTGCAGACCCGATCCAATTTCTGCTGAGAGGCGCTAGGGAATCCGAAGCTGCACTGCATCCTGGGATTTGGGCGGGTACTGTTGGTGTCTGACCTGAAGGTGCGCTGCATACTGGGACTTGTAGTTTCTCGTGCTGCGTGTTCACACTTTGGTGGATTTAGAGGTTTTTCGTGCTATGGTTTGGGTGTAATCCTGGATGTGAAAGAGGACAAAGGAGAGACTGAGACATGAACATGCGGCTGCTATGCTAACAGATAGTGCTCTTACCGAAGCAGCAGCTGCCCTTTGTGCATCTCAACGGTAGGCGCAATGTTCTTGCCTCATTTCCTCTTTTCCCGGTATCCGTCAATGTTTACTTTCAACTAACCACGCCCCCACTCGCACCCTTGGCTCTTCGCGCCCTTCGGGTTTCCCCAGCTCTGCTAGATCCTGAGCTTACTCAAAGGGCAGGCAGGCTCCTGCCCCCATGACTGATTATGAGACCATCTTTTTGCACACCCTGCTTCGCGCCCACCGCCTCTCTTTTTCGATCATCCTGTTCTTTTCACTTGCTTTCCTGTGGTTAGGAAAGGTTAGGCACATTGTTTGGAAAGCTGAAGCCACCAAATTAGGTTTGCCCTCTTACTGTTTTTGTTGAATGTGACTTAAAGAGAATGTACAGCCAAGACACACAGTGTTGCAAGTTTCTCAACTGGGCACTGTTGCGTAACAAGGACCACAAAGGAAACTAGATATAGGCAAACCAGAATTTATTGCTCTTATGCTAACAAATAACTTGTGCCAGAAAGGTTTTTTTTTTTTTGACTTGGTTTGGTTTTTGAGACAGAGTCTCACAGCGTAGTTCAGATCAACTGCCAACTCACAATCTCACCTAAGCCTCCCCAGTGCTGGGATTATAGTTGGGGGCCATCGTGCCCAGGTCTTTTTTTTTTTTAAGTTCACTTGGCAGATAAAAGATATTTTCGATTTAACTTGTCAAGGCCTTTGCAGAAATAATGAAAGCGTGGCGGTATTGGTAACTCTAGAAAATAGAGTTTGATGGGGAGGAGAGGCACAGGTGCAGAAGGCAAAACAAAAAAACCTCAACAAACCCTCTACGTTGTGGATTTGGGGGAGCCATGGGTTGGTAAAAGAACTCACAGAGAGGGAGAGTAGGAGAAAACAAAGATTTATTAGGACGCCATTAAGAGAAGAGACAAATGGTGGGTGGCTATGCGAGGTATAGTAGCTGCTGAGACGGGGTTTACAGTAAGTTTTATTCCTCAGGTTAGGCTACTTCTGATTGACCATCTCTGCTTTTGTGGATCTTACTGATTGGTTGTCTCTTCCTGGGATCATGGTTTGAATTTCTCACACAAGAACATCTCTGTTTCACCTGTGCCTCCAAGGGGGCAGGATCAACCCCCACATTTCATATGTTCCTTGGTATTTATTTGTCTGCCATGGTTCCTTAAAATGGGGGCTTCCTCCACACTCTGTCATTTGTTTTTCTTTTCCTCCTCCGGTGGTGCTGTGGTTTGAACGCAGGACTTCATGCCAGCCAAGTAGGCATGCTACCACTTGAGCCACTCCTCCAGCTTCACCTGCTTTCAGTTACTTGCTTTTATTACCAGTTTTAAAAGTCAAGTAGCTAAGCTACTTTAAGTATACTGCCATTAAGTTTGCTGTAGATAACACCTCTGACATATGGTTACAATGGTAATTGCTGCCTAAGTTGTTTTCCAGGAACTTGGAAGCTGCTTGTCTATCTCAAACTCTTAATGATTGATCCTTCACTTGGGCCTGTACAGGTGTCCACTGAGTGACCTTTTGACAACAGAAGGCAGGATCCCTCAGAGTGTTAGCTCCTAAGCAAGGCAGTCATCTGTAGGGACAGATTTCTATATTCATGCCCCTTCAAAGTGTCCTTTATTTTGTTTCAGCTAAAACTTTTTGGAAAAAATTGAGCATTCCCAAAACCATCTTTCCTTCTTAAACTATGACCCTACACTTACCTCTAAAGTGCATTTCTATGTGAATATATACAGGCTCCCCAAATAAAATTCCCATGCTTCCCATGCTTTGTTCAAGAAGGGCATTGCTTTGTAAACAACATCTGTGTGGAACCACCGGCTTCTGGGCTCCACTGTACTTCTCTAGCTGTAGCCTTTCCTTTCTGTCTAATAAATCCTACTTTATATACATAAAATAAAATAACTTCTGTGTGCTCCTTACCTGCTACAGGTAATAAATTGTTTTCCACTCATGTCTTGGTTATGCTTCTTTGTGCGTGTGTGTTGGCGGGGGCTTTGCATCCACAAAGATGCAAAATTCATCGAGTTCTGCTACATGGTCATGCTAATGCTGATATTTTTTGATCATGAGTTCTAGGAAAAGTGGCTTACATGTGTAGATCACTGATTACTTCACTTTTTCCTGCCTCTAACTGCCTTTCCCCCTGCCTCAGAGCATTGTGTTTCATTATCCCATAAATACCCCAATCTTATTGTCCTGTCTCCACAATTAGCAACTTGTGAGTAAATTCTTTTGCAAAACTCATATTTTGTTAGTGTTAGGTCCCTGGCATTATTGGGGTAGGCGGAAGGTCCCGAGGCTAACACTGAAATCAGACCACCTGATTTATAACCACTTGCCAAACTTCCCTGCTTGTTCCCCTGCTTGTTTCCCTGCTTGCAAAATCTCAGGAACTTCCAGTTTCTCAACTAGCCAGGCATGTCAACCTGTTCCATCTGGTGATTGCAGATAATCGGAGACCAGAGACTCTCTCCCTCCCCCATGGCTTGACCCCTCCTATAAAGCCCACTACCCATTCCAGCCAAGCCACTGCTCTCTGATCTCAAGGGGGACAGCCCAGCAGTCTGTAATAAATCTTTCTTTTCCCCATGTGGCAAGGTCCGTCTTTATTCGGCAGTTCCTTACATCTGATGCCGAAACCCGGGAGAGGTTAACAGGATGCTCCTGCCTGGGGCTGCTCCCTTGGCCTTTGTGTCCTGCCCTCTCCCGAACCCAGACTGCTGAATTGACCCCATGTGCCTACGGATTGTGGATATTGGACCTTACTGCCTTGCCAGCTTTCCCATCCATCATTAGTCTCTCTTTTTTTTTTTTTTTTTTTTTTTCAGTTTTTGAAGGTTTATTTAAGCACAAATAAAACACACACGTGGGCCGTCTATTCGTTTTCTTCACTGCGCAGCCTGGCGTTGGGGTTGGTGACTCTGATGGCCAGCTGGGCCGCTCTTTCCACGATGGCTTTGCGGTTCTTCGAGGAAACGTTGTGTGCGATCTCGGCACAGTAAGATTTGTTACACATCAGAAGCACTTCCAGCTCCTTGACATTGTGGACCAGGAACTTCCGGAAGCCACTGGGCAGCATGTGCTTTGTTTTCTTGTTGCTCCCGTAACCGATGTTGGGCATCAAGATCTGGCCCTTGAATCGTCTCCGCACTCGGTTGTCAATACTCCTAGGTTTCCGCCAGTTACGCTTAATTTTGACATAGCGGTCTGACTGGTGCCGGATGAACTTCTTGGTCCTCTTTTTCACGATCTTGGGCTTCACCAGAGGTCTGAGGGCAGCCATGATGCCGAGTAGGAGATGGCAGCCACCACGGAGGCAGCGCCGAGGAAGAGGGCTCATTAGTCTCTCTTCCACTGCTCTCCACCTGACCTACTCCTTTCCTCAGATTCGGTAAATGTCACCCTACTTGGGTCTGCCTGCTTTCTCTCTCTGGTCTCGGAAGTTATGGCGCTATGCCAGGTATGCCTCCTACCCCCACTGGGGTGCCCACCACTTAGTACGGGGACACCTGGCTAACTGATTGGGCATTCTCTGTCGGATGGCAACCCAGGCCAGGGACGCCTGCCCTTGGGAACTCGTTTGGGTGACACTTCCCCCTCCCTCTCACTCTCTCTCTCTTGCTCTCCCTTTCTGTTTTCCTTTCCTCTGTCTAGGGTGAGAGCTCAACAGCCCCTCCAGCTTACTATGACCAAACGGCAACTAGACAATTTTTCTCTCCTTGCCTGAGTCACGTAAGGGAGGCTAGATCTTGACCTAGATCTATATTAGCCTGAAAAGTAAACTAACTAAGTCACCTGCCTTGCTCTCTCTCTCTCTCTCTTTCTCTCCCCTTTTTCTTCTACATTATGGGGACCACACACTCTAAATTAAATGTGTTTACTGGGATGCCTTCTCTGCACCCTCCCCTTGGTCTCCAAGACCATATATAACCTAAGTGACTGATTTTCACACACTTCTAGAGCTTGAAAATTTCTGCCATTGCAATGGCAAGTGGTCCGAAATTCCATTCATCTAAGCTTTCCTTTCTTTATGCTCTCAACCCTCCCTCCTCCAATCTTGTAATGCTGTTCAAATATTCCTTGGCAGCGACAAACCCCCTCAAAGTCTGTGTCTCTCCCTCCCACTGAACCCTTTTCTGAAGACTCTTCTCTTACTTGTGACCTCATGGGCTCTGTCTGCCCACCTCCCAACTCCTCCTGCTGGTCCTCTACTTCGATCTCTTCTCCCACCCCATCCTCCCATGACTCAGACCCCCCTTCTTCCACCACTGCTGGCTCTCCCAAACATCTGCCACCCTATTCCCCTTCTACAATAGTTACAATTGACCCTGTGCCATCGGCTCCTCAGGAACCAACACTACCAACATTGCCCTCAGCCCCTGCTACACCCTCACCCTTCTACCCACCTGCATCCCATACCTGCTCCCAGTCCATCTCTACCCAATCAGGGAGGTGGCAGGAGCTGACGGCATTATCAGAGTCCATGTGCCCTTTTCCATGACTGACCTCTCTCAAATTGAAAAGAGACTTGGCTCCTTCTCTAATGACTCAGTCTCCTATATTAAAGATTCTTTCCTCCACTTTAACTTCAGATGAGAAGGAAAGAGTTTGGTTGGCAGCCCAGGCACATGCCAATGATGTTCACTGCATAGATCTCACTCTCCTGGTGGGATCTATGGCTGTGCCATATAAGGATCCACATTGGGACTATCAGGACCCCACCATGCTAGCCACCTGAAATTATATGCTTGCCTGCCTCCTTGTGGGGCTACAGATTGCTTCCTATAGGACAGTCAATTTTGACAAACTTAGAGAATTTATCCAATGCCCAACTGAAAATCCCACTGACTTCTTAGAGCACCTTACTGAAGCTTTAAACAGGCAGAGGATGGCCCTCAAACCCCCCAGGGAGATCTTGTGAAAATGGCATTTAAGATATTTAATAACTGAGATGAGGCTTGAGACCAGCGAAAAGCCCAGCTCTTGGCGGCTGCCCTGAGGCTGCCTCCTCCAACTTCCAGACGGGCCTAACAACAATGCATACATCCAGGGGTCTGCTTCAAGTACAACTAGACAAGACACTGGACAAAACACTGCCCTTCACCTCACCTGCCGCCAGGACCCTGTCTACAATGTTGGCCAGAGTGGGCACTGGAAGGACAACTACCCCTCTTTGTCTCTGCAAGGTAGGTCAGTCTCCCATTCCCACTCTCAACAGAGTGAAGGCCTCACAGACCTCTTGGGCCTGGTGGCAGAAGACTGATGTGGCCCTGGGACCTCGGCCCCCTTCAAGATCACCTCAGAGAAGCCCAAGGTAACTGTCCAAGTAGCAGAAAGGCCTCAACTTCCTATTTGGTGCTACCAGACTTCTCGGGTAAGCTTTATCCTTCACAGATCTCCGAGACGGGGGTGGACGGTCTCCTCCACCAGCCAAAAAGGAAAGACAGTTTTATTTAAAATTAAAAATTCTTATGGAGGTTGATTTTTAAATACAGGTTACAAAGTAAGCAACTGGAAAGGATATAGATAAGTAAACTTCAATGAGTGATAAAGTTAAATTTGACTATAATCTAAGAATTGCCTAAAAGATTTTTAAGGTCATGTCAAACTAAAATCAAATTCTCTATGTCTATAAAATGACAAGGTTACCTTAGTATTGTTCTGCTCTGAGTAACATCTACAAAAAACTATTATAGGGAAGCATTTTATTAAAGAAATTATTTCTGTTTTCTGCTGACCTTGTCAAGCTTTAAGTACTACTAAATCAGAGTTCATTTACATATCTGCTCATGTGTCTTAAATGACCATCTTGTAACAGTGTTGTGTCTATACTTTATCCAAATATGGTACAAACATTTACAAAGTTAAAAATGTAGACTTATATAAAATAATGAGTTAAATCTCTCTTTCATCTAGAAGTGTTAAATTTAACCCGCATCCTGATAGTCAGCCTCTGTTTGCCTTTAAAGATTCCACAAACCCTTCATAGCAACTGACTTGGACAGTTTTGCCACAAGAGTTTAAAGACAGCCCTCATCTTTTTGAACAGACCCTAACCAGAGACTTAGTAGGTTGGCGCTACCCAGAGGCCACCCTTCTTCAATAAGTTGATGACTTACTTCAGTGCAGAGCCACAGAGCCCCTCATCTGCAGGGCGACTGAGTCCTTTTTAAAATGTTCTGACCTCCGGGAATACAAAGTCTCTAAGAAGAAGGTTCAATTATGCCTCCCACAGGTCACCTACCTAGGTGTGATCTTAAAGGGACAGACTCACTCCCTGAGTCATGAGGAAGTCGACCCAATCCTCCATTTCCCACTCCCCCATACCATAAAGCAGCTTAGAACTTTCTTGGGAGTTACAGAATTTTGCTGAATCTGGATCCCTGGATATGCGGCCTTTAGCAGACACCTTTTTATGCTCCTTCTAATATTCCTATTTGGGTCTTACATAATCAATGCTCTTAGGATTGTTTCCCCTTCCCAATAAAGGTGCAAACCAAACCAGTTCACCTGAGAAAGCCCGTGAATCCATGGCCAATGAGAAAACCCCCCCACACCAGATCACCCCCCAAAGCTCTTCCTTCTTGAGCCCCTTTGAAATAATGTATGGCCACCCATTTCTCTCAGGAAACTTGCCTCCAACAGACTCTGCTCCTCTGGCTACCTACCTTATCTTAACCTCCTCTGGGAACTTCTCAGAGAGCATGTGGACCAGATCCTGCCCCACCCCTCAGAGGGCCCTATAACAATTTCTATTAAACCAGGGGATCTCATTCTCCTAAAAGATCTTTGATCCTCTCCATTGTGACTTCGGTGGACCGGCCGTCATCTGGTCATCCTTATAACGCCCACTGCTGTCAAGCTCAACGGGATCCCCCAGTGGCAGCACCTTTTAAGGATAAAACATTGCCCACCAACCTCAGACTCTTCCACTACAGCAAAGGATGAGTACTCTTGCGTAACACTGGGCCCCACGCGGCTACACCTCTCCTGCAAACTCTTTCCCTCTTCCACTCCTACATAAGTTCTTAGTCCTCATCTGGCTCTCAATTTTCTGCCATAGGTGAATTTAAAACACTGGCAGGAGCAGTGGGCCTAGTAATGGGAGCACACATACTACTTCCTTGTCTCCTTCCCTTGGTTACACAATCTATCAGGTCCGTTATAGAGGCTACTATAGAAAGAAAAACGGCTGCACATGTAATGATGCTATGGAAATACAAACCCTTAAACCAGGGAAATACTCTTTAACCCTAGATTCCTCCAGGATCATTCAGGGAACTCAGCAGATGCTACTACAACCTTCTCCCAACAACTGGCCTTGTCTGCAAATGAAGCCTGGGAAAAACCATCATCCTCTGTTCCTGGGGACCTCACAAATTTCCAAATTCTAGCCGAATCCCCCTCAACGATGCCTCCACTCAGCATGAAGCAGCTAGATCTATCGGTGCCCATAATAGCAACAAAAGGCTGGAATGTTAGGTCGCTGGCATTCTTGAGGCAGGCAGAAGATAACACTGAAATCAGACCACCTGATTTATGACCACTTGCCAAACTTCCCTGCTTGTTCCCCTGCTTGTTTCCCTGCTTGCAAAATCTCAGGAACTTCCAGTTTCTCAACTAGCCAGGCATGTCAACCTGTTCCATCTGGTGATTGCAGATAATCGGAGACCAGAGACTCTCTCCCTCCCCCATGGCTTGACCCCTCCTATAAAGCCCACTACCCATTCCAGCCGAGCCACTGCTCTCTGATCTCAAGGGGGACAGCCCAGCAGTCTGTAATAAATCTTTCTTTTCCACATGTGGCGAGGTCTTTATTCAGCAGTTCCTTACAGTTAGCTGCTAGGCAGGGACTTTTATTTATTTATTTATTTATTTATTTTTTCTTCTATTCATATGTGCATACAATGTTTGGGTCATTTCTCCCCCCTTCCCCCAGTCCCCTCCCCGTTCCCTCCCCGTTCCCTCCCCCCCCCCCCGTTCCCTCCCTCTCCCCCCTACCCCTCGCTATCAGGCAGAAACTATTTTGTCCTTATCTCTACTTTTGTTGAAGAGAGAGTATAAGTAATAATAGGAAGGAAAAAGGGTTTTTGCTAGTTGAGATAAGAATAGCTATACAGGGAGTTGACTTGCATTGCTTTCCTGTGCATGTGTGTTACCTTCTAAATTAATTCTTCTTGAACTCACCTTTTCTCTAGTTCCTGGTCCCCTTCTCCTATTGGCCTCTGTTGCTTTAAAGTATTAGGCAGGAACTTTTAGGGGCAAGAATAAGGCCCTCCAGAGAAAATCAGAAGGAATCAGCTTAAGTCAGCCAAAATCTCTGAGTCACTCTTTTAGATGACCTAGAATAAACTTTGCTCATTGTAATCTATTATATGCCAAATTCTCAGGCTAGGGAAAAAATTCAGTGGCAGGGCACTTACCTTGCTTGGTGTGAGGTCTTGGGTTAGATCCCCAGCTCCACAAGCAAAAAAAAAAAAACCATAAAGGTACAAAGAAAAGTAGTAACATAATGTTAAATTCTCTACCCCAGCTGTGCCATATTTGAACATGTAATGTATGAAAGAAGCAAGATATCTAACTCAGCATGCTTCAGAATGTGCCTATCTCTACATGTAATGACAAGTCTTTCTAATATGAATATTCATGCATCTTTCCTATAACATCTTGCCACCTGTGATTGGAGAGGCACTACTTTGGAAAATATCCCCAGCACTCTTCTTACTGACTGCAAGTAACAAACCTTTGTTCGGTTTTGTTTTTCTCTTGGTTGTGTTTACTGGCTTTTCACTCACCAAGGGACAAACTGATTGTATTTAGTTATAGTTTCTGTGATTGGCATACTGCCCAATAGGCAAAATGGTCTGGAACAAGGAGGTTATTGGCCCATTTTCTTTTCTTCTGTTCTTTTCTCTCTCTCACTCTCATTCTCTCTCTCTCTCTCTCTCTCTCTCTCTCTCTCTCTCTCTCTCTCTCTTTCTCTTTCTCTCACTGTCTCTTTTTTGTATGGTACTGGGGTTTAAACTCAGGGCTTATACCTTCAGCCACTCCACCAGCCCTTTTTTGTGAAGGGGTTTTTAAGATAGGGTCTTGTGAACTATTTGCCTGGGCTGGCTTTGAACTGTGATCCTCCTGATCTCTGCCTCCTGAGTAGTTAGGAGTACAGGTGTGAGCCACTGGCATGGGCTCCATTTTCTTTTCTTTCTTTTTTTTTTTTTGGTGGTTGGAACTCAGGATCACAACTTGCTAGGCAAGCGATCCACTTGAGCCACTTTCACCAGCCTTTTTATGTGATGGGTATTTTCGAGATAGGGTCTCCTGAACTATTTGCCCAGGGCTGGCTTTGAAATGTGATCCTCCTGATCTCTGTCTGCTGACTAGGAATCCTAGGAAGGATTACCAGCATGAGCCATGGGTAATTATATTTCCTTTTTTAGTTCAGAAGGAAACAAACGAAAAGTCACAAGTAAACATTACATACAATAGTGGAAGTTATAGTTTGTAAAAGTAATATCTGTCTTCGGTTTTTCCATCAGTTTCCGTCTTTAAGTGTAACCTCTCATATGTTGTGAATGGAAAGTCAGGGTTCTAAGCAATCCTAGAACCCTGTCTAAATAACCTTGGAATCATTCCAAAATTCTATTCAAGTAGTTATATTCACAAATATCCCTGAACTACTAGAACTGAAAAGTCCATTTAACCATAAATAATAATTCTATACAATGTTCAGAATATTACCTCATGTTAGTGTTAGGGTAAACAAAAGGAAGCTGTATTACAACTGGACCCCTCTCCCTTGAAGATGACTTACACTAAACTCTCTAACTGGCCCTAAAGAAAAATGGACGTCCACCTATAGCCATTTACTAGAAACTCCCTACCTGGCCTAGAAAAAATGACCTGCTCTAAGCCATTATCTTGGGCGGGTCAGAGCCATTGAGGATTTTTCCCACCCATTGACCTTCCTAGGACTTCTCTACCAGTCTCCTATATCTACTCCCGCTCTTTAAGCAGCCAGGGGCTCCAGCTCTCTTGTTGGGGACCCCCCTACGCAGAATCACTTCTCTACAATAAGTCCTGTACCAGCATCAAGCTGTCTTCCTGCCTATCTATTCTGTGCCTTTTTCATTCTGACAATTAGCTATTTAGAAACCTTGAGAAGGAACTAGGTGAGAATGACTGAAGCCTGTAATTTTGGCTACTCTGGAGACAGAGATCTGGTGAATCAAGGTTGGTAGCCAGCCCCAGGCAAACAGTTCATGAGATCTTATCTCAAAAATACCCAACACAAAAAACAGGGCTGGTGGAACAGCTCAAGTGGTAGCACACCTGCCTAGTAAGTATAAGGCCCTGAGTTCAAACCCCAGTACTGCCAAAAGGAAAAAAGAAAAGGCTAAATGTTTTTTCATCTGCCTACAGTAGCTGTAGGAAGATTTAAAAAAAATTCAGGTTCATATTAAAAACATTTTTAAATGAAAAGAATAATTTACATATGTATCAGTAGAATAAGGGATAATTGATGTTATTTGAAGTATGAATAACAGTAAACTGAACAGTAAACTCAATCAGTATTAGGGTTTGAACTCAGGGCCTACACCTTGAGCCATTCCACCAGCTCTTTTTTGTAATGGGTTTTTTCCAGATAGGGTCTGGGAAACTATTTGCTCAGACTGGCTTTGAACCTTGATCCTCCTGATCTCTGCTGCCTGAGTAGCTAGTATTACAGGCTTAAGCCACCAGCACCTGCCCCTTGAAAAAAATTTTAAATGTAAGTAGATGGGGTTGGGGGTATAGCTCAGGGACAGAGTACTTGCCTAAGCATGCTGGAGGCCCTAGGTTCGATCTCCAGCACTGTTTAAAAAAAGAAAAAAAAAATGTGTGTGTGTGTGTGTGTGTGTGTGTGTGTGTGTGACTGTAAGAAAACATATTCAGCTGTGTGCTGGTGGCTCCTGCCTGTAATCCTAGCTACTCAGGAGGCAAGAGATCAGGAGGATCTCTGTTCATAAAAAGTGATACCATTTTATCCTTCTAAAGATCCCCTCTCTTATCCCAAGAAGTAGATAGCTTTTGGAGTTGCCAAGGTGATCATATTTTACTTGTTTATTTACATATTTTGTGGTACTGGATATTGAACCTAAGGCCTCATGCATGGTAGGCAAGTGCTCTACCACTGAGCTGAACACCCAGCCCAATCATTATAATCATTTGACTGTAAATTTGTTCCTTTCCTATGCAAATCCTTTCCTATACAAACAGTAGGCCAAATCATAAGCAGTGATAGTTCTGAAACAGTGGTAAATTTATCTCTACCAGTTAGAGGCTCATTCTTCAAAACTCAGCTGAACGTGAATTCAGTGTGAAACCATTCTGAGGCCAAATTAATCATGCTTAGTTGGAGACTTTTTCTTTCTTCCTTTCTTTCTTTTTTTTTTTTTTTTTTGTGGTATGGGGGCTTGAACTCAGGGCCTTCACCTTGAGCCACTCCACCAGCCCAATTTTTTGTGATAGGGTTATTCGAGATAGGGGCTTATGAACATTCGCCGGGGCTGGCTTTCAACTGCGATCCTACTGATCTCTGGCCTCCTGAGTAGCCAGGATAACAGGCGTGAGCCACCGGCGCCGGGCTCTTTGGAGACGTCTATAGCATTTTCTGTATCAGTATATCTCAATTTTATCACATTATATTCTGGCTTATTTTGGGGCGTTTCTCCATTATGTTAGCACCATCCACTCCCAATTTTACCCGGTGTCTTTGCAACCTCTGCTCCTAAGCTCTGGCAATAGGCGCTAAAGCAAAGACTTTTTTGTTGTTGTTGTTGTGCTGGGGAATGGAACTAGGGCCGCAAAGTGCTCTACCAGTGAGGAACATCCCACATCTACCCGACACCTCTTTAATGGGTAATGAGCAAAAGTGCATTGGGATGTGATTTCCTTATACTATCCCAATGGTTGAACTAAATCTTTCATATTTTTTCACATCGTATAAAGCAGTATGTTCCTTCTGTGCCGGTAGGCTAGAACAATTTTTAACACCTAGAAAACGACGTCCACGAAAATGAACTTCTAGGCTTTGTCTTTCTCACAGGGCTCCTCCCTCTCTCCTTCCACGCTGTGCTAAAGAGGGAAGAACGCTATGCCCAGCGCAGTCTGGGAGTTGACGGATCCTTCGCCCGGCGGAACCCTGCTCCGCGGCGAAGGTTGCAGACGGCCGCACATTTTGCGCACGCGCGAGCGCCAATCAGGTCGGCTCGCTAGGCTCTAAGGGGCGGGGCTTGTTCCTCTGGTTGGGACCCGAGTTGTGAAGAACCGAGCTTTGCAGTTCGTGGCTGCCGCTACAGCTACGGCTGCCGTCCCTTCTCACCCGCAGGATGCTACTGCTGGCGTTGGGCGGCCCGCGTGCGGCCGCGCTGCGGCCCTGGGGGAGGAGGACCTCATTGTGGGCGGCCGCCGCGCGCCAAGGCCCCAGGGTGGCGGCGTCGCGGGCAGCCTCCTGCAGCAGGCCCTTGAGGCTGGTGGGTGGCGTGAGCGCTGGGCTGCGAGACGCTGCGGCCCTTCTCCGGCGTCCTGAGCGATCGCAGGTCGGCCAGCCCCGGCTTGGGTGCGGAGAAGGAGAGTGGCTTGGGCCCTGGAGCCTCTGAGGTTCTCCTTGATCTCCCTGTGCCTGTCCTGGCTGGTGGTGGCTCACTGCCGAGGGCGCACTGCCCCTCCAGTGGCCGACCGAGGCCTCGGGAACCGACCCGCAGCCCTGGGGTTCACGGCCTCCCAGACTAGGAGCGCCTGGGAAAGTGGTTGCTTTCCTGGGCGTTTCCAGACACAGCGGGTTTGGGATGGCAACTCGGTTCGTTCCTTTTCTCCGTTGAGCTGAAGCTCAGAAGGTTTAATTTGCAAAGAAATTGGATGCAGCACCCGAAATAATGCGGATTACGTTACTTTTGATTTTTTTTTTTTAAATTAGGTGTCAGGAATTCCTTTGGTCACAGGGGAAAGGTGGGATGTGGTTAATCCTTTTATTTATTTTTTTTTGAGGGTACTGAGGTTTGAACTCAGGGCCTCACGCTTGCTAGGCAGGCACTCTACCACGAGCCACTCCGTCTGCCCCGATTCTTTCATTTTAATACCAATGAACTGTCTCCTAATCTACTCTGTAAAATGTTCGGATTGGCAAGCCTGGTTAAAATTTAGAAGAAATGCCTAATAGGGAAATTGGAATCTAATGAAATTTCAGCCTATAGGAATTAGGCATCCTGTTTGTTTTGTTGTGTAAGCGCTGTGAAATTCACTTTCAGATGTTCAGAGAACTCTTATGTTTCTGTGAATTTTGTGTGTGTGTGTGACTACGGTTTGAACTCAGACATTCACATTTGCAAAGCAGTCTTTCTGCTTGAGCCACACCTCTAGTCTACTTTTGTGCTCTGGTTATTTTGGCTATGGGGCCTGGACTGGCCTTGAACTTCCATCTTCCTGATCTCAGCCTCCCAAGTAGCTAGAATTACAGATGTAAGCTACTGGTGTCCAGCTGTTTCCATGAAATTTTATGTAGACTTTCAAGTAAAATTTTTTTCCTTGTTAAGAGCTGGGGAAGTGGCTCAGAGGTAAGAATACCTAAGAGGTATTCTAAGTGGTGAATCCTGGTGGTGTAATTCCAGCATTTGGGTGGCTGAGGCAGGAGGATCTGGAGCTCTAAACCAGCCTGAACTACATTAGTGAGACCCTGTCTGGGGGAAAAAAAAAAAAAAAAAGAATAGGTGATGCAAAGGTATTTACAATGCCTTTCTAGAACTACTTGCTCTCTTTTTAAAAATGCTAGGTGTAATATAAGTAAGGTTTGGACCTTAAATTTAACCTGTCAGTGTTTACTTAGGTTATTGTATTAAAATTAATTTTCTTTTTTTGGTGGTGGGGGGGGTTTAAACACAGGGTGGCCTCACACATGCTGTGAAGGCACTCTCCCAGTTGAGCCACTCCACTAGCCCAAAATTAATTGTATGTGAAGCAAGTGTTTTACCACTGAGCTATACACTCAGCGACCCACCCCCCTTTTTTTTTGTATTGGTGTTTGAACTCAGGACTTCCTCACTTGCTTGGCGGGTGCTTTACCATTTGAGCCACACCTCTAGCCACAAATTGTTTTTTTTTTTTGAAAAGCTATTGCATTTAAATCGAATGAGAGTGATGTTCTCATTAAGAAACTTCTACCGAACTGTTTTTACCTGTTCAAGGCCATGATAGATCCAAAAATCTGAGCACTTGGATACAAACGTATTAAACTCAGCACATTTGTACTTATTTCTGGAATTAAGCAAAGCCATTTTGTGAACCGGTTAATTATCTCGATTATTTGGAACAATCCCTTATGTCACCTTATGTGACAAGTTCTTTTCTACTCTTCATTATATATACATATAATGTTTTTTTTTTTTCTTGGTGGTAGTGTGGTTTGAACTGAGGTCCTCATTTGCTGGACATGTGCTCTACCGCTTGGGCCACTCTACCAGCCCTTTTTTTGTGATGGATTTTATTGATAGGGTCTGGAGAACTCTTCTGCCCAGGCTGGCTTCAAACTTCGATCCTCCTGATCTCTGCCTCTTGAGTAGCTAGGATTATAGGCATGAGCCACTGGTGCCTGGCTTTATTATGTTTTTAAAAATAACATTTTAAAATTGGTTGAAGATGCAATTTTCTATGCACTGATAATGGTCTCTTGTTTCAATAGATGCCTATTTGTTGGCAAGGATGTGTTCGATGTATACAGACACAACTTGATAAGTCAGAAGATGGAAGGCTGATTTATGCTGGGAATCTGGCCCGTGCAGTATTCGGTAGGTAATTACAAGACAAGGAAAATAAGATTATAATTTATTTCTAGAAGCCTGTTAAAAAGATGTAGAGGTTGCATTTTTAGGAGATTCTAAAACGTGACGTTCTGAAGTTTAGGGTGATTAGATTTTATTTTTTTTTTTAAGACAAGGTCTCACTATGTAGTTGTAGAACTTGAGATCCTCCTGCCTCATCCTCCTGAGTGCTAGAAATTTCTTCAAAAGTTAATCTGTGAATTGAAATGTAGAAAGGTTTATTGATTTATGTCTTATGTTCCTACTTGACACCTTTCTGGAAAGAAAGTAGGAGTTAATTTTGGTATGGATAGGATGTAATTTTTGTGGACAAGTATAACTAATGGCTCATGGTATTCAAAGTTCTACAATTGTAACTTGTAGAGGAATTTAATGTTTGAGTTCTTTCAGTATTATAATTAATAGAAAGTTGCCCTATCAAAGATAAGCATTATTTTCTATGTGGAAACTGAGAGACATTAAGGTGGTGGTATCATTCTTAGAGATTTCTGTAAACTACCCTATGGGTAAACACTTGAAGGGCCTTTTAGTTCTTAGTTATTAATTCAGCAATAAATAATTACCGATGTCATCATAGTTTGCTATGCATTTTGCCAGGAATTTTACTTAAGAATAATGCAGACTCTAGAGTCTGGTAGGAAAGATAAGATGAATACTTCACAATAATCATATTTATAAAATTATAGAGTAGATTTGAGTTCAGGAGGCAGGTTATATTGTTTTCAGATAAGGGAAAGAAATAGGCAGAACAGAAATGGCCTCTTGCATCAAGCTGGCATTCCATGTAGGTCTTTGAAGATGAGTCGAATTTGAATTTGAAGAGATGTGAAAGAAGGGTATACAGGCCTGCAGGTAGTATTGAACAAAGGTAGGAGGGTAGGAAAGCCCACAATGTGTTTAGAAATAGTAGTTACTTTACTCCAGGCAAAATAAAGTATATATGCATATTACTTTCTTGGGCTTTTGCAATATGTTTCCATAAATTTGGTGACTTGGGCAGGGCCATGCTCTTTTGAAGGCTCTAGGGAATTCTTTACCACTTCCAGCTTCTAGTGGCCCTTGACAATCCTTAACATTCCATTAGCTTGTAGCTGCAAAACTAATCTCTGTCTTGGTCTTCACATGTGTCTTTTATTATTATTTTTGCCTGTCCTTATAAGGACACACTCATTGGATTTAGGGCCTACCCTAATCCAGCATGATGTCACTTTAAAAATCTTCAAAGACATTATTTCCAAATACGGTCACATTCTGAAATTCAGAGTGGACGTTAATTTTGTGGGGGAGAGACACTTTTATTTTGTAGTTTCTCTTTTTTTTTCCCCCTGTATTATTGTGCTGGGTGGGGGTACATTGTGGCATTCACAAAAGTTCTTACAGTGTATCAAATATATCATACTTGAATTCACACCCTTGGCCATTCTCCGTTATCGTTTAACCCCTACACTTTGACAAAAATAATAAGGAAAAAAGGTATCAAGGAATAGGGGAGGGCTGAGGAGAATTTTACATATGAAGCAACTTGGTCCCCATTTATCCCACGCTTATGGATGTCATAGTAACTACCTGTAGGAAGAGGGAGGGACTATTTTTAAATTATACAAGATAATTAAGCGTCAGCCAACAGCAATGCATGAGTTTCTACTTTGTTACAGCTTTACCAGCAGTATGTTATTATACTTTTAGTTTTTGCCAGTTTAGGAAAAAACCAGTATCTTACTAAGATTTAATTGCTTGTTTATTTATTCATTTATTTATTTTGGTGGTATAGGGGTTTGAACTCAGGGCCTCAAGCTTGCTAGGTGGTGCTTTACCACTTGAGCCACTTTGCCAGCCCTGTATGTTTCTTGTGAATAAGGGTTAGCATCATTTTATCTGTTTAAGGGTCTCCTCATATTCTACAAACCTTCTATATATTGGGGATATTAATCCCTTGTGTTGTAACTTGAAAATATTTTTCCCAGTTTCTCATTTGTCTTTTAACTTGTTTAAAGGCATTTATATCCATGTCCATTTTTTTTAATGTATCAGCCTTTCCTCTTGATTGGTTCTATATTTTGAATAATCTTAGAAGTTTCCTCATCCCAGATTAAAAAGGACTTCATGGAGTTGGGGGCATAGCTCAAGTGGTAGAGCACCTGCCAGCAAGCTTAAGGACCTGAGTTCAAACTCCAGCACCAAAAAAGGGGAAAAAAAAAAAAAACCACTTCATAGATGTTTTTGTATATCTCTATGATTTTATTTGCATTTAAATCTCTGGATTATTTGGGTTTTTCCTGGTATGTGGCATTGTCACCAAATTTGGGTCACCAGGTCCTGAGGCTAGAAAGTTCTTAGCCTTTGTTGGAGAAAGAATTTGAAAACAGACATAGAAGAGACTTAGGCAGAAGTAGGTTTATTAATACAAAGCAAAGTAAAGGCAAAGCAAAAGCACACTTTTAGATGGGAGATTACGCAGGCCCAAGAAGGAACACTATTCTGGAGCTCCAGACACCTCAGGTTTTTACTGGGATCTGTAAAGCTGAGGGTGGCCAGTCTTGAAAACTGGACTAATGTGTCATCAATTTACAGAGACTGGATTATGCATCTTTAGTTCTGCCCATATATCAGGTGAGGAAGTTTTTGGACTTGAATGGTCAGATCAGGGTTTTTTCTTTTCTTTTCTTTTTTTTTTTTTGTGAACTCAGAGGCTTTAAGTCAACAGCCCTTTAAGTCACTCCTTTAAGTCAGCAGGGTAGGATGTGACTTATTATCATCTGAGATTTTTTTTTTTAACCGCTAAGTTATTGTCAGCCATCAGATTTTGTAACATCCTGCCTGATTCCTATATCATTGGTGATCTTATCATTTGAGGGATCCTGTGACATGGGTGCCTATTTCTTACAGTTTTTATGAACCTTCTTCTAATCAGAAGAATTGCTGTGCTATGTAGTCTTTGTTCTTGGGCACATTACTCATCTGAGGCAAGGTGGGCAGTTATTTTTACGGTGCATTGTTTTCAAGGGAATACTTAGCGAAAAATAATGTGTGTACTTTTCTAAAAGATTATCTAGTATAGTTAGTATATTATCTAACTCCTGGTTTTGGCTTGCTTTGATTCTCATGCTATTGGTCTTTACCTGTGCTAGCCTTCCTCAGTATGAAGGACAGATTGATTTTATCTATAAAGCCACTTACTAAAAAGTATATGTTTGCCATCTGATTTATTTATTCTGTACTAAATGTCCATATACAATTGGATTTATTTGTGTGGATTTTTAGTTGATTTGTTTATTTGTATTCCCATACTGTACTATTTTATAAAAAGAGTCTTTCTGTTATGTTTTAATATTGGGAAGGCTAACTTTCCCTTTTGGTCTTTTTTTTCTTTATAAAGTTCCAAATGAACTTTATTATCCTGTTTAGTATCTCAACTTGTCTACTTTCCAAAAAGATGGCATGTTAAAATTATAAATTAAAACAAAAAGGAAATTTACATTTTACATCATTTTTTAAATTATGGGAAAAATATACATAAGCTAAAACTTGCCATTTTAACAATTTTGAAATGTAAAGTTCAGAAGTCATTTATTTATTTGGGTTTTTGAGACAGAATCTTGCTGTGTAACCTAGACTGGCCTGAAACTCTGTATGTAGCCCAAGCTAGCCTTGAAGTCTTGATCCTCTTGCCTCAGCTTCCAGAGTGCAGAGATTACTGTTTTAATTTGAATGTCTTTCCTTGCTAAAGAAGTTGAATACTGGGACTGGAAGTGTGATTCAAATGGTAGAACACCTGCTTTGGGAACACAAAGCCCTGAGTTCAAACCCTCTCCCCAACAACAAAGTTGAATACCCTCTTTCACGTGTTTCTTTTTTTTTTTTTAATTTTTATTTTATTCATATGTGCATACAATGATTGGGTCGTTTCTCCCTCCTTCCCCCTCCTCTGCCCCCTCCCTCTCTTACCCCTCCTTACCCCTCACTACCCAGCAGAAACTATTTTGCCCTTATCTCTAATTTTGTTAAAGAGAGAGTATCAGCAATAATAGGAAGGACCAAGGGTTTTTGCTAGTTGAGATAAGGATAGCTGTACAGGGAGTTGACTCGCATTGTTTTCCTGTACATGTTTCCACGTGTTTCTTAACCACTGTTGCTATTCTTTTTTTGGGGGGGGGGTATTTGCTTTATTTACTTGTTTGTTTATTTATTTTTAGGAGAAAGCTAAGATTTATTAGGGTTCTATTGAAAGGGGATAGAATGGTGGTCAGCTATGCAAAGGCTTATAGTGCCAGTGATTTTTTTTTTTTTTTTTTTTTGCAGTACTGGGGCTTGAACTCAGGGCTTTCACCTTGAGCCAATCTTCCAGCCCTATTTTTGTAAAAGGTTTCTCGAGATAGGGTCTCTTGAACTATCTGCCTGGGCTGGCTTGGAACCGTGATCCTCCTCATCTCAGCTTCCTGAGTAGGTAGGATTACAGGCGTGAGCAACTGGTGCCCGGCAGTGCCTGTGATTTGCTGTTTTAATCCTAAACACTTAGTCTGATAGAATTTCCCATGTTGAACATTATATGTTACATATATGGAAGTGTTTGTCAGTGGGCAGTTTTATTTGGTAATCTGTGGTCTTTATCAACATTTTTTTTTTAAAACTTAATTCTCTGTTTCTGAGACAAATTAGAAACACACCTTGCCCATTTAACATATTCTTTTTTATTAACTTTTTTTAGTGTTATGGGATTTGAACTCAGGGCCTCATGCTTGGTAGGCAGGCATTCTAGTGCTTAAGCCACTCCGCCAACCTTTTCATTTATTTATTTTTATTTTTTCTTCTTGTGGGATACTGAGCACTGAATCCACTGCCTTGGCACATGGTAGGCAAGTACTGTATCACTCAGCTACATCCCCAGACTCCTTGAATCAACATTTATAATATAATAACTTTTTTTTTTCATGTTCTATATTCACACTGAATTCCATTTATCAGTGCATTTATTTATTTATTTATTTTTATTGTTTTATTATTCATATGTGCATACAAGGCTTGGGTCATTTCTCCCCCCTGCCCCCACCCCTATAATAAATTTCTTTAAGTAAAATTAAGTCTTGTTGGCAGAGATCTTTAACCCTAAAGTAGATTTCTTATCTGTCAGGCAGTGCATTGTAATGGTCAATGACCAGGACTTCTCGAATCAAATTGCCTGGTTTGAATCTCACCCTGGCTACTTGGTAGCTATATGACATTGTACAAATGCTTCATTTTTCTCATTTTTTATTTCAGTTTTTTGTCTGTGCTGGTTATCAACCCAGGGGCACACTCACACTGAGCAAATATTCCACCACAAAGCTATTTTTATTTTTTGAGACAGGGTTTCTCTATGTACCCACGCTGACCTACCTATTCTCATTTTTTTTATTGTGATGATGATAATTATACATCTGTCTCCTAGGGCTTTTCTGTAGACTTCATGAATAAAATATGTAAATTGCTTAAGACAGAACCTGGCATATCAAAAGCACTATTTCTGTTTTGCTTGTGTTGTAGTTGTTTTGATGGTGATAGGAAAGAAGAAAGTATAAGAATTAGTATGATAGATTGTTTTGTAAAATTTAAAAGTATCCTCTCCCATTTATTTTCCCTTTAGGTGTGAAATGTTTCTCTTATTCTACAAGTATGATCAGCCTTGCCTTTCTACCATATATTTTTGCACAAAATAATATTATATTTGGAAGTCTGCCCTTGCAAGTCTTATTTTATGGCATCATGGGAAGCTTCACAGTGATCACTCCAGCATTGCTTCACTTTCTTACAAAAGGCTATGTCATTCGATTGTACCATGAGGCCACAACAGACACTTACAAAGCCATTACTTACAACGTTTTGCTTTCGGAAACAAGTACAGTGTTTCACCAGAATGATGTGAAGATTCCAGACAGCACACATATGTTTACCACATTTTATGCTAAAACAAAATCACTGTTGGTTAATCCAGTTCTCTTTCCAAACCCAGAAGACTATAACCATCTCATGGGTTATGACAAACCATTCACTTTTGATATAGAAGAAACCGGTGAAAAGAACTAGCATGAAGATGAGAAATGAGCCTGTTGTTTTTATGTTTATGCTTAAATGTGATTTATGTTTCAATGTATAGTAAGATTGCCTTTAGTTTTTTATTTAGTGATTTTAAAAATAATTTTAACAGAGCTTCTCATTAATTTTCAGAGAATAATGTTCCTTTGTAATAAAGTATGTTTGAAAAACAAAACAGTCTATCATTTCTGTTAAAACCTAGTCTGTCATTTTTGTTTAAAACACAGTCTGTCATTTCTGTTTAAAATGTGAGTATCCATGTACATGCTGGTACACCCATGGGTAATATAAGTGTAGTCGCCTCTAAACTGGGGGTTGGGTATCAGAAGCAAAAGGAGGTTTATATTTTCTTTTTGTTTGGATTTTTCTAAGTGTAGAAATATTCTTTTTCTACTTAAATTTTTTTTTTTTTTAAATTCACAAAGTATGGGAAGCAGTCTGTGTTCTTTGGTTCAGAACAGATTCTTGCCTATCTCTGTCATGGTTGCCATAAGAATGTCTATGTACATAGACATAAGGGAAATGGTAACCTAAGTAGTGCTGTCTTTAGTGGCCCCATTTGTCCCTCTGTGTGTGCTCTCTTCCTTGATGTACCCTACAAGAGTGAGGAAATCACTGATAACTTTAAGTAGATGGACTTCTACAAAATAGCAATCTATGCTACCTTTATCAATTTTAAGAGCTTTACCTGTAATAGTAAAATGAAAGTTGATTTTTTTTTTAGATAATCCAGTTCAAGGTTGTTCAAGACTGCCCTTGAACTCAAGCTCCTCCTGCCTCAGCCTCCCAAATGGTGGGATTACAGGTGAGCACCACCATGCCCAGATGCCCAGAGGCACTTCTTTTTTTTTTTTTGGTGGTGGTACTGGGGTTTGAACTCAGGGCCTCACACTTGCTAGGCAGGTGCTCTACTACTTGTGCCTCTCTGCCAGCCTGAAAATTGATTCTTTTAAAGAATTTTCAGTCAGGAGCAACAGGATTCAAATCATTTATTTATTTATTTTGGTGGTATCAGGTTTTGAATGCAAGGTCCTGGGCTTGCTAGGCAAGTGCTTTGTTAGTGAGCCATGCCCTCAGCCCTTTTTCACTTCAGTGATTTTTCAGGTAGAGTCCAGTCCTTTTTGCCAGGGCTGCCCATGAACTGTAAACCTCTTAAATAGCTGGGATTCTATAATCTGTAATCTACATAATCTGTATAATCTATAATCTGTGCTGCCCTGCCCAGCCAAATTATGATATTTGTATCAGTAGATGGTATATTAAGTGCCTGAGGTGTACCTGGTACTTTGCAAGTTACCAGAGTCACAGTTAAGAACAAAACCCCCAGTCTATGTTTATGGAGCTGCCTAACATCTGTGGCCAGCCAGGATAGTAAGTTTAATTGAATCTTTATGGCTTGCACATATATTTATAGGGAAAGGTCATTCAAGTCTGAGGCTGCTAGAAGTTTACCCCTAGAGGACAGTGTGAGGCAGAAAAGCCATCCTCCTGGAACCTTGATCTTGCCCTCTGAGGATCAGCCAGAACAGACACAGAACTTTACCTAGGAAAAATAGCATTGGATAACATTTTAAAGTTTTCTCAAGATTCCCCTTCATAATTTAAGTGTGATGTCTTAAAAAAATTGGCATTAAAGCCTTTACTGTAATAACCCAAATACATTTATACAAATGTTTAGCCTTCAACAAAATACACACAAATTCCCAAGATGCAATACCAGGAAACGTTCATTGTAGACACCACTGCTGTACAGATAATGAGATGAATTACAATACAAAGAACAGAAAGGTAAGCTCACACTCGGGCAGGATGTGCATATCTCTTTAAATGTCCTATGTCTATGTGATCATTTTGTCACCTGTGAAAAGTTTTTATTGGTTTACATCATTGGGGGTTGGGAAGAACATGTCCTCTTTCACTTTGGAAATACATCAAAAGAGGATTAGGCAAGGAAGTACTTTAAGCAATGCCCAAGATCAGCTTTTATTTCTACAGAGCTGCAAGGAAATAAGTCAGCAGAAACAAACAGGCCAAAGGAAGGAGGGGAAATATATGCATCTCCTTCACATTACTGCTCTTATCCCAGCTAGGATTATCTGAGAGAGGCTGGCAAGGGGAAATGGTGGTGAGTCCACTTGATTTGAGTCTCAAAAGTAGGGTGATTCCAGCTTACATCTGGCATATATCAGATAATAAACACATTTACAATTAAATATATCACTGCAATCCTTTTCCTATCTGCAAAATAACCAGAGCAAAAAGGGCTGGAGGTGTGGCTTAAACGGTAGAGTGCCTGCCTCATAAGTGTGCAGTCCTGAGAGTTCAAACACCAGTACAGCAAAATAAAGAAATACCTTTTTTTTTTTGAGACAGGGTCTTGCTTTTGAACTCACTATGTAGCCCTGGCTGGGGTCAAACTCAAGGTCCTTTGGCCTCTACCTCCCAAGTGCTGGGATAACAGGCATATACCACCACACTGGGTCAGAAATGTCTTTTAAGATTCTTCTATGAGTCCCTCTATTTCACTCTTTCCATTGCAAATTATCTGTTGAAGAAACTGAGTTGCTTGTTCTTTAGATTTTCTTGTGGTCTAGATTTTCTGATTGTACTCCTGAGGTATATTTTATCATGGTTCCCTGTCTTCCCATAAATTGGCAGTTGGGTTTTAAAAAGATCAAAGTGAGATTTGAGTAATTTAGACTACTTCACAGATGACTGTGCTCTGAACCATTCTCTCCTGTAGCCACCTTGGACTCAAGAAAGGATGCGACTTGGGGTGGGGATGTGGCTCAAGTGGTAGAGCGCATGCTTTGTAAGCGTGAAGCCCTGAGTTCAAACCCCAGTTCCACCAAAATAAATAAATAAATAAAAAGAAAGGACAGGACTGATCAACATCTTTATGACAAGGGACTGAAACTACACCAAAGGAACATCGGAGCCTTGCAGGACAGAACCTCACAATGCCCCCAAGTGAGGACAACTCCTATAAGGAGGAGGCTGCACCCTGAAGCAGGAGTAATCATCTTATGGGAACCAGATTGCTCCCCTCAAGTGATGACAGTGATAACTTCTCCAGAATCCTCAAAGGGTGAGGACTGAGATAATGGTTAACCAGGTCTCATTTGTGACTGGCACTATTTAACTGTGCATATTTTTTTTTTACTGTTTTATTTTATTTTTTTATTGTTTTATTATTCATATGTGCATACAAGGCTTGGGTCATTTCTCCCCCCTGCCCCCACCCCCTTGTGCATACTTTTTGTCACCTGCTCTAATTCTTTGTCTACTTAAAGCTAAAGTGTGTATCTGTGTCCAGATGGTGGCTGAAGATAGGCTGAGTGCTTACTTAGACTTCCCCTGGTGTTTCCCAGGCTATATAATAAATCTCCTTCCTCGGCCCCTTTCTCTTTATTTATCATATACGTGGAAGCCCAGGAGTTTGGGGCTGGGATCCAAAATTCCTATTTCTATTAGATGAGCTAACTATTATTGCATAATAAATCACCTCTGTGGCCGGGTGCCGGTGGCTCACACCTATAATCCTAGCTACTTGGGAAGCAGAGATTAGAAGGATCACAGTTCAAAGCCAGCCCTGACAAATAGTTCAAGAACCCTATTTCAAAAAAAAACCCAATACAGACACAGGGCTGGCAGAGCCACTCAAGTGGTAAAAGCACCTGCCTAGCAAGTGTGAGGCCCTGAGTTCAAACCCCAGTACCATCAATAAAAGTAAAACAAACCCACAACAAATGGCCTCTGTGTCTGCACCTGGAATTGGGCAATGGCTTAGCTTAGTGGCTGTGGCTTAAGTTCTCTCATGAGGTTGTGGACAACACATTAGCTTGTGCTGCTGCCCTCTAAAGGCTGGACTGGAGCAGGAAGAACTGTGTCCAAAATGGCTCAGTTACATCACTGACAACTTGGTGTGAGCTTTTTGACAGGAGGCCTCAGTTTCTCTCCACGATCTCTTTAGGATTTCTTGCTTCCTCCAGAGTAAATGGGCCAAGAGAGCAGCCCTACTACAGTGTTCTTTTATTAATATCTTTTTTTGTATGTGTCTCTTTGTGATGTTAGCAACTATTGGTGCTCCATGCCTAAATCCACTAATTCAATAGGTATTACAAACTGATTATATTGTATTATTCCTTTATTTCACTTATTAGTGGGAATACTAAATGTACAGATAGAGTACAAGACAAGCAAAACTTGACCTTCTCTATTTGGTTACTGTGTTGTTCAATTGCACAGCAAAGGCAGAATAAATGCTCAATTCTTTACTTTTATTTATCAGTTTTAAAAATGGAATTCAGGGTTGGGGGTTTGGCTTAAGTGTTAGAGTGCTTGTGTAGCATGCACAAGGCCCTGGGTTCAATCTCCAGCACAACACACACACACACAAGTAATTGTTTTCCTGTCATCATCTCAAGATAATTAGACTTATAAAGTGTGCTATGAGCTCATGGGTTTAAATATATTTGATGGATTTCAATTTATTGTAGATGTCATCTTATTAATATTTATATACTCATATTGGTAGATTTAATAATGGCACCCTAAAATGTTCATGTTCTGATAACCAGAAACTGAATGTTATCTTATGTGGCAAAGGAATGTTGCAGATATAACGAAATTAAGGAGTGCGTTTGATTATCCTGGATTATCCAGATGGGTCCACTGCAATCACAGTGGTCCTCATAAAGAGGGAGGCAGGGGATCAGAGTGGTGGGGTGATGGAAAAAGAGATTGGAGGGATGCACTTTGCTAGGCAGGTGCTCTACCACTTGCACCTGGAGTGATTACTTCAAAGATGGTGGAATGCAAGAATTGCAGCTCTAGAAGCTGAAAAAGACAAGGAAAAGAATTCTCTTCCTTCAATCTTCATACTGCTGAGCTTGAAACTGAGCCACAGAAAGGCAGTTCACCTGTTCCAAGAACTGTTCAAATGGTATTTCAGGACACAGGAGCAGGTCCTAGGACCTGACCTAAAATGATCCTGACAGCCTAGTGGAACCAAATATCTTCTATGAGCAGCACCTGAAGAAAGAGAACAAGGCCTAGTGCACTTAGACCAGAATAATAGAAACCAGAAACTACTCCTATTTACATTAGAAGTTCTACCTGGACTGGTGTACCTGTCCCACCAATACTTCTGGTTATGACTCGTCAGTCCTCTATTTCCCCTTGCCCCTGTCCCTCTTAAATTCCTTCCCCATTGGACAGTAAGCGAGACAGAAGGCTCCTGTCTCCTTGTCAGGGGTACATTAAAGCTTTTTCTTTTTTCAACAACCACTGCTGTAGTGTTGGCTTCTATGTGAGCCAGGCTTTGAGCCCTTGCTCGATATCAACATCTTGACTTTGAAATTGATTTCGTATTTCTGTAGAACTGCAAGAGAACATGTTTGTATTGTTTTAAGCCACTAAATTTGTGATAATTCATCACAGCTACAATAGGAAACTAAAAACAGGTCAGTAAAATCCTCTTTGAATTGGTTATCTAATATGATAAGGTATTCCTGGCTCATCTTGTACATTTTCTGCCCCAGATCTGGAATCAACAATTTCTCTAAGAAATTCTGGTTCCTTTTAGTAGGAAATGGGATTTTGAGATCTCTAGGAGATATTTGTGGGGTTTTGACTTTTTTTTTTACTTTTCCCTCTCATCTTTTATTTTTTCACTTGCTTATTTTTAAATAGTGATAAAAATAGTATAAAATTTATCATCTTAACCAATTTTAAATACACAGTATACAGTTTATGAGTTATTATTTTGTTTTTTCTTTTTTTAAAATTATTGTTGTGTTGGGGGCACACTGTGACATTTACCAAAGTTATTCCAATATATCGTAGTTGAATCCACCCCCTCCATCCTTCTCCTTTATCCTCCTCCCTCAATTCCTGGAATAGTTTCAACAAGTCTTATTTTTCCATTTACATACATGTGTACACAATATTTGTACCTTAGTCACCCTCCTACACACTCTCTCCACATCCTCCACCTCTCACTGGCACCCATTCCCTTGTTTTGTTTTTGCTGTTGACTGGGAAGTGTCTTGTCTTGTTTTTAAAGCTCTGATCACTTTCGTTGACATGGAGTGTCCAAATACACAATATTCTAAATCATTTCCTCTCTCTCCTTGAAGGAAGTGCTTAAATATTAAAGACACAGTCACACTTGCAGACCTAAAAAGAGGAAACAGTTGGATAGGTACTCAGAAACCACGTGACTGATGACTAAGTTAAATCTTTCCTACTTACTCTAAGAGAAGAGTCTGATGAATAGTTTCTTATCCTTGCATTTTTTAAAGCTTTGGAAATACTGAATCATGTTACCACTTATGCTTTTTTCTACCCTGTTTTCTTCCATATTTGCTGAACCCGAGGAACTACACTGGTCCTGTAACTCCTCCGATGCAACTTTTTCATACACATACTGTGGTAAGTAAACAAATAATGCTACAAATAACTGTAGCATCTGTTATTTCCAGGATAAGTTTTTTCCAGGAATCTATGTGGCTATGTGGACACAGGAAATGTCTGTGTGTTCCAGCTGCTGCTTTCGGGGCACTTCCCTGAGTGGATCTTCTCTCCGAGAGAGAGCTCATAAATCTCTAAACTGGTGAGATTCATCCCCTCCCTGCCCCCAGTGGTTCTGTTGAGCTTTGTGGCCAACCATCTCTACTTTGTGCCCAATTTTGGGTTCTTCCCACTGAGGCATCTGAGCTTTTTGCCTCAACCCCATGACTAACTGGTTCTTCCTGAGAAGGTAGAACAGAGTTAGCTGCTTCCTGGAGGGGATTTCTGCTGCAGACTGTGATTTTAGAGGGCTGTTGGAAATATCTCCTTAGATGGATGCAAGCCTAGCCTGTCAGTTACTAGCTCTGTGACCTTGAGCAAAGGATTCTAGTCTCTTTATGCGCCATTAAAAAAAAAATAAACTGCTTTTATTCTATTAGTTGGAAAAATGAACTGGTACAGAAAAAAAATTAGTCAGCTGGAACTGCATCTTACTTCGTTCTAAAATGAAAGTGATTTTAGAGACTGCTTTGTAAGAATTGCTGTGAGGTAGTTTTCAGCATGGAGTGGCATGGACACAATAATATTGAGTTTTGGTTTGTTTGTATATTTGAGACAAGCCCTGGCCTAAGCCTTGAACTCAGAATACTCCTGCCTCAGTCTTCTGGGAGATGGGGATGCCTGAGTGTGCTACCCTGCCAGGCTGATTTATTTTTTTTAACCAGCTGCACTCTGATACAATTAACTGGTTGTATCCTTACTCCTGCTCCCCACCTTCTCCTTAGCAGCTTCAGTGCTGACAGCTCTTTTGGTAGGTACCTTCCACTGTTGCTCACCATGGGCCCAAGTCCCTTTTCTGCCCTCTGGCAATGTCAATGTCCGAGTGCTTCCCCAAATACTAGTTCTTTGAGAAGAAAGGATCGTTGGCCTAACCATTTGGGGAAGATTTACAATTGTACCTTGAGTTCTGAGAAGTTCTGTAACAAAGAAGCCTCTGTGCCACAAATTTTTAAATTGTATTTTAGTATATTTTGGGGGAGTGTGTATTGACTATTCCTGAAACACATTCTGGCCAATGCTAATAGACAGTTGCTTCTAAGAATTCAAGCTAATCGCCAGGTGTGAGAACAGACTTGGTGTGTTAGACAAAGAACAGTCACCCACTGCAGGCTTTCTTCTGTGGTAGATCATGCTGAATTCCTTCTCAACCTGTCTTTAAATCTCTCCTTGCTTCCATCAGACCTCTTCTCCCCCTTCCTGTTCACTGGCCTCCATCTCCATCACCTCCTTCAGCTTTCATGTGGCCTTTGAAGACTGAACAGTTCGCATTAGTTTTTAATTTTTTTTTTTTTTTAGTAACAATAGCTCGCTTTGACTTTTGATGCAATTTCCTGAAGGAGAACCTTACCTCTTGCTGTCGTATGCTGAGAAATCCAGTGGTCCTGTCTTGTGGCCCCCTGACAAAGGGCCTATAGGGTATAGTTGAGTGCACTCTACTCTCATGGCCACCATCCTCACTGTCACAACACTCCCTTTCTTGCCTAAGAGAATCCTTGGAGCCAAAAATGCCTCACCTATGGGGAGCATGGAATCCTCTAGGTGTTAGTGCGTGGATGTTGGTGACAGTGACATCCCTTGAGTCAGTCCTGACTGTGAGAATGATTTCTATAAAAAAAACAAGAGATAAATTTCTATTTAGCCAAGCTGTTATGCAAATACAGTATCTTAGTTCTGGCTACCATTACAAAATACCGCACTACCATAGGTGGCTTCAAGAATAATTTTTTTCATTTTTATTAGCATATATTCATTGTACGGGGTGGGGTATGTCTTGTGACAATTTTGAATAGCCTTACATTGTACATTGGTTAGATCACCCCCTCTGTCTCCCCGTTTCTGCCACCCCCTCCCTGTCCCACTTAAAGATATTGCAAGAGGTTTCATCATTCTATTTCATATATGTATGTGAAGTCTATCAGCCCTGGTCCTTCACCTTCATGTCCTCCATTCTCCCTCCCCCTTCCCACTAGTAACCCCCCCATGCCTATTTTACATTTCTGTCTTTATTAATTCCAGAGTCAATGTTTGAAGGGGTTTCTAATGCAGTCCAGCTGTGAATATGCTTTACTTTGGTCAGTTCAACTGTTTTCTGTTATTCTCCTTTATCTACTCTCCCCCATTATTTGATGGCTTTTAGTACATATTGTTATGTCCTTAAAGAACAATTAAAAATTTAGAATTCATTAATAGTACAAGGGGGTTTCATGTAATAATTCCATAGATACGTAACACTGTATTTTTTTTTTTGATGGTACTGGTGTTTGAATTTGGGGCCTCATGCTTACTAGGCAGGCACTCTACCACTTGAGCCACTCCATCAGCCCAATTTTTTTTACTATAAAAATAAGTTTTCTGTACCTTGTTTAGCCTTCAAAATGGCTGGTGGAGTGGCTTAAGTGATAAAGCCCAGGCAACTTACTTGAATTAAGTCAGTTTAATAAGTCTTTATTGAAGTGACATAGGTTTTAGTCATTATACTAATGAGAACTGAGAATTCAAAAGCTATGAAAGATATAGCCTGTACTCTCAAGGACTCTCTGACTTTTATTTTGTAGAAAGGATAACTATACAAATCACTAGGAGTCATTATTTTATTCTACAAACTTACCATGGCCACTAGGAAGTCTAACAGACATCTGGAGCTAGAAATCTTGATTTATACCTTCCTTCCTTTCCTCTTTCCCTCCCTCCCTCCCCTCTTTCCCTTCCTTCTTCTGTTTGTTTTCTTTCTTTTGCTTTGTGCCTTGTTTGTTTTTCAGACTGGGTCTTGATAACTTTTGGTCTGGGCTGTCTTCACACTGTGAACATCCTATCTCTGCCTTCTGAGTGGCTGGGATTGTAGGCATGTACCACCACACCCAACTCTATTTCCTTCTAAGTGTTACCCATATCATCATCTACCTAATTCCTTAGGCCCCAAACCAGGAATATCCTTAATTATCTCTTTCCCTTGCCTATCACATTCAACTTATCAGTAGTTTCTATTTTCAGTATCCACAATATATTCCTTATCCAACCTTTTCCCCTTTTTCCTTTGTAGTGCTGTAAATTGAACCCAGACCTCACTGCACGCCTTCTACCACTGGATTACACCCGTAGCCCTATACCCAACTACTTTTTTCAACCTCTGCTACCACCCACACCAATGTCATCTTTCCTTTGGCCTCTTAAATTGTATTCTCTCTGCTTTGTGTTTTGCCCCCACACAATCTGTCCTTAAAATGGAGGCCAGAGAGATCTTTTGAAAATATTACTTAGATAAAGAGACCCCTGTTTACCTGACTGACCCTGTGATTCTCCCCAACCTCGTTGTTCTCCATTCCTGCTGCATGCTCTTTTTGTTGTTCTTGCGTCTATCACCAATCCAACAGACACAATGTAAAATTTACCCTTGTAACCATTAAAGTGTATGACTCAGTGGCACTGAGCATGTTCTCAGTGTTGTGCAGCCATCACGACTATCCATTTCCAGAACGTTTTCCTCATGTCAAGCAGACCCTCTGTGCCGGTTAAGTAACTCCATCTCAGCTGTTTTCTGTTGCCATAATAAAGTGCCAGGTCTGGATCTTTTTTTTTTTTTTGGTTGGCCTAGGGTTTAAACTCAGGGCTTCATGCTTACAAAGCAGGGGCTCTACCACTTGAGCTCCACCTCCAGTCCATTTTTTCCTCTGGCTATTTTGGAGAGGGGTGTCTAGAACTATTGCCCAGACTTGCCTCAAACCTAAATCCTGATCTCAGCATGCCTAGTAGTTAGGATTACAGGTGTGAGCTACTGGCACCAAGCCCCAGGAATTCTCTTAACCTCACAGGTCAGAAATTTTTATGGAGACTTCATTATGTAGGCATAGTCTATTTTTATTTTTGTTTCTGTTTTGAGACAGGGTTTTATTTTGTAGACCTGGCCTTGAACTCACACTCTTCCTGCCTCAACTTTGAGAGTGCTGGGATTACAGGCATGTGCCACTACAACCAGAAAGACATTATCATTAATTCAGTCTCTAGCACCGCTCCCCTTCCTGGAGGATAGGTGAGGCTGAAAGTTCTAGGCTTTTATCATGGCTTGTTTTTTCTGGTGACCAGGCCCTATCCAAAAGATCATAAAGAGTCACCCATTAGAATAAAAAGTACTCCCAGTACTCAGGAAATTCAACGTGATTGAGTGCACTTGCCGGTATACTAGTGCACACTGTAATCCCTAAACTTGGGAGGCTGAGGCCAGAGGACCATAAATTCAAGGCCACACAGTGAGATCCTGACCCAAAAAAAGAAAATGTGCTCTGCAAAAAGACAATTTTACATATTCCCTCCAGTGTGGATAACTTTCTTTTCTCGCCTGATTGCTTTGACGATGACTTTCAGAACTACGTTGCTTAAGAGTGGTGAGAGCAGGCATTCTTGCTCTGTTCCTGATCTTGGTGGAAAAGCCTTCAGGTTTTCATCACTGAGTATGTTGTTACTGATACGCTTTCCATGTATGATCCTTATTGCGTTGAGGTAATCACCTTACATTCCTTGTTTGTTGAGAGTTTTTAGTAATGAAAAGTATTGAATTTTTGTCATGCTTTTTCTGTTTCTATTGAGATGAGCATGTGATTTTTATCTTTTAATTCTTTTAATGTGGAATAGCATATTAAATATAATTGATTTTTATATTTTTTGGGTGGTGCTGGGTTTGAACTCAGGGTCTTGGGCTTTCTAGGCTAGTGCTCTACTTCTTGAGCCATTCTTCCAGCCCCAGTTTTCATATATTGAACCATCCTTTATCTCACAAATAATTCCAGGTTAGCCCATATGATCCTTTTAAGGAACTGTTGAATTTGGTTTCCAATTTTTTTTTTTGAGACAGAGGCTTATATTGCCTAGGCTAGCTGTAAGCTATTTTTCTTCTACCTTGGCCTTCTGAGTAACTGGGATTACAGGAACCTGCTACCATGCACACATAGCTTGGTTTGCTAATATTTTGGTGAGACTTTTCATATCTTTGCATCTGTAATGAGGAAAATAGGATTGCAGTTTTCTTTTCTTTCTTTTTTTTGGTACTAGGAATTAAACTCAGGACCTCAAGCATGCTAGGCACGTGCTCTACCATAGAGTTACATACCCAGTGCATCCCACCCTTTCTCTCTCTTTTTGTGAGACAGTGTCTTTATGTATCCCAGGCTGGCCTCAAACTCATTATCCTCCTGTCTTAACCTCTTGGATCCTGGGATTTGTTCAGAATATGTTTTTAATTTCCACATACTTGTGAATTTTCTAGTTTTCCTTCTCCTGTAGTTTCCAGTTTCATCCAATTGTGGTAGGAAAAGATACTTGGTATCACTTACTCTTCTTAAGGAGTTGGCATTACAGGTGCATGCCACCAACCTGGACTTAGATTGACCCTTTTATAATTAGAAAATATCACTATTTGTGTCTTGTGACAGTTTTAAGACCCAAAATGTGGTTTACCTCGAGAAAGATCTGTGTATAATTTAGAAGAATGTGTATTCTTTTGCTGTTGAGTGAAATGCGGTATATTTGATAAATATAGTATCATTTGGTATATAGAATTATTTAATTCTATTATTCCAATTCTTTTTTTTTTTGGTGGGACTGGGGTTTAAACTCAGGACTTGGTGCTTGTAAAGCAGGTGCTCTACCATTGAGCCTCACCTCCAGTCCATGTTGCTCTGGCTATGTTTGAGATGGAGTCTTGCAAACTACTTACCTGCACTGGCCTTGAATTTTGATTCTCCCCATTTCAGTCTTCCAAGTAGTTAGGACTACAGGCATGAGTCACTGATACCTGGCTCAATTCCTATTTTTTTTAGGAATCTAAAGCTGTTCTATATCTGGATGTTCTATCCATTATTGTAAGTATAATATTGAAGCCTCCTACTATTATTGCATTGCTATCTTTTTCTCTTCAATTCTGTCACTGTTTGCTCCATGTATTTAGGGATTCTGTTTTAGGGTGCATGTATATTTATAATTGATATGTCTTCCTGGTAGATTGACCCTTTTTGTTATTTATTTATCTTTTTTGGGACAGAGTTTCACTACATTGAGCGGGCTGGTCTTGAACACCTGGATTCATGAGATCCTTTCACCTCAACCTCCTGAGCAGCCATTGCCCTTGCTGGCTTCCTGGACAGTGGTGATGTTTCAGACTGAGATGTGGCTTTCTCTGGAATACCTGTGGAAATATGGCTCTCAGGTTTAGGTTTCTATTTCCTTCCACAGATTTGGCAAATTTTCAGCCATTATTTCCTTGAATACATTTTCTAGTTCTTTCTCTTTCTCTTCTACATTTGGTACTCTTACAAAAATGTGTATATGGGCCTGCTTGATGGTGTCTCATAACTTCTTTAAGCTTCCTTCATCCTTTTATCTTTTTGCTCCTCAGATTGAATTATTTTCAAGTTGTCTGTTCTGAGTTTGCTGATTCTGTCGTCTGCCTGATCTAGCCTGCTGTTGAAAAACCTCATAATAACCTCAGTTATTATGGTCTTCAGTTCCATGGCTTGTTTGGTACTTTGTGGGAGTACAGTACTGGGATTTGAACTTGGAGCCTTGTGTTTGCTAAGCAGGATCTCTACCACTTGAGTCATGCTGCCAGCCCCGTTTGGTACTTTTAATATTTTTTCACTTTGCTGCATGCATTGTTCTCTTGACTTTACTGAGCATCTTCGTGAGAGTTACTTTTAATTCTCTGTTAGGTAAGTCATATAGCTTCATTTCCTTAGGGTCAGTTATGGAACTTTATCTTATTCCTTTGTTTGGTGCACATTGCCTGATTCTTCATTTTTCTTCTCTGTGATAGTGTCTATACATTAGACAAAGCAGGAACGTCTACCAGTCTTCACAGACTGGATTCACACAGAAGACCCTCATCAATTAGCCTCCCCAGATGTTCTTGGAACTTCTATCAACTCTGTCTCTCTCCAAGGAGAAGCAGGCAGATGTAGTTTTGTCTGCTCATTCTGTGCTGAGCTGGGAGATATAGCATCTACTAGTCCAAGCAGACATCTCCTACCCAAGTAAACATACTGTACTAGACCCATTAGAACTCCAGGATCAGTGATACAGATACTAGTCATTTTTGGATCTCCAGAGAATTTGGGATAATGGATACTTGGATCAACTCTTTCGTTTCCCAGGGAAAAGGCCGAGAACTGAGATTCTTCATCTGCTTACACTGTGCTGAGCAGAGGGGAGGCTCAATAGGGTCTACTATACCCAGTCATTGCCTCCGTTTTCTCCTATGCAGCTAGGCTGTTGCAGACCAATCTATCAGCACTCCAAGACAGGCCAACAGAAATACAGTCCTCTGGGGAGCTCCTTCAGAAGAGTTGGGGTACTGGACTTGCAAACAAATTTCTTCTCTCCCCTGGGGGAAGCTGGGAGCCAAGTTGCTTCCTAATTGTATAGAGTTGCACTAGGGTAAGGGAGCCTGGAGAGAGGTATCCTAAATCTTCCTAGTGGCTTTTGGTGTGGTTTTATATTCTCCTGAATGTAGGAACCTTTTAATTAGTTTCTGATTTTTTCTCAAGTGGAATTTGTGAATTGTTTTGTTTGTGTGAGTAAATCTAGGGCTTCCGACTCTATTATGTTGCTTATATCACTCTTCTGGAGAGATATTTTAACCATCCTCAGATATTCTCATTATATAATTTTAATGCAAAAGGAATATTTTGGGAGCTGGTATTCAGAATATTATACTTATTTGCAGTTATTTATAATAATGGATTAACCTCATCTTTATTCCTTTTAGATGACATGAAATTCCCTATTTCAGTTCATACTGAACCCTGTATAGAATTAAAGGGAACCAATGGATTTTTGCATATTTCCTACATTCCAAGTAAGTACAAATTTTTGTTTTTAGATCAATAAAAGATTCAAGAACTTATCAATGATAAATAATTGTGTTCCAAATGCATTTGTATTTGTTATCTGTTGCTATGCAAAGAACTACCACAATCTTAGTGGCTTAACACAGCACTCATCTATTATTTTGCAGTCTTTGTGGGTCAGTAATCTGGGCATGGCTTATGTGTATCAACTTCAGGGTCTCCAAAAAGGCTACAATCCAGGCATTGACCAGGACAGAGTTCTCTTCTGAAGGCTAATCTAGAGAAGAGCCATGTGGTTCTTGGCAGTGCTGTTTCTGGATACTGGTCATTGGCCATCCCTCAGTTCCTAGCCGTGTGGACCTTTTAACATAGCTACTTGCTTCATCAAAACCGCAAAAGAGATGCCAGGTAACAAGACTGAAGCCATAATCTTGTGTAGTCATCATGGACATGACATACTATCACCTTTGCTGTAGTCTGTTGATTAGAAGCAAGTCACAAGGCCGACTTGCAGTATGCAGAGGGAACTATACCAGGACATGGGATAGGGTGGAAATAAATGGGGACATTCAACAATTCTTTCATGTGTATATCCTTTCCAATCATTAACTACTCAGCTAGGAAATATGTTGAGTTTCTACTAGTTTAAGATCTGTGTGTAAGCAAGCTGGAACTCTTTTTTAAAAGATGTCCTGACTAGGGGATGTGGTCAGTGGTAAAGAATTTCTTTTTCCTTTTATTTTTGGCGCTACTGGGGCTTGAACTCAGGGCCTCCTGCTTGCTAGGCTTTGCTAGGAAGGCGCTCTACCACTTGAGCCATTCTACCAGCCCAGTGGTAAAGAACTTAACTTAGTATGGCTGAGGTCCTGGGTTCAATCCCCAGTGTGACAACAAACACCAACAAAAAACTGACCCTTCTAGAGAAAGATATGATAATGATAGGATGAAAGAAGGCAATGCGCTTTGTTTTGTGTTGTATCTTGCTTTTCCTGTCTGTGGTTCATTACTTGTTGGCATAGTAAAAAGGAATGGGTGTGGTGGGTGATAGCATTGGACTGGCCTGTACAGTGTCTGTGAAAACACAAACTTTTTATCCTCTCCTATCGGCCAGCCAACATTGGTGGGATCTCAGGGGACTAATTATAATCTTTCCTCTTCATTATCATCATCTGCATCCTAGCTTAGATTTGGAGCTTGTTTTGCACTTTACAAGGTGCTTTCACACTTTAAGTAAGCTTAAAGAAATTTTACCTCTCCCCAGATTATAGTGTTCTAGTTTACAAGAAAAAAGGTGTGATAGACAATGAACTTGAATTTTTATTTCTCTGAATCTAATTGTTCCACTTGTGTTTTGATACATTGTCCTGTGTTCATTTATTTATCAAAAAACACTTGGGGTTAGGGGTGTAGTTCAGTGGTAGAGTGCTTGTTCCCTGGCACATGTGTTTGATACTCAGCACACACACACACACACACACACACACACACACATACATCAGGAAAAATATTTAGTGAAAACTTAACATATCTCAAATATTGTGATAGGCTCTGTGAATTCATTGATAAGACATTCTTGTGATCTTCAAGAATCTGTCAGTGCAATAGGAGAGATGGATTTGCAGGTAATATGATCTAATGAGGTAAATGATAGTAGTAAGACTTTGTGGTAGTATAGAACAAAGAATGATTAACTGCTCCATCTTTTTGACCTCTTGGTAAAAAAAAAATCCTGTAAATTTTGTGCCTAGCTAAGGCTCTGCAATTTCTTTCTATTTCCCAGGTGCTTTTCTCTGATCTGTTTGGTATGCTTTACTCCCAGATGTGTGGCATAAATGATTATTTACATAAGCAATAATCTCACTTTTAGGTGATTCCCTTGCCCTTACAGAAAGCAGGCTATATTCTTCTCGTCTCAGATAATGAAACAATATGGCATTTCTTAGAGTTCTCTGATTCAATCTTTTTTTTTGTGGTGGTGGTACTAGAGTTTGAGGTCAGGGTATGGCACTTGCTAGGGAGGTACTCTTCCACTTGAGCCCACTTAGTGTTCTCTGAAAGGCAGATACCATGAAGGAATTAGACAAACTAGAGTTTTACTAAGGGAAATGCTTGTGAACAATAAAGGGAGGAGGAAGCCAGAGAAGACATGGAGAGGATTCAGACTGGAGTGCAGGTCTCATACCTTTGAAAAAAGAAAGGGAAGTAGGTGTGATGGTACACCCTGTAACTGTAGCACTTGGGAGGTTGAGGCAGGAGGACTGCAAGTTCCAGGCCAGCCTGGGTTATATGGTGAAACTTTGTCACAAACAAACAAGTGGAAGAGTCCAGGCATGGTGGCAACTGCTTGTATTCCAGACACTAGGGAGGCTGAGGAGGCTTGAGCCCACAAATTTGAGATCATCCAGGGCAACAAAGTGACACCCTGTCTCAAAACACAAAAAGGAACATGAAAAACATAACAAACAAAAAGGAAAAGAATAAAAAAAGAAGAAAAGTGAAACAGAAGGAAGGAGAATTAAGTAGGACCATCATTAGACTGAAATGCATCCTTGAGATCCTCTCAGATCCTCTCAGCCAGGTTACTGGCAAGCCCAGTCCTGCTTTTGGAGAGGTGCAGGCATAAGTCCATGGAGATTGCAGTAAGAAACTGATCCTATTATGGTCTTCTTTTCCAAATCCAAAAGTAGAGCCATGGAAACAAATTAGGACTTTTGATGGTACGAAAGCCCATGTTAAGGCCATGGTAACAGGGATGAAAAGGAGGCTAATAAGATTTAGTAGGACTGGGAATTCTTTTTTTTTTTTACTTTTTTTTTCTTTTATTCATATGTGCATACAATGTTTGGGTCATTTCTCCCCCCTTCTCCCATCCCCTCCAATACCTACCCCTCAGGAATGGGAATTCTAGTGCCCATTTGATGATGACGAGGAAATTATCTTTGGGCTTGTATGAGATAACTGAGAAACATTTGAGTGGAGATGTTGAATAAATATATGGAACAGGTACTCTGAAAAAAGGTCGAGACTAAAGATGATGGTTTTGGAATATCATCTGATGTGGCACCCCAAGTGAGGGAAAACTGAGTAGAATTAAAGATGAACCTTAAGACTCAGGACTAGGGGCATAGCTCAAGTGGTGGAGCACTTGCCTAGCAAGTGGGTTCAATCCCCAGTACTGGGGAGGGGGAGGAAGACTCAACAATATAGACTGAGAAGGAATCAGAAAGGTTGGAGGTCAACTGAAAGAAAGTGGTGGCACCAGCTTCAAAGAGGGGTAGGAAGGGGCTGGATGCACTAAAGCTCTGAGTTCAAAAACCCCAAAAAAACCAAAAAAAAAAAAAAACCTAAAAACCAAGAGGGGTAGGAGAAGGGCCTGGCATAGCTAACTTTAATTTGATGGAAAAGTTATCTCTGATTATGGCTACAATGGTCTATGGTGACCTTTTTAGGAAAACATTTCCAATGAGATAGTGGTTATAATAATTGTTTTCGTTATAAAAAAGATTGCACAACTTTTTCCTTTGGGCCAAATGAATAACTTGGAAAAGTTCAGGAAAATGTAGTATTTACTAAAAATGTCCATGTTAATGGTAATACAGAGATGAAGAAATTTAAAAAAGCTATATATTTTTTAACCAACAGATTCAATTTTATTCTTCAAAAGTCTTTCATCAAAGCTCCTAAGAAGTTGGCATGAGTTGATTGTCCTCACTCCCTTTCTTTTCCTTTGAATTTTCTAGCAGCACTGACTAGACCTGAAAAATCTGTGTCTTTGCTTGGTAGTTTTCTCTATTAAGTAAAGAAGGTTTCTCTGTTTTTAGGCATAGGCACCCAGTTCTTTGGTGGAGCATTCTAGTTGACTACAACATTGCCCTCGTGAAAGTTGAGTTTTCTCATTTGGTGCTCACCCCAGGAACAGCTGTGGTGATGAAATGCAGTAATGTAGGAAGAGCACAGGACAATGGTTAAGTGTGCAGGAAATAGTCTGTATAGAAGAAGCTGTTACTTGAGGGACTAATGGAATATTTTTCTTTCCAAGGGAGAGACTTAAAAAAATTATATTTCAATCTCTATATAACCGTCAACTCCATGGAACTGCCAAAGCGCAAACAAGTTATTTGCCGAGGATACGATGATGAATATTCGTTCTGCAGAGCTCTGAAGGGAGGTAAGCATTCATTTCAAGTTGCTTACAGAATAGAAAATCATTCTTCGTGGGTATGTTTGACAACTAAGCACATGGAAAACATGAAATTCCTTTGCTGGCAATAATTTTTCATTTCCATCCAAAGTTAGCATGAACATTTTACAATGATGTTTCCGAATTGTTATTATTATTATTATTATTACTATTATTATTTTTGGTGGTATTGGGGTTTGAACTCAGGGCCTCATGCTTGCAAGGCAGGTGTCTACCATTTGAGCCACTCCTCTAGCCCTTTTTTGTATTGAGTATTTTTGAGATAGGGTCTAGTGAACTATTGGTCTGGGCTGGCTTTGAACCAAGAGCCTCCTGATCTCTGCCTCCTGAGGAGCTAGGATTCCAGGCATGAGCCCTGTGGCCTGGCCTGAATTGTTATTAAGATGACATTTAGATGGATGGAATTGGAGAACATCATTCTGAGTGAGGTTAGCCTGGCCCAAAAGACCAAAAATCGTATGTTCTCCCTCATATGTGGACATTAGATCAAGGGCAAACACAACAAGGTGACTGAACTTTGAGCACATGATAAAAGTGAGAGCACACAAGGGAGGGGTGAGGATGGGTAAGACACCTAAAAACTTAGCTAGCATTTGTTGCCCTCAACGCAGAGAAACTAAAGCAGATACCTTAAAAGCAACTGAGGCCAATAGGAAAAGGGGACCAGGAACTAGAGAAAAGGTTAGATCAAAAAGAATTAACCTAGAAGGTAACACACATTCACAGGAAATCAATGTGAGTCAACTCCCTGTATAGCTATCCTTATCTCAACCAGGAACACTTGTTCCTTCCTATTACTTCTTGTACTCTCTCTTCAACAAAATTAGAGATAAGGGCAAAATAGTTTATGCTGGGTATTGAGGGGGTGGGGGGGAGACAGAGGGGTGGAGTAGGTGGTAAGGGAGGGGGTGGGGGCAGGGGGGGAGAAATGACCCGAGCCTTGTATGCACATATGAATAATAAAACAATAAAAAAAAAGATGACATTTGTCATTCAGGTGAATATTTTACATTTATCCTTGGTTTTGGATGTCTTAGTCTAAACATTACGTTTATTGTTATTTATTGGTTTTTGTAGGAAGTCACCAAATTTTGGTATGCAGCTAGGTTGATTTCTTTAATATCTTCCCCCTTTGTTTAAATACTGGAATTATTAAAGGAATCATAGAATTTGGAGTTGGGACCTTAGAGGTCACTTAATGCAAACCCATATAATTTTTTTTCTTTTCCTTTTTTTTTCAACTGGAGATTGAACTCAGGACCTCCTGCTTGCTAAGCAGGCACTCTACCACTTGAGCTGTAATTTTCTTTAATAAATTTAAATTAGCATTTTAAATAATATAAAAGACTATAAATATCATAGTGTTACATTAGCAAAAATTGAAAAGATAGATAATAAAATGGCCACACAATCACATTTCTAAAAACATTTTGGAGCATTCCTTCTTGTGTTTTTTAAATGTATTCACATTGTTTATGCAGTTTTAGGTGTACTATGCTGTAAGTTTTGTGGGTCAAAAGTCAGGTTATCTGAAAATGCCAAACTCCTCTAGCCTGAGAAGCTCAGTAATATAGGTGGTGAATCAAGGCACACTTAGTGATCTTTAGTTTCTTGAATTTTCTAGAAATATTATCCGAGAAGAAAGAAATTAAAGTTTGGTGATTGTGTTGGTCAGCTTTCTGTTACTGTAACAACTACCTGAGAAAATCAGCTTCTAAGAAAGAAAGGTTTATTTTGACTCATAGTTGGGAAGGTTTCAGTTCATGGACACTTGGCCCTATTGCCCTGGGGCTATGGTAGCACAGTACATCATGGAAAAAACACATGTTCATCTCATGGTGCCCAGGAAGCAGACAGGGGAGGTGGGGTCACCTTTAGGGCATACCCTCAATGACCTAACTTCCTTCCACTAGGCCCCACTACCTAACAGCCAAAGCACCAAAGGTCCAAGCCTTTGGGAGACATTCGAGATCCAAACCATAGCAGTGATGAAGCTAATTTTCTCTCTGTCTTACCACATGTTATTTAAGTTGAAATCAACAGTAGCATTTTGAGGACCCAGTGGCATATTCAGTATATCTAGCACACTGGACAGGCAAATTGGATCATTTTTTAAATTGTTCTATATGCCAAAAATAAATACTCATACAATTATTAGAAATAATCACTTTTATTTGTCCTTTCACTTAAAAACAATATATGATTAAAATAAAAAAAGAAATTTTAATGTTCAAGTTGCCTTTCAAATTTGATAAAACATTTCATGTGTGTACTAAAATCTACTTTCTGAATAAATATATTAGACCTTGGGGAAAAAAAAGTCAGGTTATAAACTATGTAGTTAAACATTACCCTTAGTGATGTGCCTTCTTTAATTTACCCATCCTATTGGCCATTTTAGTTTCCCTCTGTTATTGGTACTGTTAAAATAGTATTATAATAAGTATATTTCTGTATGTAGTTTTCTTATATTTTAGATTTGTATATTACTGTACTTAGAAGAAAAGGTTGTGAATAATGCTTAGGGAGATTTCTTGGGCTGAATACTTTGAATATATTTATGATTTGTTTATATAATGCCAAGCCGCTTTTCTTTATTTTTTTGGTGGTATTAGGGTTTGAAGTCAGGGCCTTGTGCTTGCTAGGCAGGTGCTCTACCACTTGAGCCACTCCACAAGGCCTTTTTTTTGTGTTAGGTGTTTTTGAGATAGGGTCTTGCAAACTCTTTCCTCAGGGCTAGCTTTGAACCTTGACCCTCTGGATCCCTGCTGAGTAGCTTGGATTATAGGCGTGAGCTACCAGTGCCTGGCCAAACTACTTTTCTAAAGGATTGTACTAATTTATACACTGTACCATTGGCAAAGAACATATGTTATATATTATATCTAATAGATACTATATTTGCTTATATATAATTTACCTATCTATTAGTTTAATCTCTCTCATTAGCACTCAGCAAAATAATTTGAAAAACAGGGATAGAGGTGTGGCTTTGCAAGCTGAAAGCCTTAAGTTCAACACCCCCAATCCCATCAGAAAGAAAAAAAGAAAAAGAAAAAGAAAAAAGTAGAAGACAACCTTTGTTAGGTAAAAAACTTATACTTAGTTATTTAACTAACTTAAAAAAATTACTGTTGCAGTTTGTTTTCCCATATAATTATTTCCCATTAACTTGTGACCTTTTATTTCAAAGAGAATGTCAGGCAGCTTAGATATATACATTAAATTTAGTGATATAACATCTATTGGATATAGATGAGACAAAAATAGAAAATGAGAGGAGTGGGGGAAGAGGGAGAATATGTAGAGGGTAAACCAAGCCCGGGTAAATATATGTATATATGGAAATGTCACAATGAAGCCCCCTGTGTAACTACCATATGCTAATAAAAATGCTTAAAAACATTATCATAAAATGGATATACATTTAAATAGCAGGTCTCTAAAAAAGTAGAAAATGAAGGTAAAGAATTAATGGAATGATAGAAATACCAAAATTCCTATCAGAAATGCCTGTACTATGCTGTGAAGGGGAGTAGCTTTAAAAATTCATTCCTAAGTAAATTGATGTGCTTGCTCTGCAATGTAGCTTCCAGATGCATCTCCTAGCCAGTCTTCTTCCAACATTGCTAACTCTCCTAAGCCATGTGTAAATTATGGAGCAGACATCCTTTATGTGTCTGGGCTCAGTGTCACAAAGACCTAGGTCTGTAGCTCAGCTTTTCCACTTCTCAGCAATATGACTTTGGGAGTGTTACTTAACCTCTCTCAGCCTTATTTTCCTTATCTATAAAATGGTGACAATGAAACTCACGTTACATAGTTTTAAGGCTTTAATTAGAGAATGTTCATAAAAAAGCTTAGTACAGTGCTCAGAGTAGGAATCATTTTGTTTGTGATTTTATTGTCCTATCATCTTTACAACTGAGGAGGCCAATGCTTGCAGTTCAGTAATATGTTTGTGGTCATTTGTTGAACTAATAACAGAGCAGAGCCCCCAGAATCTTAACACTTGATTGTTCCACTGTGCCATGCTTTCTCTTGTCAGTTACTGGTTTTTTGTTTTTTTGTTTTTAATTGTCTATTTCTCTTACACAGTGTTTTACAGTGATTTCAAAATCTCTGGAATTATGTTGACATTTTATCTGAGTTTCCAAAATTTCACTTCCTTCAGATTTAGGATGTGTCATAATCAACCTAGCCAGCCTGATTCTTCTCTTTTCACCACTTCCTTCTGGAAATATCTGTTGAAACTAATTTGAGCAAGTCATTATTTAGGTTCTGGGCATCTAAATTTACATAGTAGGGTCTCCTTCTTTGAAAGTCACTCTGTCCTAGGAAAGATAGTCATGGGAACAAAATTTACAAATGTCATAAATGCTAACAGAACTATATTAGTTTTAACTATGCAGCTTTCAACTAACTGTGACAGGAAAGCTCAAGTCTTCACAGAGTATTTTATTAGTCTTGAATCTGAGAACATTAGAGAGTGAGGGGGAAGAACATTCCCCGGAGAGGAAACAGCATATGGAAATGTATCCAGCCACAAGAGTATGGAGAGTAGGTTTTTTGTAGCTGGAGCAGAATGTGTTTGTGAGGAATTGTTGGAGATGAGCCTAGAAGAAAAGGGGGCAGGGGTAAGCAGATACATCAGAATATTGGCCTGTGTCCTATAGGAAGTAGGCAGGAATGGCCCACTCAGATTTCCAGTTTTTCAGATAAATAGTGTCCATATGGAAGGAGGAGGGAGTTGGCTGAGTCAGAAAACTTGGGTGAAAGGAAAAGCAGCCAGAAGGCTGTATGAGAGACAGTGAGGGCTAAACAAAGATGGTGGCCCTGGACACAGAGGGAAGGAGATAGAAGAATATACTGGGAGACAGATTAGGCATACTGACTGATTTGATGTGGCAGACAAAGATTAGATAAAATCAAGAACCATTTGAGTGAGGGCTGGTGACTGGACATCCCAAAGTGCCATTATGTTAGATTGGGGTCTTGGTTCAAATAGTACAATGCCTGCCTAGCAAGTGCAAGGTCCTGAGTTTAAACCTCAGTACCACCAAAAAATAAATATACCTTTCGTGTATAACTCAAACTGCAAAGGGCAGAGCTGTAGAGAGAAAGGTAACAAGTTCTGGTTTGGGCATGTTGAACTCTAGGTAATTTTGGAGCATTCAGATAAACATGTCCATCTGGCAGCTGAGTACGTGGGCCCAGAACTTAGGACATTCTGATTTAAGAAGCTTTGATGTGGATCAAGAGATCCTTGAAATCTGGAAGTCAAATTTGCAAGTGCCATATAGATCTTTTAAAAATAGCTTTCCTTTCGTGGTTGTTACAAAAGTCATCCATCTTTAGGATATGATATTTGTAAGGTACAGACAAGCAAATATAAAATAAAAATCACCTATTATCTTACCACTTTTTATACACCCTTATTCCTTTCTTTTTTTGAGGGTGAGGTGGGGTGGGACTGGGGTTTGAACTCGGATCTTCATGTTTGCAAAGCAGGTACTTTACTGATTGATCCATACGTCCAGTCTATTTTGCTCTGGTTATTTTGGAGGTGGGGTCTTGAGGACCAGTTGCTCTTTCTGGCCTCCCAATCTCTGTCTCCCAAGAAGCTATGATTACAGGCATGAGCCACTAGCACCTAACCCCTGTTCCTTTCAAAAACATATCTATGCTGGGTGCTGTTGGTTCACCCCTGTAAACCTATCAACTTGGAAGGCTGAGATCAGGAGGATTGTAGTTCAAGGCCAGCCTGGGGAAATAGTTTATAAGACTCCAGCTCCAAAATAGTCAGAATAAAATGAATTGGAGATGTGGCCAAAGTGGTAGCACTGAGTTGAAACACCAGACCCACCAAAAAAAAGCAAACAACAACAAAACCCCCAAAACAACAACAAAGAAAAGTAAATGAACAACAAACCACATTTATGCATAAATAAATGGCTATTTCAAGGTGTTTTAAACTGAATAAGTCTGCTAGCCCTGTTAACAGGATCTTGGGTATAGGGGTGCTATAAAAAAAGTATCACAAAGTACTAGCTTAGGATAATATAAATTCAGAGTCTAACAGTGCTGAAGGACACAAGTCTGAAATAAAGGTGCCAGCTTGGCCATGCTGCCTCTGAAGGCACCAGCAGGTTCCAGACCTCTCTCCGAGCTTCTGGTGCCCCAGGTGTATCTTGCCCTATATATGGCCATTTCCTTCCTGTGTCTCTTCACACAGTCTTCCCTTTGTGCATGTCTGTATCTCTGTCCCTATTCTTTTTTATAGGGACACTATCATATTGGATTGGGGTCCACCCTAATGATTTCACTTAACTTGATCATTTGCAAGACCTTTCTTCCAAATAAGGCCAACTTCATGGGCACTGGGAGCTAGGATTTCCACACATCTTTTGGGAAACTCAATTGAATCTGTAAAACCATCTGAGGCTTGAGTTCTGCATCCTGCAGTGTTGCCAAGAGAAATGGACTAGTTCATACGTGAGCTACATAGACACCTGTTGGAAGAGAAGAGAAGGGCCTGGAAGGACTCCAGCCTCCTTTTCCCTGGCCCTGCCTGACTTTCCTCTTGACTTTTTCAATGCAGGCTTAAAGCTAAGTCCCCGTAAGAAGAGAATGGAAGAGATGACTAAGATAAGAGCTTTCCAAGAGAGACAAAACCCATGACAAAGAGGCCTACTAGCAGGAGAGGTGGGAGCTCCTTCTCACCTAGCCTGCTAAGCATTTGGCAACCTCCACAATAGAAATCTAGCTGTTACTCTTGATTTCTTTCTCAATTCTCAAGTCTCATCCATTTTCTTTCCTCCCTCCCACAAACATGACAGGGTTTGCTTTACCACCAGGATCCTGTGCTCAGAAGGACCTCATACTTGGGGTTGAGTGCTTTGTGATTATAGCTTTGAAATTCTACATAATTTTATCTTTGGATGTTTTGTAAGTGAAGTCTGATGAGACAATGGGGTATGTGCCCACCTTCCCTGCAGGATGGGCTCTTTGTTATTTATTTCTTTATTTCTTTTATTCATATGTGCATACAATGTTTGGGTCATTTCTCCCCCCTTCCCCCATCCCCTCCCTCTCTCCCTCACCCCCCTCACTACCAGGCAGAAACTATTTTGCCCTTATCTCTAATTTTGTTGAAGAGAGAGTATAAGAAATAATAGGAAGAACCAAGGGTTTTTGCTAGTTGAGATAAGGATAGCTATACAGGGAGTTGACTCGCATTGCTTTCCTGTGCGTGTGTTACCTTCTAAATTAATTCTTCTCGAACTAACCTTTTCTCTAGTTCCTGGTTTCCTTCTCCTATTGGCCTCTGTTGCTTTAAAGTATTAGGCAGGAACTTTTAGGGGCAAGGATAAGGCTGCTCTGCAGTGCCACAGTGGGACATAACTATGGTCACCCTGCCTGGGCTGGCAGATCCATCGCACTGTTCAGTGGGCCCCAATCAGATAGTGCATGGAGGTATTGTGGGGAGGGCTATTCTTGGGACTGGGGACCTGTAGAAGGGGAAGATACCCTGATTTAACTTCCCTGCCCTCCTGGGGCATGGAGGATCTGGCAGTTTGTGGGAGGGAGACCTTGAGAAGCAGTGCTCCTTCAGGCTGTTCCATACCTGGGGACCTTCTTTTCTTCCTTCCCAACCTCCTGAATCTGGGTTGTGTTATTTTCTCTGGTCAGTTCAAGGCTCCCTCTGAGGATGAGCAGTAAAATACAATTTTTATTTTTTGGTGGGACTGGGGTTTGAAGTCAGGGCTCCATGCTTACAAGGCAGGTGCTCTACCAGTTCAGCTCCAGTCCACACCTCCAGTCCATTTTGCTCTGATTATTTTGGAGATGGGGGTCTCTTAAAACTGTTAGCACTGGCTGACCTCAAACCTCAATCTTCCTGATCTCAGCCTGCCATGTGGCTAGGATTACAGATGTGAGCCACTGGTGCTAGGGTACATAGTAGGTTTTCAATAAATATTTGTTGGACTGTTAAAATTTTAAATTGAATTGGACTCCAGTGAAAGATCTAAGATTATAAAGATATGATCAATTTATTAAACTCAAGAAGCATCTGAGCCTGGACCTGGTGCTATACAGTTGTAACCCTAGCATTCAGGAGGAGGAGGCAGGAAGATCTTGAGTTCAAGGACAGCTTGTGCTACATAGCCTGTCTCAAAAGAGAAAAAAAAAAAAGAAGGAGAAACAAACAACATCTCAGTATATTAACACCCTTAAAAAACCTACTCCCAGAAGAAATAAAGAAACATTTATGAGAATAGATATATACATACAGGCATCGTCTATTCATTTGCTATTAAGGATTGTCTTCAGCCAGATCTGAGGACAATAACTATTATAGCTTTAGTTTTTTTTTTTTTTGGAGGTATAAGGATTTGAACTGAGAGCTTCATCCTCATTAGGCAGGTACTCTATCACTTGAGCCAGACCTACAGCCCTTTGTGCGCTGTTTGTTTTGGAGATCAGGTCTTGTCTTTTGCATAGGCTGGCCTGGACCTCGATTCTCCTATTTTACCCTTCCCACTGTTGCTGGGATGACAGTTGTGTACCACCATGTCCAGCTTTTTTTCATTGAAATGGGGTCTCACAAACTTCTTTTTTCCTTGGGTTGAACTGGAACAATGGTCCTCCTTGTCTCAGCCTCAGAAGTAGCTAGGATTACAAGCATAAAGCATTGGTGCCTGGCTGGTTTTTTTTTTTTTGAGGCAGAGTCTCACTGTGTAGTCCAGGCAGGCCTGGAACTCACAGTCCTCCTGCCTCTGCCTTCCAAAGTGCTGGGATCACAGGATTGCCCCACCATGCCCACTTATAGCTTTACACTTGGATATATTATTTTTAAAAAGATTCTGGAGTGGGCATGTGTGTATGCCTGTAATCCCAGCACTTAGGAGGCTGAGGCAGGAAGATAATGAGTTTGAAGCCAGCCCTGGCTATTGAGTAAGACCATTTCAAAATTAAAAAAAAAGACTTTTGGTCAATATTTTTTTTTTTTTTTTAAAATTTCAGTCCTGGGGCTTGAACTCAGGGTCTTGCCTTGCTTAGGCAGGTGCTCTATCACTAGAACCACTCCTCCAGCCCTTTTTTTTTGTGTGGGGTATTTTTGAGATAGGGTCTTGTGAACTATTTGCTTGGGTTGACTTCCAACAGTGATCTTCCTGATCTCTGCCCCCTGAGTTGCTAGGATTACAGGCGTGAGCCACTGACGCCCTGCTGGTCACTATTCTTTTATTTGATGTTCAAAGCAATTCTGTCTTTCCATCCTGAACCCTCTCCCACTAAATTCTCTATTCTGTTTTGTCTGATTGGAACTGTAGGGTGCTGCTTTTCCTGTGTGTCTGCCTTTGTACTCCATGGCTTGTTCAGGGCCAGGTTCATGGCTGTGCATTTAAACAGAGACTGACTTCTTAGTCTGGCTTCACAGTGATTGGAAGGAGCTTTTGTATTCTGACTGTCTTTAAGAAGATTCTTCTCTGTTACAGCCAGTGAAAGTCTACAGTTAAACATATACACATATAACTGCTGTGATACATATTTGAAACCAGTGGGTTTTAAAAGTTTGTATCCTCTAAGGGATGAGATGTGGACTGGTGCAGAGAGAGGCTGGTGGTGTGGTGTGAGAGGGGGTGTTCAGAGGAAGCCACCAGAGGACAGTAATCAGGGTATAAGATTTTTTATTTTTCTACAGTTTTGCTTGGAATGGCCTCTGTTAAGCAAGTATATTTCACAGAAGTACACACCATACTGCCCACCCCCAAATGACCTAATCATGACCAGTAATGTTTTGTATTTTGTATACTCTTTGCAGAGACTGTGAATACAACAGTATCATTTTCCTTCAAGGGAATACGATTTCCTAAGGTATTGTTCAAGATTTATTTTGTACTTTCTTAACCTTTTTCAGCAATAGAGTGTTAAGAATTCAAAACAAGCGATTCATGACTTATAAAAATAGCTATTCAAAGTAGGATGTTTAAGCATTTTGGTTTTAGGTATTTTTGGTATTTCTTCCTTCAGTAGAATATGAAAAAATCCCACATAAGATACCTCTTTCATTTCATTGTTTCCACCTAACACACAAGGTAAAAGGAATGAGAAAGTCCATCATTAATCTGTTGACATGAAATCATTGGACAACCACTGTGTATAAGTCAGTAGCTCTGTATAACTATTCATGTAATATATTAAGTATATTGTACAAATTGTTTAGGAGAATAAAAATCACATAAAAAATCCTTAAGATTTTTCCTTGGGGATTTAGCTTGGGCATCAATGCCTTCATAAAGATAACCCTGCTTCAGTAACACCAATGTAATTTTGGATATTTGCAGCAATAAAATTTTATATATTCCACTTCCAGTGACCATTTTAAAATAAGGTTTGGTGATGCATATTCTTTGGGGTTTGTTTTTGTCACAAATGATATATAATATTTGAAAACCTTGTTGGCCATTTTAAAAAACAAATTGCAAAAATCCTCAGCTTTATAATTGGGAAATATCTGAGTGCCAGTGGCTCGCACCTGTAGCTATTTGGGAGGCAGAGATTGGGGGGATGGCAGCTTGAGGCCAGCCCAGGTACATAGTTCATGAGACCCCCATCTCCAAAATAACCAGAGCAAAATGGACTGGAGGTGTGGCTCAAGAGGTAGAGCGACTGCTTTGCAAACTCAAGGCCTGCCCTGAGTTCAAACTTCAGCCCCACCAAAAAAAAAAAAAAAAGTGTGTGTGTGTGTGTGTGTGTGTGTGTGTGTGTGTGTGTGTATGTGGGTATATAAATGGACTCTATACTCACTGAATTAAAAGCCATGCAAAATTCCACCTTATTGTAAAGGAATGGGTTGGAGTGTGTTAGCTCGGTGATAGTGTTTGTTCAGCATGCATGAAACCCTGGGTTTGATCATCACTACTATCACCACAAGAAATAACCAATTCAATTTAAATGACATTCTACAGTTAAGAAAAAGTTCTTATAAAAGCCTTTAAAATAGCATTTTGTATTACTTGTATTTCTTATTTCTCATTTTAGGGTCGATACAGATGTATTACAGAAGCCATTGTTGGAGATAATGAAGAAAAGCTCTTTTGTTTGAATTTCACTGTCATACACCGCCCTTAACTAACCTTATTTTGATTAGAATAAATTGAGCATATTTTTATTTTTCAGCAATTTCTCTTTTGTTTTGTTTTGAGGGAGGGTCTCTGTGTAGCCCAGGCTGGTCTCAAACTCCTGATCCTCCTGACTCAGCCTCTCAAGGGCTGAGATTCTAGGTCAAAAGCATTGCTCTGATTTTAAGGGAACGTAGGATGTATTTTAGTCAGGTGTGGGAAGACTTAAGGACACAGGAATGACATCATGAAGGAAGACATTTATACATAGATCTCTAGTAACAGGTGGCACACCGTGCCACTCAGAGCTAGGAGGGAAGTGCCAGGGTCAGTCTAGAAGTGGAGGTGTTGAGGGAATCTCAAGCTGAGATACTGAGGCAGTTTAGCAGGAAGCAACATTTTATTGTGCTTGCACAGTCTCAGCAGACTCATGTCCAAAGGCTGAGCCCTGAGAACAAAGTGGTCTCACCTTACATACCCTTGCAAGCAGGTTACAGAAGCAAAAAGCAAGGTCTAACCCATATATGGTTATATTCAGTTCTAAGGCTACTTCACCCTAGTGCTACATAATTTTTCCCCTCCCCAGTGCTATGTGACCCTCTCCACATTGAGATTCCTCAAGTTTTATCTCTCTGTTATGCCATCCCTACCTCTCTGCTGCTTTATCAGAACTCAGGCCTACTCTGTTTTCTTCTGATCCCCCTCCCTGCTACAGAGGGAGAGGAGAAAAAATGTGGTCAAGAGTCTTTATATTTTCTGTGAAGAGGAATGGGGAAGGCAGGGCAAGCAGGTTTAGGACTGGCTAGTTTGAATAATTTTAGCAGGTCTTGGAGCAAAAAGGCTGTTCCTAGCTGTCTGCTTCTGGCTGCTCTCTGGAACTCTTCTGCCGCCTTCTTGCTGCTGCTTGGTGGGCCTGGAGCTAAAAGCCCCAGGAACTCCTGGCTCTTATGGAAGCATTTCAGCTCACTCTACCCACGATAAAGACCACAACTAGGCAATAAAAGAGCATCAAGGAGAAGCCTTTATTGGGGCTTAATGTTGCAATACAGGAATTAGCACACAGGAGGGAATTGACCTGAAGACTGAGAAATAGTCCACTTATATAGCTAAAAAAGGGGCGTGCCATGCTTGCCCACAACTTCCAGTCCCACCAATCACAAGCCTTTTATGTGCACAGCCTCCTTTCTGTTAATCACAGGCTTTTCCCTGAGTCACCAGGGGAGGTGCTTCTTCCTGATCAGAGTGAAGACAGCTGCTACAAGGGTCCTCACACTTGCTAGATAGGCGCTCTACCACTTGAGCCACTCCATCAGCCCTTTTTTGTGTTGGTTATTTTAGAGATAGGGTCTCGAAAACTATTTACCCAGGCTGGCTCCGAACCGAGATTCTCTTGATCTCTGCCTCCTGAGTAGCTAGGATTACAGGCATGAGCCACCAGTGCCTTGCTAGGACCAGTGTTCTTTATGGTATGTTTTTGTAGACCTATGTTCCTTCCTTTCACCACTCAACTACTTATCTTGTCATTATTTTGATCATCCATCAGTAGAAGAAGCTGGCAGGGAGATCAGTTAGTGTTGTTGACCACTTTTCACCAGCACCTAGCATAGTACCTAGGCCTGCATTTGCTCTGAAGCCACGTTTACTGAATGGATAAATGAATGTTTTCTTCTTGGGATAGATTCACATAATGTGTATCTAACTATTCTAGGTATTGGAGATACAGCATTTAACAACTCAGACCAAACAAAACCCCAGAAAAACAAAGCCAAAAATCCCCTGTCCTCCTAAAGGACAAAAATAAACAAATGGCAGAGTACTCTAGAAGCAAACATGTAATGCTTTGTATACACAGGGAAGGGACATGGGGCAAAGGAAGGTAGGGGGAGGTGGTAATATTTGCAGGTGTAAATAAGGTGGTCAGGAGAGGCCTCACTAAGATGGTGTTTGAAAGAGTTGAGGGACCAAATCATGTGGCTTTCTTGGAGTAAAGGCACTGCAAACTGAGAGAACAGGCCAGGGCCACAGCCCAGGGGTAGGAGTTACCTGGTGTGTCTGAGGAAGAACAGTGACTGTCCAAGTGAAGTGCATGAAGCAGGATGACTTCAGTTGTGTGTGGGGAGTGGGTAGGCGTGTGCTGGAGTTTGATTGGCCATTGCTAGAACTTTGTTGCTCTGAAAGAGATGGAAAACCACTGGAGGGTTCTGTGCAAGAGAATGACATCAGTTCACACTGTAGAAAACATATTCTGGCGTCCCTCTGCTTAGTCATGGGAGGAATCTGGGTGACTTTTACAGCGATTCAGGTAGGGAGGAAGGAGGAAGTTGGGAGACTTGAGGTAACCAAGGTAAAACTCAAGAAGATGGTGAGAAGTGATCTGCATATATTTTGAGGATGGATATTGTTGCTAATGGATCAGATGTAAGATATGCAACAGTGAGAGATTGTAGTGATTCCTTTTTTTTTGTTTAGGCAAATGGAAGGGTAGATTTGGTATTACTTGAGGGAGAGGCAGGTTTTAGGAGGAAAAAAATCAGTAACTTGGTTCTGGGTATTTTGAAGTATCTTTTATTAGACACCCAAGTGGAGATTTTGAAAAGGCAGGGAATATATGAGTTTGAAATTCAGGAGAGAGTTCTGGGTTGGACATAAACAATTGGAAGTTGTCAACATATAGAGGGAATGAGATAGATACAGGAAATAAGAGGTCAAAGTTCTGAGCCCTGGACTGTTCCATTACTAAAGATGGGGAGCTTACAAGGAGCTGGCAAAAGAGTCTGAGATGGAACAACTGCAGAGGAAGGAGGAATGCTGGTTTCTTAGAAGCCAGGTGAAGGCCCTGTTTCAACTTTTTCAATATGCCAGTGTGTTAGCTTAGCTGCAGACCAAATGTTGACTATTGTATTTAGCAATGTGGAGGTCATTTGTGATTTGATAACATCATAAATAGCCTCTAAGTTTCCATATATCAATTCCAACCCTGTGCCACTCAAACATGGGGGTCATCTAATAAACATTCGGAGCAACTCTTTGGAGTTCCCCCTCATTAAGGTTTGAGGTAAGGCACAGCATTGCTCATCCTGTTTTACTGCTGAAGGGGAGGACTGTGGAGATGGGGCTCATAGCACAGCTTTCTCCCAAAAATCTTCTTTAAGATTCTCCCTTGGATTAAAAGTTCCTTTGAATATGTTTCCTGTGCCCTAAGCTTGCACCTCTTTTTATTCAATGCCCACAATTTTAGGCCTCTTAATGTAGACCAAACCTTGCATATTTTGTTTGTATTTCTTCATTCTTTTTCTTTATCTTCATCTGATTTTTCAAGCACCTCTAATTTGTCAAGCACCTGATATTCTTTTTTTTTTTTTCATTTTTCTTTTATTATTCATATGTGCATACAAGGCTTGGTTCATTTCTCCCCCCTGCCCCCACCCCCTCCCTTACTACCCACTCCGCCCCCTCCCTCTCCCCCCGCTCAATACCCAGCAGAAACTATTTTGCCCTTATTTCTAATTTTGTTGTAGAGAGAGTATAAGCAATAATAGGAAGGAACAAGGGTTTTTGCTGGTTGAGATAAGGATAGCTATACAGGGCATTGACTCACATTGATTTCCTGTGCGTGGGTGTTACCTTCTAGGTTAATTCTTTTTGATCTAACCTTTTCTCTAGTACCTGTTCCCCTTTTCCTATTGGCCTCAGTTGCTTTAAGGTATCTGCTTTAGTTTCTCTGCGTTAAGGGCCACAAATGCTAACTAATTTTTTAGGTGTCTTACCTATCCTCAACTCTCCCTTGTGTGCTCTCGCTTTTATCATGTGCTCAAAGTCCAATCCCATTGTTGTGTTTGCCCTTGATCTAATGTCCACATATGAGGGAGAACATACGATTTTTGGTTTTTTGAGCCAGGCTAACCTCACTCAGAATGATGTTCTCCAATTCCATCCATTTACCAGCGAATGATAACATTTCGTTCTTCTTCATGGCTGCATAAAATTCCATTGTGTATAGATACCACATTTTCTTAATCCATTCATCAGTGCTGGGGCATCTTGGCTGTTTCCATAACTTGTCTATTGTGAATAGTGCTGCAATAAACATGGATGTGCAGGAAGCACCTGATATTCTGTCTTCCATTTGATTCAGTCTGGAGAGGTTTTCAACTCAATTTTTTGTTTGACTTTAATATAATTGATAAAAATATATTATCAACAATCAATAGGTTATCCTGACAAAAATATCAACAAAGAAACCTCAGAATTAAATGACATACTATAGACATCTACAGAGTATTTCTTCCAGCAGCTGTACAATACATGTTCTTCTAACAGTCCATGAAAATTTCTTTAAAATAGATCAATCATATTTTAGTACACAAAGCAAGCCTTAGTAAATATAAGGAAGTTGGAATAAATCCCTATATTCTATCAGACCACAATGGAATAAAAGTAGCATTCAATAACAAAAGAAACTATAGGAAACATTCAAACACATGGAGACTGAACAACACATTATTGAATGACTAGTGGGTCATTGAAGAAATAAGGGGAAATTCAGAAGTTCACAGATCTAATGAAAATGCAAACACAACTTATGAGAACCTATGGGATACAACAAAGTCAGTGCTAAGAGGAAAGTTTGTAGCTATGAGTGCCTATTTAAAAAAAACCCAAAAGCAGAGTGACCTCAAATAAATAGCCCAATGATGCACCTCAAGCTCCTAGAAAAACAAAAACAAGCCAAACCCCAAATTAGCAGATGGAAAGAAATAGATTAGGGCAGAAAGTAATGAAATAGAGACAAAAAAGCTATACAAAGAATATGAAACAAAAAGTTGGTTCCTTGAAAAGATAAGTAAGATTGATAAACCTTTAGCCAATGTAAGGAGGCAAAAGACCCAAATTATTAAAACTAAAGATGAAAAAGGGGATATTATAACAAATACCAATGAAATTCAGAGAATCATGTAGGGGGGATACTTTTAAAATCTATATTCAAATAAACTGGAAAATCGAGAAGAAATGGATAAGTTCCTAGATGCATTTGACCTATCAGAATTGAAACAAGAGGATGTAAACCATCTAAATAGATCTGTAACAAGCAATGAGATTCAAGTAGTAATAAAGAGTCTCCCAACAAAGGAAAGCCCAGGACTTATTGGGTTCTCTGTGGAATTCTACCAGACCTTTAAAGAAGAGCTAACACTAATGCTCCTCAAACTTTTCCAGGAAATACTAAGGGAAGGAACACAACCAAACTCATTCCATGAAGCAGTATTTCACTCATTCCAAAACCAGACAAGGACCCAATAACAACAAAAACAGTATTATAGACCAATCTTTTTAATGAACAAAGATGCAAAATATCTCAATAAAACACTTGTAAACCAAATTCAGCAACACATCAAAAAATTGTACACCATGATCAAGTTAGTTTCATTTCAAGGATGCAAGGATGATTCAGCATACATAAATTAATAAATATCATACAGCATATAAACAGAATGAAGGACAGAAGTCACATGATCATCTCAATTGATGCAGAAAAAGCCTTTGACAAAATTCAACATCTTTTTATGATAAAAGCTCTAAAGAAACTAGGAATAGACAGATATATCTCAACATAATAAAGGCTAGATATGATAAACTTACAGCTAACAGCATACTAAACAGAGAAAAACTGAAATGATTTCCTGTAAAGTCAGGAAGAAGACAAGAGTGTCTACTCTCCCCATTTTTATTCAATATAGTACTGGAATTCCTAGCCAGAGCCATAAGGCAAGAGACAAAAGTGATTCAAGTAGGGAAGGAAGAAGTCAAATTACCCCTATTTGCAGATGATATGATTCTATACTTAAAAGACCCTTCCACTAAAAAAAATTCCTAAATGTGTTAAACAATTTCAGCAATGTAGCAGGATATAAAATCAATATATATATATAAAACTCCAATAGCTTTTCTATATACCAACAATGAATAGGCTGAGAAAGAAATCAGGAAAATAATTTTACTTATGACAGCCTCAAGGAAAAACAAAAACCTAGGTATAAATTTAACCAAGGAGGTAAAAGAGTTCTACAATGAAAACTATAAAATGTTGAAGAAGTTACTTAAAGATGGAAACACCTCCTATGTTCATGGGTTGGCAGAATTAATTTTGTGAAAATGATTGTATTACTAAAAACAATCAAAACTCTTCACAGAAATATAAAAATCAATCTGAAGATTACATAAAAGACCCTGAATAGCAAAATAATTGTGAACAAAAAGAGCAATGCTCCCTCCCCCCGCAATTAACTCAAAATGAGATTACAGACCTAAATGTACAACTTAAACCCGGAAGACTCCTAGAAAAAAATGTAGAGAACAGTCTTCATGATGGTGGACATGGCAGTGGTCTTTTGGATGTGACAATAAAAGCACAGTCAACAAAAGCAATAATAGATACCGCTACACCAAGCTTAAAACATTTTGTGCATCAGACACGACCAACAGAGTGAAAATAAAAGAAAATACTTGCATATCACATGTCTAATAAGGGGCTACTATCCAGAATATATAAAGAACCCCTAAAATTCAACAACAAAAAAAATCAAATAACCTGATTTAGAAATGGGCAAAAAACTTGAATAGGTATTTCTCCAAAGATGATCTATGAACGGTCGGAAGCATGTGAAAAGATGTTTAACATTACTAATGATCAGAGAAAAGCCAATCAAAACCACAATTAGATATCATTGCACACTCATTAGGAGGTCTAGTATCAAAGAACAGGAAATAACAAGTGTTGACACAGACGTGGAGAAATTAGATCCTTGGTGTACTGTTAGTGGGAATGTAAAATGGTGAAACCACTTTGGAAAATAGTATAGTTTCCTCAAAAAATTAGAAATAAAGGCTGGGGTATAGCTCAGTGGTAGAGTGCTTGCCTAGCAGGTACAAGGCCTTGGGTTCAATTCCCAGCACTGCAAATAAAAAACAGAACCAAAGAACAACATCCTCCAGCTTCACAAAATTAAACACAGAACTTTGTATAATCCAGTGACCTTGCTTTCATATACGTATCCAAAAATCCGAATCAGGATCTCAGAGGGGTATTCACCCTTGTTCACAGCAGCAGGTGGTGCATGTTCACTGTAGCCACGAAGTGGAATCAGTCCTAATGTCCACTGATGAATGGGTGGACAAACAAAATACAGTGAGATTGTTCTTTTCTTTTTTTGGTACTTGGGGTTGAACTGAGGGCATCATGTATGTAAGTGCCACATCCCCAACCCAACACAATGGAATTATTATTCAGCCCTGAAAAGGAAGGAAATCCTGCCATATGCTATAACATGTATGAAATTTAAGAATATTTTGCCACACGAACTAAGCCAGTCACAAAAAGATAAATACACCGGCTGGGATGCAACTCAGGGGCGGAGTGCTTGCTTAACATGTGCAAGGCCCTGGGTTCAATCCCCCTCATCAAAAAAGAAAAGACAAAGAACCCCAAATAACAAAGAAATGGCAAATACTGACTACTTTCTGGAAAGATGGAACTTACATTGTTTCCTGCAATGCAAAAATGAACCAGCTTCCTCACAGCTAGTTTATACATTCCATGTCTTAAACTGTCTTCAATAAAATTTGATTGAGTTAATAAAATGCACCACTTCCTAATCAGAAGAGAATATTAGACATACAAAGTTAGAAACTAAATCTTCGCATTCTGAAGTTTAAAGCGAAGACCAATTACCTAAGAAACATAAAAAATAAACAACACTTAGTAAACAACAATGCAGGGTGTGTCTGGGGAAAGGGCAAAGAGAGTGGAGAGTTTGGCTAAGGAGAATGAGAAGCTGAGGTCACTTTCTTACATTGCCTTATCATTCTCTCCTCCTCCTCCTTCTTTTAGACAGAGTTTTGCTGTGTAGCTCAGACCTGCTTCGAGCTCGTGATCCTCCTGCTTCCACCTCCCAAGTGCTGGTATTACAGGCATGCACCTCTATGGCCCATTTCTCTTCTTCAAAAATTCAAAGATGAGCAAATTATCCCATTTAAATATTCATTAATTAACCACATCAATTTACTTTCAATGCAAAGAAAAATGGTTTCTGTCTCACATATTTCAATTGTCTTGTCAGTGGGTCGTCAAGTTGAAAGATTCTTTTTACGTTCCTATGAATCCCCTGTTCTCTATGAAGAAAAATTTACTTCCTAGTGGAAAGTGAGTGTTTGGGGTCACTTCTAATTTTGGCTCACATTATGTAAGCTTTCTGACTAAGCTGTGAAAGCATCTAACTTCCCTGTCACTCATTGCTTGGGGTTCAGAGCTTTGATGAGGACCTAATCTTTGACCTGACTCACTCCATTTTGTCTCTTTCTGACCTGTTCTTTTCTGAGTTATTCTTCCCCCAGTTTATTTTAAATTCCAGGATCACAGATCTGACAAACATCCTGAGACAGAAATTGAAACTCTCCTCCAAGTAGTGGTGATTTCTCTGGTGCCAAACTCAGCTCAACCAGTCTCAGGATAATGATCAAGTAGCCTTCGTTCCTTCCTTCTATAACCCCAAGCTCTTGTTGATGCACCAAAGTCAGCACTTACATCCACCTCCCCAGTGCAGCCACACTGAAAGTAACTTCCTTTCCTATGTTCACCATAGGTTAACTGGGGAAAGAGGTTGAGCCTGGTCCATTGGGACCCCTAGAATGGAGCCTGTGGCTTAGAACCTTGGTAATAATGACTGGGCAGTGCCTGGTAGGCAGAGCACTGTGTCATGATCTTTGTTCTCAAATAACTGTGATCTATGATAGACATTGTTCTCTGTTCATTCAAAGTGTCTGCTGAGTTCCATTCCATGCCAGGCACTGTGCTTGATGCAGAAGATACAAATAGAAACAATCTTGATCCCTGTCCTAATGACCTTCACAGGCTTTCAAGTCCTGTGAGAGTAGAGGAATAAAAAAGTGAATTAAGCACTCAGCACCCATGGCCACTCCTATAATCCTAGCTACTTGGGAGGCAGAGATAAGAGAGGATTATGGTTTGAGGCCAGCCTGGGCAAATAGTTCATGAGACCCTGTCTTGAAAATGCCCAACACAAAAAAGGGCTGGTAGAGTGGCTCAAGTGGTAGAGCACCTGCCTAGTAAGCATGAGGCCCTGAGTTCAATCCCCAGTACAACCCCACCCCCCCAAAAAAAGTGAACCAAGCAATGATTAAATGGGAAAGAGGGTTTCATGCCTTAATATGGCAATGACAGGAGTAAAGACATTGCTCAGTTCTACTCACAGCAGACTGGCTAGGAATCAAACATGGCTACTTGCCTTCTAATGCCCTAGATCTATGAGGATGTTCTTTAAAACTTCAAAAGTGTTATCGAAATAGGAATAGAAAAATGAGATGGTGTAAAGGTCTTTAGTTGTAAAAATAAAAAAGATGACACCTGGAAATCAGGATAAGTTAAAGAGATTTTAATAAAGGGAGTGTTTACAGAGGTGTGGACCATGTGTAAAGAACTATGAGGAGCAGTGTGGTGGCTGGGCCACCAGCAGTGGAGCTCCATCACCGTTCTAGGCCTAGAAAGTTTAGGGTGGGGGACCGTGTACAGGAACCAGGAGACAGGGGGCCTGTCTGAAAGAAGTGGAGGCCTCCTACCTCCTCTTGAAACTAGACCAGCTGGAGGTAACCCTAAAGGAGAGGTGGCACTCTGCTAACTCCCTCAGGTCTGCTGGACTCTCCATTGTCTTGTTAGGGCTTTCATGTGTCACCATCACATGACAGAAGGGAGAGGGTGAAGGGTGTGTGAACTTCCTTACGAAACAACTCACTCTTGCAATAATGACATTGATTCATTCATGAGGGTGAGCCCTTATAACCCAATCACCTCTTAAAGGTCCCACCTCTCAACACTGCTGCATTGGGGATTACATTTCCAACACATGAACTTTGGGGACACATTCAAACCTTGTCACCAATGGTTCCAGAAGATGATGGGGCTGCTGACCTAGTTCATGCAGGCCAGCCTCCCAGAGGACAGGGGTGATGGAGGAAGGTGGAGAGAGATCTGGAGGGGTAAATGGAAGATGTCCAGAACGACTAAGTGATCAAGAACCTGAAATTCAAAGACAATAGTACCAATTTTTGACAAATTGCAATTATTAGGAATATATTTTCCAAGTTAGCAAAGCAGTGTAACTTGAAGAAATTCATTTCTGTCTATGAGAAAAAATACTTCCTCATTAACAATAAACAGAAAGCCATCCTGAAACTTGTTTTGGAAGGAATATATAACCCATAATAAAGACTGAAGAAGTTGTACTAATCAAGTCAGGCTTTTCTTAAAATAAGATAGGTTTTGCTAAATTGTGAATACAGGACATAGAAATGTATACAAAAATGAGCAGAATGGTGGAGAGGATAAAAGCTGTGGTTTTGAAACCTAAAGTATACAAAACGTGCACACAGTTTAAGGACTGATCATAGATGACTTTCTAGGTCAGAAATAAAACATTGCTTCTCTCTAGAAGTCTCCCTCTCCCATGTGTCCTTCTGGATGACAAAGCCAATTCTCTCTCCAAGAACTAACAATTATCTTTATTTCTGTCATGTTTTTGCTCTACTACCTATTTAGTTGTACCACCTGTATTTATGAATACCTAATAATATTCTTTTTTTTTTTAAATCAAACCCAAGAATTTCTTGGGTCTCATGCTTGCGAGATCTACCACTCGAGCCACACCCTCAACTCTCTTTCAGTTCTTTGAACAAGCCTGGCCACTTTGCCAGTTCAACTCATTCCAACCTTCAGACCAGTTCGATAGCCCATCTGATCATCTCCTTAGGTAAATCTGCCTCCTCTGTAGTCTGGGTCATGGTCCCTTACTGTGCCTTCTCATAGAACTGTCTTCTTTGTAGAACACATATTTGTTAGGACACAGAGCTGCTGCTGAAACGGAAACCCTTGGTTACTTTAATAAATAGAAGTTTAATTTTTGCTCAAAATGCAGTGTGTGCCTAAGCAGCCTAAGACTCATCTTGGGCTCGTGTTGGGAACTCAGGATCCTTCTACCTTGTGCCCCTATCCCTAGGTCCTGACTTCATTGGCATCCTCTGGGAGGACTCCACATCACATCTGGGGAATAGGATAGGAAGAGAGGGAGGGCACACCACTCCTTACAACAGCATGACCTGGGATTGCACTTAGTATTTTCACTCACCTTTTACTAACTGGAACTCAGTCACATGGCTACATTTAGCTATAACGAAGGCTTTATTTTGGCTGCCATGTTCTCCTCTCTCACTTCACCATGAACCTGGAGGTTAGTTATTGTAGATGGAGTACACCTACATCTAGGTGTACTATCTACACTAGGACACCTAGTGGTCTTCCTGGCAGAGGGCCCAACTCAGATTAATGAATGTGATTATTTAATTAATAATTTCTATTTACCCCATTAGATTGTAATCTTCACAGACCAGGGACCATATTTCTATCTGTTCTTGCTCAGCATCTGTCCTAGTGCATGGTATGGAGTAGAACCTTAGTAAACATTTGTTGAAATATGAACTCGTGGGGGTCATACATTGCTTTTCCTTGTCTTAGGCTTGAAACCTGCCAGACCAAACCACTGTGATTGCCTAATAATGCATTCACTATCAATTTCAAAAACATTGCTAATCTGGCAAGCAATGGGGTGGGGGAGTAGCTCAGTGTCTACGCAGAGTGCATGTTGAGTATGTGTGAGACCCTGGATTCAGTCCCAGCACCACACACACACACACAAAAGCATCTTACTGTTGCTTAAATTTCTGTGGTAACTCTTCAATTTGTATACATTTTCATGCATCTCCATTTATTCTTCTCATTTTGAGGTTTGATATGAACAATTCTAACAGTATCCCTTGAGGTACACAAAGAGATTCAGTAGATTTCAATCCAAAAATAAGGACCCAGTTAGGAAGTACAATCAGATACCTGCCTTCTAAGGAGTAAAATTTAAAGTAATCCCTGAAATGGAGTGTCCATGCAAGTCTACAAGTATGTGCTCTCAAACCCTAGCTTACAAGAGTTGGGAAGGAAAGACTTAAAGTTCACATTCTCTGTTCAGAATCTGGAGGGATGGTATTTTGAATTTCTAATTAAGTGACTATTCATGACTTTTAGTAGTCATTAGAGATTAACATTGCACTGATGCGTGAATAAGTCATTACCCGTCTCTCATGACATCCACAACCAGGTGCAGTTGTTTTGCTTATCACATCAATCATATTGTGATGAGAATATAAAGAATATATAATAATATATTCAATGTGGAGCTGAAAGAAACTCAACAAAAAATGGAAATAGTATGTGAGGGTAGTGGGATTTAGACTTTGTTGTTATTTTAACTTTTTCCCCTTATATTGTTGCAATTAAACTAAATAAAAGTACCATGATCATCACCAAAACATAACCACCAGGGCTGGTCCTGTTAGCAATGCTTGCTTTTTAAAAATCTTTAGATTTGAATTAGCATATATTAAACAATGTTCTTTTAAAAATACCTACGACCCATAAGATGTTATTGGACCTAGAGAAGAGCAGAGTGGCTGTTCAAAGTACAGGCCTGAACGGTGCTGATGTGAGAAGACACATTTTTCTGTATAAGATTCAATTATAATTTTGAAATCTAAGAGAGGAAGTCGAGGGAAATTCAAGGCAAGGGAAGCAAAGAGCTCTGTTCCTTAGTTTGCACAAGAACAGCAAGCTTTCAGACAAGAAGGGCATGCCAGGCTCTGCTGTGCAGATAAATGAGGGTTAGCAATCAGACCTCAGCAGTTCTATTTTTGGTACAACCTGGGCATGAGATAAAAGACAGAGTGGCCTCTTGATAATTTGTCAAGTGTCTGCTTGGAAATGCAGACATATACTTTCTGTTCATCATCTCATTTGGCAAGCTTCGCTTTCATAAGGCTAAAATCCTTAGTAGGTGAGTGTTTCTGCCCTGCCCCCTCCTCTTTTATGTTGAACTCCAAATCCTCAGTGAGGGGCATTGGAGGATGCAGCCTTGTGAGGTGATTCAGTCCTGAGGTAGAGCTCTTGTGATGGGATTAGTGCCTCAGAAAGAGACCACACAGAGCTCCTTCCCTTTTTTGTCAGGTGAGGAGGGTACTGCAAGATGACTGTTCTTTTGTTTTCTTTTGAGACAGCATTTCACTATGTTGCCCAGGCTAGCCTTAAACTCCTGGGCTCAAGAATTCTCCTGCCTCAGCCTCCCAGGTAGCTGGGATTACAGGCATGCCACTGGGCTGGCACAATGACTGTTTTATAATATTCCCTATGGACTAAGACAGCAGGGTTCAATTTTACTCACTTCAGATTTTCAATTCAGATCAGTTACTTTGTGTGTAAAGTTTACTCCTATAGATATTTAAAATAGATGAGTGTGCAAAAAAGAAAGGGAAGCGGGTGCCAGCGGCTCACTCCTGTAATCCTAGCTACTCAGAAGACACAGATCAGGAGGATCATGGTTCGAGCCAGCCAGGGCAAATAATTCGCAAGATCCTATCTCGAAAAAACCCGTCACAAAAAAAGGGCTAGTGGAGTGGCTCAAGGTGTAGGCCCTGAGTTCAAACTCCAGAACTGCAAAAAAAAAAAAAAAAAAAAAAAAGAAAGGGAAAAGAAAAGAATAAGAAAAATATTTGGCAATATGAGTGGGGAGAGAGAGGAGGTTGCTTTGCAGAAGGGGAAGAAGTTTGGGTGGATGAGAAACTTCAGCCAGTAGGAGGGGCTTGCTTGGAGAGTCCATGCTGTATGTTCATGACTGTGTGTGTGTAGGAGGCCAACAGGGGTGGTGGAGGTGGCAGATGACAGGGGTTAAGAAAAGAAAGTACAGGTGTGACATAAGAGCCTCTGTTTCTTTCAGTTGGGGCACTGGGGTAGCATTGTGTGACCACGTGCATCCAGAAGGCTGGAACTTTTAGCCTTTGTCAGTTTAGTCCAGTTGGCCCTGTCTAGGCTGA